>NC_133328.1:606108133-606433133 GCF_042186555.1 Aquarana catesbeiana | reverse complement strand
GGTTTTTATTTTTTGCGCTATAAAAAAAAAAAAGAGCGACAATTTTGAAAAAAAAATAAAAATATTTTTTACTTCCTGCTATAATACATATCCCCCCCCCCCCCCAAAAAAAAGGAAAACAATCAAATTTCTTCATCAATTTAGGTCAATATATATTCTTCTACATATTTTTGGTAAAAAACAATCCCAATAAGCGTATATTGATTGGTTTGCGCAAAAGTTATAGCGTCTACAAACTATGGGATAGATTTATTTTGAGATTTTGATTTGGGACTGCGACCTTGCTGTGGACAAATCTGACACTAAGTGACACTTTTTGGGGACCAGTGACACCAATACAGTGATCACTGCTAAAAAAAAAATGTACTGTGACTGTATTGCCCTGTACACACGGTCGGACATTGATCGAACATTCCGACAACAAAATCCATGGATTTTTTCCAACGGATGTTGGCTCAAACTTGTCTTGCATACACACGGTCGCGCAAAGTTGTTGGAAAATCCCATCGTTCTGAACGCGGTGACGTAAGAACACAGGAAGAACACAGAGATCCGTGTTCCTGCTTACAAGGAACAGAAGATATCTGAGTACTTCCCTGTCAGAACAGGGATCTGCCTTGTTTACATAGGCAGATCCCCCTTCTGACTCTCTGTGGAGCGATCGTGGGTGCCCAGCGGACCCGCTCATTGGCTCCCCCTCCGTGCAGCGGGCACACGTGCCCACAGCATCTATAGCATGCAATAGCGTACAGGTACGTTGTTTCATGCAATAGAGCCGCCCTGCCGCAGTATATATGCATTGGGCGGTCTTTAAATGGCTAAAGGATAGGTTCACCTTTCTGAGCATGTTACCTGTTACACCCATATTTAGGGTTTAACATGTTATATGTTCAGCATCAGACCCCTCTTTCCCTGATCCCCTTGTGACAGCGAGCTGGAGATCTCGCTCCACCCACGCGGCCATGTCATTGATTCACAGATCCCTGTAAATCAATAAACTACAATTACTGACAGTGTTTGCGGCTGTCACCTTGTAGTTCTAAATGAACTTCTGAATCCTTCTGTTTCTTCATGTAATCCCAGACAGACTCCATCATGTTGAGATCAGGGCACTGCGGGGCCAAACCATCAAGCAATACTTCAAGGGAGGCAAATTTATTCTGCAGCAGAACAAAAACCCCAAACATACAGCTAATGTCTTAAAAACCATCTTCAGCGTAAAGAACAACATGGAGTCCTGGAAGTGATGGTTTGGTCCTCACAGAGCCCTGATCTCAACATCATAGAGTCTGTCTGGGATTACATGAAGAGACAGAGGGATTTGAGGCAGCCTACCATAGATCTGTGGTTAGTTCTCCAAGATGTTTGGAACAATCTACCTGCCGAGTTCCTTCAAAAACTTTGTGTAATGCCGCGTACACACGATCGGAAATTTGGCCAGCAAAAGACCTATGAGAGCTTTTTGGTCAGAAAATGCGATCGTGTGTATGCTCCATCGGACTTTTGCTGGCCGAATTCCAGCCAGCAAAAGATTGGGAGCAGGTTCTCAATTTTTCAGTCGGAAAAAGTTCCGATCGGAAATTCCGATCGTCTGTAGCAATTCCGACGCGCAAAATTCCTACGCATGCTCGGAGATAAATTTGTCGCATGCTCGGAAGCATTGAACTTCGTTTTCTCTGCTCGTCGTAGTGTTGTATGTCAACACGTTCTTGACAGTCGAAAGTTCAGCGAACTTTTGTGTGTATGCAAGGCAAGCTTGAGTGGAATCCCGTCGGAAAAACCATCCAAGATTTTTCTGTCGGACATTCTGCTCGTGTGTACACGGCATAAGTGTTTTGGTGGTCACACCAAATATTGAATTGATTTGGATTTTGCTTCTGTACATTTACTTTCCATATTGTTAATTGATAAAAATAAACTAATAACATCTCTATTTCTGAAAATATTCTTAATTTACAGAATTATTTCATACCTGCCTAAAACTTTTGCATATATATATATATATATATATATATATATATATATATATATATATATATATATATACATACACACATTCATAAGGGAGAACAGGAGAGGGATTTAAAAAGAACAAGTTTCCACAAGCTCCAGTCCCTCTTTCAAATTGCGCCAACCCAGAAACGCTTTAAAATGTTTTAAAAATACCATTTTATTGCCTCGTTAAACTGTAGAGTTGCAGACTACATAGACTTAATATTTACGTTGGGCGAGGCCTTGTTTTTCTTGCTGCCAAAAACACAGAGTTATAATATGTGGAGCTTTGTGTGAGTCTCTGGATTATAACATATGGAGTAACAATATTATAAAGACACTTAACACTAGGGAAAGGCCATCTCTCACCCTCCAGCTACTGTTGCGTTTGGGAAAGGCAGAGTATTGGCTGGGAGCCTTTGGGATAGTTTAATTGTCACAAATTTACTGTCGATCTGGGTGGTCTTTCTTGGAAAGCTGCGTCACGCCGATCTGAATGTTGTTATATACTTCGAAATGTCCTTATTTAAGAAATGCAATGTTGGTGTACAAAGTGCTGAAACCCATAGGAATCAATCATGATTCATTTTAACATATCTGAAATTGGGTTGGGTGCAGGGGCGGACTGACCATTCGTGCACTCGGGCACTGCCCGAGGGCCCCATGCCACTAAGGGGCTCCATCAGGGTTGCCAGCCTCAATAAAACCAGGGACAGTATGTAAAAATCTGTGTTTTTTTAAAAATCCCAAGTTTATAGCTGCCCCACCTCTCCAGTGCCTTTTCAGTGTGTGTATTCTGTGTGTGTATACTGTGTGTGTCTGTGTGTGTATACTGTGTGGCCCCATAATCTATTGCCTGGGGGCCCCATAATCTCCTATTGCCTGGGGCCCCCATATTCTCCTATTGTCTGGGGGCCCCATAATCTCCTATTGCCCGGGGGCCCCCATAATCTTCTCCTATTGGCCGGGGGGCCCATAATCTCCTATTGCCCGGGGGCCCCATGAGTTGTCAGTCCGCCCCTGGTTGGGTGCCACGGTTTACTGTAGTTGCGCATTTGTACTTTTTGCACATTTGTACACCACTTTAAATTATAGAAACATTATAGAACTCCATTAGAGAGGATCTTCACCCTAGAGAGAAAAAAAAAATTATAAGTCAGCAACAAATATTGTAGCTGCTGACCTTTGATAAAAAGACACTTACCTGTTCAGGGATCCAGCGCTGTCCTCACCCAGGGCAGCTCTTCACTGGTTTTTGGGTCCCATGTTTACTGTGGGAAGCCGCTTGTAAATTCCTTGTGGCTTCACAGCCGGCTTCCCACTGTGCATAAGCGAGCTGCTCTGCGCTTTGTGAATGGTCCCACAGCCTTCTGGAACCTGCGATGTGTCCCAGAAGGCTGCAAGCAAAGAAAGAGAGGCTGAACCAGCAGAAATGGTAGTGGGCACCTATCAATACTAGGCACCTGCCCCCCCCCCAAAAAATGTAATATGCCAAATGTGGTAGAGAAGGAGGAGGGGAGGAAGACATAAAGTGGAACTTCCCATTTAGAGTGAAGTTCTACTTTTATATTTTAAAAAGAAATGTAACTGTTGAGCAAGGAAGTGTTTGATCTTCTGTATGGGCTCCTTTGACCCCTGTAGGAACATTTCCACCAACACATGGTCATCCTGTGCCATTTATAAGGAACCTGTTGGTTTTTTTTTTTGGTTTTTTTTTAATTATTATTATTATTTACAGTATTTTTGTTGAACAACAACACAAAAAACTGATTGTGTATGGCCAGCTTATTGTGTATGGCCAGCTGGGGACATACTACACAAGAATATTAGAGATCACTCTTAATTCAACCTTGGTGCTTCCACATCTGTGCTCCATACAGCTTCCTTTCAAATTACCTTTATATAATTTCATATTTATCTCAGCAATATCTATTATAAAATGTCAGAGGTAAAAAAAAAAAAAACTGATAAAAAAGAGAGAGGGAATGATGGCACAAAAAGAGAAAAAAGTTTGAAGGAAATAGCCCAACCCATTTAAAAACATATATATATATATATATATATATATATATATATATATATATATATATATATATATATATGTATATATATATATATGTATATATGTATATATATGTATATATGTGTATATTTACTATTATAATATTTTTCATTCACTGTCTTGAGTAGGCACCTAGACAAAACAATCAGCAGACTACTGTCTACAGCAGGGGTCTCCAAACTTTCTAAACAAAGGGCCAGTTTATTGTCCTTCAAACTTTGTGGGGGCTGGACTGTGGCCATTGAGAGTTGAAATTGTCCTGGTGTCAGTGGGAGTAAACAATGCATCTTTGGCATTAGGAGGAGGAATAGTGCCCCACCGTTGGTGTCAGCGGAAAAATAGTCCCCCATTGTCTGTGTCAGTGGGAGGAATAGTGCCCCATCATTGGTGTCAGTAGAAGGAATAGTGCCTCACCGTTGGGGTCAGTGGGAGACATAGTGCCCCATCATTGGTGTCAGTGGAAGAATATTGCCCCATCATTGGTGTCAGTGGAAGAATATTGCCCCATCATCGGTGTCAGTGGAAGAAATAGTGCCCCATCGTTGTTGTCAGTGGAAAAATAGTGCCCTATCGCTGGGCCAGTGGAAAGAATAGTGCCCCATCGCAAGTGCCAGTGGGAAGAATAGTGCCCTGTTTTTGATATCGGTAACAGGAATTATGCCCCACTAGTGTCAGTGAGAGGAAAAATGCCACAGGGGCCAGGTAAAGGCAGGCTAAATGCTACATCCGGCTCCAGGCAGTTTGGAGACCACTGGTCTACGGCATTCCAGAGGGCTGAAAGTAATTGTAAAGCTACATTTTTATCAAAATGTAAATAACACACGTTATACTGCTCTGGACTGCTCTGTCCACTCCTCCTCTTCTCCAAGTGTCCCCATAAAGGCACTTGTGCGGGCACGCTCCTGAGTCAGGCTGTGTGTGTCCATAGACGCACACAGCACTGCTTGGACACGCTATCTGCTCCCTCAAACCAATGAACCAATGGCTCCTGCTGCTCTCAGTAAAGCCTATGAATGCAGCAGGATAGCAGAGTTGGACTGCCAGCAGGGACATCACTGGATCGGGATTGGGATTGGAGTTGAGTCGATCGGGATTGGGATTGGGGCCAGTTTATGGTCTTTCAGACTTTAAGGGGGCCAGACGTTGGTGTCAGCAGGAGGAATAATGCCCAATGAGTCTCAGTGGGAGGAATAGTACCCCATTGTTGGTGTCCATGGGAGGAATAGTGTCTCATCATTGGTATCCATGAGAGGAATAGCATCCCATCATTGGTGTCTGTAGGAAGAATAATGCTCCATCATTGGTATCCGTGGGAAGAATTATGCCCCATCGTTGGTGTTAGTGGTTGGAATAGTGTCTTGTATTAGTGAGAGGAACACTGCCCCAAGGGCCGGATAAAGGCAAGCAAAGGGCCTGCATCTGGCCCCTGGGCCACAGTTTGGAGACCACTGCATTAGGGTAGACATTAAGGTAAAAATCCTTCTGCCTGTAGTTACTTGAACAATAAATGCCAAAAGGCCACATGTTCCAAATCCAAATGTTGGATTTACCCACACTTTCATTCCTAGTGACAATGATGATCAGGACAATTAGGGAGCGTGAATCACCCTTATGGGAACACAGATAACTATAAAAACAGTGGTTCTATACCCTCACTGCTTTATCCTAATCTAAAAAAAACACCTTTATTTATACTTTAACTGGAGTTATCCTTGCCTCTTCTTAGATCCACCTGAATGAAACAGCAAGCAGGGAGTTGCAGGTCATCTGTCAGCACCGGTTGTCTGCCGCTGCTCTAGGGGATGCGCTAGTCTTTGAGTTTTGGTGTCTTTGCCAAAATCCCATTTTCATTAGGTGTTTTAAGGTGAGGGAACATCACCAGGAATCCTCACAGGTTATTATTACAAATAATAAATCACAGAAATCTTGGCTGCAGTTGGTAATTCCCGTACAGGCAGGTTTTATGAATAGGAAAGTGAAGATGTTAGCTAGCAGGGGGAAGTATGGGCTTTACAACGTGTTCGAGATTTAAGGATTGTTTAAATAGGGTTTTACCATAAGCCACGAAAGCGGTTACACACAATGATGTATGAAGATGTGCTACAGGTAACATTTTTGCTAATTAATGTCCTTTATTTATTTTCAAAGAACAATAGCTGTAAAAATGATCGCTTGATAGTTTGGTTGCTGTAGGCAACAAGAAATGTTTCTGGTTTCGACACACTATTAATTTTTGTTTTATTTTCTCAACTTTTCCTTTATTTCCCACCACTTCTTGTAATTCATTTCCATTCTTTATTTTCATTCTCCATCTGTTCCCTTTCTTTTTACGTTCCTGCCCATTAATCTGCCTTTACTTCCCTTCCTATTCCTTTCCCTTTCTCTCTGTTGTCTGCACCCTCATGCATGCCACAGATAATTTCCCCCCTCCTTCCCTCTCCTTCTTCTTTTGCTTTTCCTCTCTTGCGTTCCGTTTCTTTTTTTTCCTTTTATTTCATTTTCTTTCCTACCTCCTCCTTCCTGCAGCTTCTGTCTTCTTCCTTTTGCCTCACAACCCCAATGGGAACTGTGCATGGGAACAGTCCAAGCAGATTTGTCCTGCAAATGTATTCAGCAAGGCAGTAAACAAACATAGTTTCAGTGTATGAGGGCTTTCCACAGTAATGCCCGTACACACGGTCGGAAAATGTGTGATAGGACCTTGTTGTCGGAAATTCCGACCGTGTGTAGGCTCCATCACACATTTTCCATCGGATTTTCCGACACACAACGTTTGAGAGCAGGATATAAAATTTTCCGACAACAAAATCCGTTGTCGGAAATTCCGATCGTGTGTACACAAATCCGACGCACAAAGTGCCACGCATGCTCAGAATAAATAAAGAGATGAAAGCTATTGGCCACTGCCCCGTTTATAGTCCCGACGTACGTGTTTTACGTCACCGCGTATAGAACGACCGGATTTTCCGACAACTTTGTGTGACCGTGTGTATGCAAGACAAGTTTGAGCCAACATCCGTCGGAAAAAATCCTAGGATTTTGTTGTCGGAATGTCCGATCAATGTCCGACCGTGTGTACGGGGCATAAGGCCGTATCATAAAAATACTAACATCTGCTTGTCCGAGCCAATAGATTCTAAGCCAATAGTCTTCTGTCAGCACTCAGCCTTTTCACACTACAGCAGATTCCCAAAGCATCAGAAAGACATGTGGACTCAGGGGTGGAAGCTTTATCCCACCCAAAAATTCACAAAATGTCTGGGCCTAAGGACTCAAAATGGGAATTAATACAATTCAGAACAAAAAGTCTGTTTTCTCCACATCAGTCACAATCTCTGGTGCCCCTCACCAATTGTAGATGAGGAACCTAAGTGACAGGTATCTACAGTTGTGCCAACCAGTGCCTCACATACCCTCCCCCTTGTCTCAGAACTGTGGGAAGGGGCACATTTTACCAACATACAGTGGAAACATGACAGTTCATCAGCATTTGCTTGCTGGTTCCCTGGCCTGCCTTAAAATGTAAAGTCTTGGAGAACCAGAAAGTGTTTTGTGACCTGTGCATTGTTTCTTTTGCCCTGACCCATCCGCTGTAGTGGAGAATGGTCTGTGATCATTCAGAATTGTCTGTCCAAAAGGTAATAACCCAAAGACTCTAGTGCTAACTTTATGACCAAACGCCTTGGTATGCTATTGTATGTTCTTCCCCATTCATTTCCTCAGATAAGACATCTCAGGCCAACATCAGAGGCATCTGTTTGTACACGTTAGTCTGGAACAAACTTAAAGGATAAGTTCACCTTTGTAAAAAAAAAAAAAAAAATGCGCATCTTTTTGCAGGTAAAAAAATGTGCATTTTTCTTTTTTTTTACTAGAAGCCTGAAAAGCATTGCACCCATGATGATCAGCAGATCACAGATGCAGTGCAGGACTCCTGAAGACTGTCATTGTAAGCTGCCTGCTCTTACCTCGTACGGACAGGCAGTTATAATAAATAGTTACAATAAACTACCTAGAGTGCTCAACAGTGCCCTAGTAGTTCATTGAGAACTATAAGACAACAGCCACAAAGGCTGTTGGTATTTGTAGTTCATTCACAGAACTCTGTGAATGAATGACGCAGCCTAGCGTTTTTTTAAAATTGTGATAGTGAATTTAGGGAGAAGATCCCCAGCTTGCTGGCACTAGAGGTGATGGCTTGGGGAAAGCCTGCAGCAGTGACAGCAGTGAACTTATCATTTTAACCTCTTGGCACCTACAGCACCCACTATGCGGCCTCTCGGCGGGTGGGCCTTAACGCTGAGCTGCTGCATATTTGCATACCAGGATGTAAACGTTCCCGACACAGTTACCGGTGGCTAGCAGAAAGTTCCCCGTCATTATTTGCAATCATGAGCTTTCCCATCATGTGACTGCTGAGGCAGCCAATCACGGTGGTCACATGATCATAAACCCCGCCTCCCACCATCTGAAATCCCTTAAAGGAATTAAAGGAAAGGAGGCGCCGGCACCAAGGGGTTAACTTATCCTTTACGTTTAGTTTTGTGAAAAAAAAAAAATCGGTTTTCTTCACGACCCTGGATCCTGGAGCTCATCACCATGTGTAGATGAAAAACCTAGGTGACACTTATACACCATCCACAATCCTGCCAGCCAGTGACTGACAATATACTGTGTATATTGGTTTGCATAGACAATGATATCTGCACTTTTACAACAGTTTAAAGCGGTAGTAAACTGCAAGAAAAATAAAAAAATTGGGACCTTTGCAGGTTTAGGTCATCGTGTACTACCATGCACCGCAGATAGATAGATAGATAGATAGATAGATAGATAGATAGATAGATAGATAGATAGATAGATAGATAGATAGATAGATAGATAGATAGATAGATAGATTCTATTTTTAGGAAAAAAATATTACTCATTTTTGATTTATGTTATTTTGATTCTTTGTACAACTGTATCCAATTGTGTATGTACTGTACGAGCAAACTATTCATCCTTTTGTATCAGAAGTAATTTGAAAATGTAATACTTCTTCCTACAACAGGATTGTAGTATATGTCCAGCGCTTGTTCTGTCATTCCAATGTCTTTTAAAGTTGTTAAGTGTCATGAACGCCATGTCACTGCAATGTGTATTCAGAATATGTTCCACAGAGTAGCTGGAAGGCCATCTGGACAGTCAAACTTCAAGTCCGGACAAGATTGGAAATACCATTCTTTCATCTTGAAAGCTAAGCATGCCGATGTGTGTAAAATGCTAAGGGGATCACGCTGTGGACGCAACTATATATGTCAACAAATGTATCAATCTTACCTGAAACATACATTATGCACTTGATCCAGGTTGTGGCGTATTGGGTTCAAATAAAGCATTCAGATCTTTTTTTTTTTTTATATTTTATAATTGTTGCAGTTTTACAGTGTTTTTTTTTTTATCTTATTTTTATTGTAGACGTTTAATAACGTGTGTCTTTTTATTTCATTGAAAGAATTATTTAATTTTCTTGTATATTAGTTGTATTTTTTTATTATTTTCGTGTTTTATTTATTTTTATCTTATAATGTTATTTTATTTATTTATGTTGGCTTTTATATTTTTTTTATAATTTTTTTTGCCTTATTTTATTTATATTTTACTATGAGAAAAAAGCTTTTGCTCCACAGAAACTAAATGAACTCAGATATAAAGGCTTTAAGTACAGGTTGGTGACTCTACAGTATTCCAAGTTATGTTTATGTGTAGATATTTCTGTTAGCTGTGTGTTTTATGTGCCATTCATGCAGTTTTTTACATAACTAAAAACCTATATAGATATATATATATATATATATTTAAACAAAAAGCAAATTTAAATTAAATTAAATCACAGCATTATTATGATTATTATTATTATTATTATTATTATTATTATTATTATTATTAATAATGCATATTAATACGTATGTCAGTCTGCCTATATATTTTCATAATTTAAAATTGATATCTTCATTTAAAAAATGTTAAGATTGATGACTGGACTATGACTGTTTCATGTACATGTTCCTACCCAGGAACATTTATATAAAAGCCAAATTTTTGCATCATTTTTCTACTACACTAGTTATGTTAAACTGCTGGCACATATTCTGTAGTAGAAAGTATACATACAGCTGTAGTATTTATTGTGTCTTCAAAACATGTCTTTGTTCAGAAGGGTGGATGTGGTCAATTGTGATGGTCAATGGGTTTTTCTTTGTTGGTGATGGTGATATTTCCTGTATTGTTATACCATGCGTTCTGTTGTGTTGTGTTTTTAATTTCTTCATTTTACACTTGTATTTTTTTATTAATGTACATAGGAATAAAAGTATGTTAGAAATGTGAAGAAATATATAAATAAATATATACTAATATGCTGATAAATATAACAATGGATATAAAGGAACTTTGAACCTGTCTTAGGCCGGATTCACACCTATGCAGTTTTAGTGTTTTTTGCATTTTGCAGACTTGCACTAGAGTCCATTTAACATTGTTTCCTATGGAACACGATCTGTAGTGCAAATCTGCAAAATGCAAAAAGCACAAAAAATGCAGAGTTGTGAATCCAGCCTTAGAGAATTGGTTTTTACTTACCATCCTGCTTCTTGCATTGTAATAAAGGGTCAGTCTACTCAAAAACAGCACTAACTGGAGTTAGCTGGGCTAGGTTACCCAGTAGCTTACTATATCTATGGAAAATTCCAGCAATTCGTTTTCCACACTGCTAATTTTCAGTTATTCCTGCACAGAATGGAGTTTTAATTCAGATATGTAAAGAAATTAAAAAGTAGAGCTAGAAACCTTTATATCAGCTGGTGGGCTTAGCTGGGAACACAAGTGTGGTGATCTGACCACAGTATCTACCCATAATTTAAAGCACGCTTTTTAGGGTTTAAATGATTAGTAAAATAACCATTTTGCTTTGGTGCAGTTACTACAAGGTGCTCCAGGTAGCTGTGGCAAGTTCCAAAAAATCCCATCCTGTGGTGTAGGGTAGCTCCATATTACTGCCCATTGTTTTAAAATGGGATGTCCTACAAGTTCATTAAGGTATGAAGGTCAGGTGTCCACCATTTTTTGGGTATATACAGTAGTTCAGGGATCTTCAAACTACGGCCCTCCAGCTGTTGTGGAACTACACATCCCACGAGGCATTGTAAAACTCTGACATTCACAGACATGACAAGGCATGATGGGTAGTTCCTGAACAACATGGAGGGTTGTAGTTTGAAGACCCCTGCTCTAGTTGCTAAAGTTGCTAAAGTTGCTTGAGATGTTTAGTATTTCATCAGCTGATCGATCCTGCCAGAACCCACCCAAACCTGGAGAATCAATTTTAGGTCTGCAAACCCTAAACAATTTTGCAGGTAGTCTTATTTTAAATGTAACTCTTTGTACATTTGGAATTCCACATGCAACGGCTGTACAGTTTGTTTCATCTTGCAAGTGGAAAGTAAAACTGCAGATTCATTAAAGCATGCCATAGTCAGCCTTGCAGCTATTAATAATGGATCATTTCCCCCAGCAATTTCTACCAACTTACACATGTACTAAAATGTACTAGTAACTAAATGTTAAAGCCAAGTTCACTATTCCGCTGATGTCTTCGTTTTGCTCATTATTCCTGTTGTATCTTGTTGGATTTAAAATTTCCACAGTCAAACTCGAAAAACAAAATTCTTCTATGTTTTTATAAGATAAGATATTAATAACTGGCAAATTGAATTTATACCAGGAAATGTGTTAACAAGCAGCTAAGTAAGACAATATCATCATAGACATCTTGATCTTTAAATCATCATTAATGATTTAAAGATAACAAGAAAAGGTTGTAATCAAAATAAGAAGGGAAGGGATAGAGAACAGGGATTATAGCGGTGCCTAAGAAAGTATATAATATACTAGTAAGTAAAAATATAAAGAATTTTATTATTACAAATATCAAAACATAAAATACATATACAGGTCTGTTCACACACCTGTATATGTATTTTATGTTTTGATATTTGTAATAATACAATTCTTTATATTTTTACTTACTAGTATATTATATACTTTCTTAGGCTGGATTCACACCTATGCATTTTTAGTGCTTTTTGCATTTTGCAGATTTGCACTAGAGTCCATTTAACATTGTTTCCTATAGAACACGATCTGTAGTGCAAATCTACAAAATGCAAAAAGCACAAAAAATGCATAGGTGTGAATCCAGCCTTAGGCACCGCTATAATCCCTGTTCTCTATCCCTTCTTATTTTGCTAACAATAAATTAGGGATGAGGAGCCACATACCTTGAGGATCTCCAGCCATATCACATATTAAAAGGTTGTAATGCATTAAAGGGCCAATAAACTTAAATAACAACATTTTCAGGCAAGAGGGTTCAAGGACAAGGTCACTTTAAGTGAACGTGCCCTGTATTTCCCTCACCCCAATAAATGTAGCCTGGCATGGCAATTCAAATACTCCCCATTCCAGCAATGTTTACCGTGAAGCCTTGTCCAGCACCACGCAGCCTTTCTTCCAAAAACGTCTCCGGCTGGCTCCACTTCAAAGGTAGAATTGTCCTTTAAATCACTTTTTAATTAAACAAAAAAAAAAAAAAAAAGCTAGCATTGATTGTGTTGCCTTTTTTTTTTCAACAGCAACTAACACAGAGCATTAGAAATGGCAAATAACTACATTTTGGGGCAGGTCTGGGAGCATTTAATTGTGATTTTTGTTTCAAGGACTGTGGCCCTATAAATAAAACATATCTTAAAGGGATGATCTACATCTGGACTTTCGTTTATGAACTTGCATGTGTTCTCTTGAGTTTTTTTTGTAGATACTTTGATTTTTTTTTCCTTCATAGGATTATTTTTTGCTTTTTGGGTTTATTTTATATATTCCAAGAGGGGCCGTTTGTATTTCCCTGTGATATGACACAAATCTGTCCTCTGGATATAGCAAATGTGAAAAATTAAAAAGAAGCTGGGTGGTATTTTGAGGTACAGTTGAACCTCGGATTACGAGCATAATCCATTCCAGGAGTATGCTCTTAATCCAAAGTACTCGCATATCAAAGCAAGTTTTCCCATTGAAGTAAATGGAAACGAAAATAATTTGTTCCGCATTGACTTCAATGGGATGCAATACCGCATGCGGCCAGAGGTGGGAGGGCGCTGGACAGCCTCGGAAACGGACGGAAAGGCCCAAAGACACGTCGGCTGACCTCGGCAAAACACGCGGAAAAGCTCAGAAACTGAGTATTTTCGTGTATTTCCGTGTCTTTCTGAGCATTGCCAAACGGTGGGGATCAGCTGCGATCAGCGTTGTTCGGCTCTGCTCGGCTCCGGCGCCCCCGCACATCAGGCCAAATGCGGTACTGCAGGCCTTATTAGGTTGAATTCTGCTCGTCTTGCGAGACAACACTCGCAAACCGAGTCAGGATTTTTTTTTAAAAGTTGCTTGGAAATCAAAACACTCTCAAACCAGGTTACTCCTAAACCGAGGTTCCAATGTAATTGGAAAAAAATACCCACCCATTTTATATCATATAAAGGCAGCACAGTGGTGTAGTGGTTAGCACTTTCACCTAGCAGCAAAAAGGGGTCACTGGTTCGAATCCCGACCACGACACCATGTGCCTGGAGTTTGCGTGTTCTCCTTATGCCTGCGTGGGTTTCCTCCGGGTACTCTGGTTTCCTTCCACGCTCTAAAGACATGCTGGTAAGTTAATTGGCTCATGTCTAAATTGGCCCCTAGTATATGTATGAATGTGTGTTAGGGACCTTAGGTTGTAAGCTCCTTGAGGGTAGGGACTGATATGACTATACAATGTGTATGTAAAGCGCTGCGTAAATTGATGGCGCTACATAAGTACATGAAATAAATAAATATAAAGGCATAGATTACCTTATTGCATTATAAAAATACAAAGAAGAAAGCCAAGGCATGCAGTAAATATATCAGAAGCATTGGCAAACTGTGCTTACTTTAAAGTATCTAAATTGTAGGCTCAAAATTTATAGTATGCACCTTCATGTGATCCCTAAAAGTTGTGCATACCGCCCCATTGCTTCACCGCTGTTTCGCTCAGTCACAGGGAACAAAAAGAGAACCCAGTGTTGACTCTGTGACTTGGCGCTCACACAAGGCTAAGGACTGCTATATGACAGTACTGGGTGTCTGAGCAGTCAATCACCAGGCACCAGTAAGTGAGCCACATGCTCCTCCATACATGGAAGTGCCAAGTATTTTTCTTCATTCTCTGTACCTGAAGAAACTTTAAAGAAATCACGCAAGCACTTTAAAGGGATGGTTCACCTTTACACAAAAAACTGCCTATGCAGCTAAGGGATGTTAGTAGGTTAAAACAAACTGTGCAGCTCTGACTAAAGATGAATAAAGTCCTTGCTATAGGTGAAGGCCATTCATACCTTATGAAGTCCTTATGGGAGAACTCCAAGGATGTTACTAAGTGAGGCCTAGTCATCACTGCTCACCTCCACCATCACAGGAGTGAGCTCTTTCTCTGATTCAAACCCCCTCACATCATAATCTTTTTCTCCCCGGATGCAGTAGCTCTGAGCTCAGCATTTGAGAGCTCACCCCTGTGATGGTGGAGGTGAGCAGTGATGACTAGGCCTCACTTAGCAACATCCTAGGAGTACTTAGCAATGTTCTGGGAGTATTCCAGTCAGGTTTCATAGGATATGTAAATGGCCTACACCTATAGCAAGGATTTTATTCAACTTTAATCAGAGCTGCACAGTTTGTTTTTATCTACAGACGCCTCTTATCTGCATAGGCAGTTTTGTGTTAAAGGTGAACTATCGCTTTAAAGTATTTTAAAAATGGACACCCCCCTGAAAAAAGCCTCCAATTCATCATGAAAATGGAAACTCACTAGATAAATTAACCAGTGCAGACTAAGAGGATTTCCCCACTTGGACTCTGAGCTGTTTTCAGAGTTCCAGTTTCGCGGTCACATCTGTGGTTAAATCCATGCACAGAGCTGAATGAATCCGTATATATTTTTGTATATATACTATATTGTCAAAAGTATTGTTACACCTGCCTTTACACGCACATGACCTTTAATGGCATCCCAGTCTTAGTCCATAGGGTTCAATATTGAGTTGACCGATCCTTTGCAGCTATAACTCTTCTGGGAAGGCTGTCCACAAGGTTTAGGAGTGTGTCTATGTGTGTTATATTGACTTTCAGTGTTCAGCTGCATACTGTTATGATTGGTTTTGTGCTGTCTGATTCTTTGTTACTGTCTATGGGAATGTTTGACCATTCTTCCAGAAGTGCATTTGTGAGGTCAGGCACTGATGTGGACGAGAAGGCCTAGCTCGCAGTCTTCATTCTAATTCATCCCAAAGGTGTTCTATCAGGTTGAGGTCAGGAATCTGTGCAGGCCAGTCAAGTCCCTCCACCCCAAGCTTGCTCATTTATGTCTTTATGGACCTTGCTTTGTGCACAGGTGCAGAGTCATGTACAGGAAGGGGTCATCCCCAAATTGTTCCCACAAAGTTGGGAGCATGAAATAGTCCAGATTGTCTTGGTATGCTGGCGCCTTAAGAGTTCCCTTCAATGGAACTTAGGGGCCAAGTCCAACTCCTGAAAAACAACCCCACACCATAATCCCCCCTCCACCAAATGATTTGGACCAGTGCACAAAGCAAGTTCCATAAAGACATGGATGAGCGAGTTTGTGCAGGCCAGTCAAGTTCCTCCACCCCAAGCTCGCTCATCCATGTCTTTATGGAACTTGCTTTGTGCACTGGTCCAACTCATTTGGTGGAGGGGGGATTATGGTGTGGGGCTGTCTTTCAGGGGTTGGACTTGGCCCCTTAGTTCCATTGAAGGGAACTCTTAAGGGGTCAGCATACCAAGACAATCCGGACTAGTTCATGGTCCCAACTTTGTGGGAACAGTTTGGGGATGGCCCTTCCTGTTCCAACATGGCTGCGCACCAGTGCCCAAAGCAAGGTCCATAAAGACATGGATGAGCAAGCTTGGGGTGGAGGAACTTGACTGGCCTGCACAGAGTTCTGACCTCAACCCGATAGAACATCTATGTATGGGATAAATTCGAGTGTAGACTGCGAGCCAGGCCTTCTCGTGCAACATCAGTGCCTGACCTCACAAATGCGCTTCTGTAACAAATGGTCAAACATTCCCATAGACACACTCCTAAACCTCATGGACAGCCTTCCCAGAAGAGTTGAAGCTGTTATAGCTGCAAAGGGTGGGCCAACTCAATATTGAACCCTACGGACTAAGACTGGGATGTCATTAAACTTCATGTGCGTGTAAAGGCAAGTGTCCCAATACTTTTGGCAATATAGTGTATATCAGGCATTCCCAATGCATTTGGATTTACCAATGCTGCACCACATAGTAACTACATCTTAGAAAAAAATAGTTGAATATACGTATCCTCACCTCCCAGTCAGGAATAAATTGATTTGTCAATTTGTTTATCAGAGCGCATCTGACACTCTTAGCAATACCCTATGCCAGTGATGGTGAACCTTGGCACTCCAGATGTTTTTGAACTACATTTCCCATGATGCTCTTGCACTCTGTAGTGTAGTTGAGCATCATGGGAAATGTAGTTCCAAAACATCTGGAGTGCCAAGGTTCGCCATCACTGCCCTATGCCGTCCCTAAATACCATAACATTACCCTAAATGAATCGGCTTCAATGGAGCAGTTGCTAGGACAAGCACCCTAATGCCGCGTACACACGATCGGACATTCCGACAACAAAATCCATGGATTTTTTATGACGGATGTTGGCTCAAACTTGTCTTCCATACACACGGTCACACAATTCTTGTCGGAAATTCCAAACGTCAAGAACGCGGTGACATACAACACGTTACGAGGAGCCGAGAAAAATTAAGTTCAATAGCCAGTGAGGCTCTTCTGCTTGATTCCGAGCATGCGTGGAACTTTGTGTGTCGGATTTGTGTACACACGATCAGAATTTACGACAACTGAGTTTGTTGTCGGAAAATTTGAGAACCAGATCCCAAAACTGTTGGGAGGTTTTGGGGCAGGCTTTACTAATAACAAATATGCTGACAGGTAGAGAAATAGCATTAAAGCATATTTTATAAAGCTGCTTACCTGAGGGTTATGTAATGATATTTAAGGAACTGCAAAGGGCATTAGGGTGAACAAGGTGAACTAACCCTTTGCAGTCCAACCAAACTTTCTTTTACAAAAGCTTTTTTGCAATGAAACAGGTTAAACAAAGTTGGTTGTCAAATATCACAGAGTATTCAAAATATTTAGCTTGTAAGAGAATTATTCTCACAACAAATCAAAGTTACATAAATTAAGGCCCCTTTTCACACTTGTGCGACTTGTCCTGCGACTTGGGACCGCAAAGTCGCATGACAAGTCGTACCCCATGATTTCCAAGGAGTACCATTCATATCTATGCGACTTCAAAGTAGTCCCTGTACTACTTTGGTCAGATTTTGATGCGAGTTGAGGTCCATAGACCTCGAGTTTACACAGGCATTCCCTGAAATCGCATCAAAATCGCGCCTCAAGTCTTCGCAGTGTGAAAGGGGCATAAGAGTTGCAAATGGTCCCAAAAAGACCTCAAGGTCTCATAGAAACAAAAACAAGAGTACATCTACCATAAAAATGACTGTGAGATTATAATAAGATACCAACCAGAGTATTTGGCATTTCAGCCCTAACCATTCCAGCCTGTAACCATCATGTCCTATGATTGGCCAACCTAACATTCAAATAGACTAGAGGGATCAGATAAATCTATACCCCGGAGGGGGCCAAACTTTCAGTTATATCAGCTAAATGCATTCCAAGTGTGCAAGTCTTATGCCCCGTACACAGGATCGGACATTGATCGGACATTCCGTCGACAAAATCAATCAGATTTTTTCTGACGGACGTTGGCTCAAACTTGTCTTGCATACGATCATCCGATCATGCTGAACGCGGTGACGTAAAACAAGTACGTCGGGACTATAAATGAGGCAGTAGCCAAAAGCTTTAGTCTCTTCAATTATTCTGAGCATGCGTGGAACTTTGTTCGTCGGATTTCTCTACACACGATCAGAATTTAAACGATTGGATTTTGCTGTCGGAAAATTTTATATCCTGCTCTCAAACTTTGTGTGTCGGAAATTCCAACGGAAAAAGTCCGATGGAGCCCACACACAATCGGAATTTCCGACAACACAATCCGATCGGAAAATCCGACCGTGTGTACAGGGCATTACAGTTAATGTTCTTTAGAAAGCAGCCACATCCGAAGTAGAAAATTGTGTCTCCTGGCAGCATGCTGCAGAGAAGGACCCTTGCTCACTGTGCAGAAGAAATTATCTCTCTGCCACCCCACCAATGGGTCAGACCTATAGCTCCATAATCAGCAAAGCCCCTGCTTCCTGCTGAATGGAACGTTCTAGCTCTGACTCAGCAGGGGGGGTGTCAGACCTCCGCAGAGAGACCACTGCTTCTACACAGAAAGCAATGGTCCTCCTCTGCATCATGCTGGCAGGGGACATGCTTTTCTACTTGGGCTGTGGCTGCTTTCCCAAGAAAACAAACTGTAAGACTTTTGGCACCTTTTTTGCTTTGATGCTCCTTGAATGTATTTAACTGATTTAAACTGACATTTCAGCTGAAATTTTAAAGGGAACCTGTCTCCTGACTGTAAAATCAGTGATACCAGAGACAACCAGGAAACTAGAATATTTAGAAGGGGGGGTCAACGATAGCAGCCCCTCTGTCTTTCCCATAACAGGTTTGCTTTAGCCCTGTCCTTGACTGTAACTGTAAAAACAGATTTCCTCAAAAATGGGACTTTAAAAGGACCATGAAAACTCAAACAATGAAAATTATATATAAAATGGTACAAATTTATTACAAAAAATAAATAACATTATACAATAAAAAACTGAAACACATGATGACAATGAGATGGTCCAAGAAAAATTGGGTGAATGAATAATGGAAGAGGCCCAAACCAACTGTCAGAAAGACAGGTAAAATTCAACGCGTTTCAACATGTAAGGTAAGGGTCTTCTTCAGGGAAAAAGGAATGGGCTAGCAACTTCCAGATAAATACAGACAATGTGCAATATTAATATAGACATAATTACACATAAAATACCAAAATATTCAATATTAAATAGACACATCAACTGAATTACTGTAATTATTGTTTGATGTGTCTATTTAATATTGGATATTTTGGTATTTTATGTGTAATTATGTGTATATTAATATTGTAGATTGACTGTATTCATCTGGAAGTTCCCAGCCCATTCCTCTTTCCCTGAAGAAGACCCTTACCTTACATGTTGAAACGCGTTGGATTTTACCTGTCTTTCTGACAGTTGGTTTGGGCCTCTTCCATTATTCATTCATCCAATTTTTCTTGGGCCATCTCATTGCCATTATGTGCTTCAGTTTTTGTTTTATAATGTTATTTATTTTTTGTAATAAATTTGTACCATTTTATATATACTTTTTATTGTTTGAGTGTTCATGGTCCTTTAAAGTCCCATTTTTGCGGAAATCTGGACCTGAACCTCTTTCTTTTCCAAATCAGTTAGTCCAAATACCTCTTGTCCTTGACTGTAGCTAATCCTTTCTGGAAGTGTTGTTTTTTTTTTTTTTTTGCTGTAAACGTGTACTATAGCTCTGATAGACCTCATTAGTTTGTGTTCTTAGTGTTGCCTGCTAGTTTTCTAACCTCTAACATGACTTGTCTTGTCTCAGTGTAAGTTTACAAGCCTCTGTAAATGGTATGTCATGCGGGAATTTATTTCTGTAATGCAAGGGGTATTACAAGTAACCTATAAAGTCTGGGCTCTGTCACTCACAATGGCTGTCTATTGTATGTTGGAGGATTCCTGGGACCAGTTTTCCAGTTTATAGACTTTTGTTTTTGTCTTTCTTCTTTTTTGCAGTGACGCCGCCTACAAAATTAAGATTCCATGTTGTGTCACAAGACAGTGTACAGATTTCATGGAAAGCAACCAAAGATAAAATTAGAGGATATAAACTCCTTGTGACGCCAAAATCAGGTAACCACAGCAATATTTGACACTAAAATTAAATTGCTTGCTGTAAGTATCGTTTTATTTGTTGTTCTTTTAAAAAAAAAAAAAATCTTCCAGCAACAGAGTAGCTCCAACAGATGTATAATGTTATTCTTCTTGTTTTATAGCAGCTTTCAGTAGCAATTCAGAGATTTACCCTCCCTAGCAGTATGATTATATCAGATTTATGCGTCTCAAAGCGGTACATTGTTTTGCATAGAAATTTGGCATTTTTTTATTGTAGGCCTGTAATTCTTAGGAATAACACACTTAAATCTGTCCAAACAAGAGTGTAGTAGACATCCCGGGTATAATAAAGTTTGTAACACAAAATCATAAATTATAATATAATAACTATAAATAATTATAAAAAATAATAATTAATAATAAATTTTATTTAACAATGTAATCAAATCAAAAACACTGAAATTTGCTCAGTTGCATAATCGTCGCTTTTGTCACTTTCAGTGTCTGATGACGAATTTCCCCACAAATCACTATCGCTCAATTCTGCAAGTGATTCTAATTCACTATCGCTGTTTTCTAGCTGGTCAAAAACCGCTTTTGACGTAGAGGCACTTTTTGGATGACATGGACGTTCTCAAGTTTCCAGTCAGAAAGAACAGTATATATAATATAAAACTGCATGCAGGGCATTGGACAAAGCACTAGGGACAGAACTGATGTAAAATGATTTGATACAGTAATGTGATCTACAGATTACAGTGTATTATGTGTGTTATGTGTTTTGTACTTTTTTGAACTTGCCGCTGGGCTCCGCCCCATGTGTTGCGACGCTTGTAGGGAACGGAGCCCGGAACAGTAATACATCGGGTGGAGGATCCGGTGTAGGACACAGCGGGAGGACATCGCAGGATCCTGGGGACAAGGTAAGTAACCTGTACCAGGATACTGCGATACAATCCCGAGTGTGGCTCAGGGTTACCGCTTTTGGTAATGAAAATTAACCCCGAGACACACTTGGAAATACCACTAGGGAGGTTAAAGTAGAGCTGAAGGCTCTAATTTTGCATAGAACAAGGAAGGGTTAGAACTCCTTTAAGTTTTTTTGCCATTTGTGTCCCATTAAGGAGACTTCCCTTCACATCCTATTCCATAGCCAAAAGAGGAAGAGAGAGGAAATCCCTTCAAAGTGAGTGAATCCTTGCTTGTCACCAAAACCAGTATCCCCATTGGAATATTTTCCGTCTATTACTGTTTTGAGGACAACCCAAATTTGGGATTTTCCTTTACTTTATTTCTCGGTGATAACGGTCACAAGAACAAATACAGAGGGTAAATCTCCCTAATAAGGGCACAGACAGCAATAAAAACTGACAGGTGTTCTAATACCTCTCCCTATTCAAAACTACAAAAAGATAAAACCAAAACAGCAAGTGAGTGGAAATCCCATCAAAGTGAAGGAATCCCTGGAGTGTCACAAGAGTATTGGAAGATTTACCCTCTATTACTGTTCTTGGGACAACTCAAAATGTGGGAAGAAAGGAGACATACAGAGTTATATAATTAGTAGGAGATCTCCTTTAATGATAATGGTAAACAGGACAAATAAAGAAGGTGTATCTCCCAACAGGGGCACAAACAGCAATAAAAACCTGACAGGTGTTCTAATCTTTCTCCCTATCCCAAATTACAAAAAGTTTTGTCTTTAGTTGTACTTTCATTCTACATTTTTGTAGAGTAGTAGCAAATACAATTGAATATATAAAACTGTATCCATACAAAAGCAGTGCCATAGCTCTTTAGTATATACTAAAACTCCAGTGTGTTAACCATCAAACCGCCATGTTATGTCTTTATTTATTGCAGCCCTTTTCAACCAAGGTTTCCACCCTTTTGGTTCTTCTAGAGGTTGCTTGGAAATCTTTAAGCTGTGGCTGATTGATCTCCAGTTTGAAGGTCTGCATAGATCCAGGTCCAGTGCCACTTGGCAAAGCCAGCAGCATAACATCAAATATCTTTTAAGCTGTTGGTAAGGCTGACATTCTGACCACCACTGTAAGGGTTGCATTCTTCCTTCTGACCACCACTGTAAATCCGCGTACACACGGGCCGGAATTTCCGTCAGAAAAAGTCCGATGGGAGCTTTTAATCGTATATTCCGACCGTGTGTATGCCCCATCGGACTTTTTCTGTCGAAAATTCAGACGGACTTAGATAGAGAACATGTTCTATATTTTTTCCGACGGAACAAATTACTATCGGAAAAAACGCTCGTCTGATGTGTATGCTGTTCCGAGGAGATTAGCAGAAGGAGCCCAAAGGGTGGCGCACTGGTTATTGAATTCCTTTTTCTAGTGCCGTTGTATGTGTTGTACGTCACCGCGTTCTTGACGGTCGGAATTTGGTGTGACCGTGTGTACGCAAGACAGCTTGAGCGGAATTCTGTCGGAAAAACCTTCAGAGTTTATTCCGAATGCAAAACCGGTCGTGTGTACAGGGCATTAAGGGCATTTTTCCCATTGACTGCCCAAAAATTCGTTTTGGTAAGGGTTCTCTGGGACCTGAAAAGGTTGAGAACAGCTGATTTATTTGGTATTGCTAGGACTGGACAGACTAATGCTAGACAGAAACATTGCATCTATAATACCATAAAGAGAAGACCAACCCTAAACTGATGAGCTCTGACAAGGGAAAAAATATAAAAAAATATTGAAAAAATTAATATATGACTTACTAAAAATTCTTACCCAGCACTTGGTCCACAGCATTTTGGCAATACCATGTAGGAAAAGCTGTTCTCAGAATAGCATGTATTGTGGCAGACTATTACGCCCTTTCCTTTATTCTACTTTGAGAGGA
The DNA here is from genome assembly GCF_042186555.1 of Aquarana catesbeiana. Lineage (NCBI taxonomy): Eukaryota > Metazoa > Chordata > Amphibia > Anura > Ranidae > Aquarana > Aquarana catesbeiana. The sequence continues at coordinate 606,410,141 of NC_133328.1, read as the reverse complement.
AAAAGTGGAATTCAGGAATTTGATTCAAGCTTAGTCAATGAAGAAATCATATTTGTCCCATAACATCATACATAACTTCTAGATACAGTGACTGGCGATTCTATGCCACTTGTGCATAAATAACAGACAGCGCAGAGAGTGTAGGCGTAACGTCCCACATTGTCTGAATGATCATTGTGGTCATAAGGCAGAGAGAAATCTGCAACCAAGCAGACCGTTGTACTTAACAGAAGTCACTGGGTCGGAAAATTGCTGGGATATCTCATACTCCTGAGAGGAATCCATGGTCCTTTTTCAAAATCAAACCTCCAGCTAAAATTATTTAAATTGGTGAAGATTGAGGAAGGAATATTTAGACCTTTTGTCAGGTTTTCAGGGCTGTCTGTGTCCCCAGTGAAGAGATTTTTCCATATGGAGTTTTAATTTTACCAAAAGGAACTCTATACAAGCTTCTCTGCTGTGTTGTTTCTTTGGCTAACCCACTGTGCTCAGGGAACCCTTTGTATTCATTGTTTATTTGTAAAACAAAGATTGTATATAGCAATTGAAAAAAAAAAGAAACAGACACAAAAGCACTTTAAAAACTTCAAACTTCAAAAAACAAATTAAATTGATCCAAATTCATTATCGTTTCCCTTTAAGTAAAATTTCACACTCCATACCTCAAAATCACTTTTTTGACTTTTTTTGACTTTTTTATTACTTTTTATTACTTTTTCAAGAGTACTGAAACCCAAAGTTTTCTTATATGGATACGCTGACCTGGATAAGGCCTTCTGCATGCTTTTCACAAAAGTTGCATCTTTTCAGTATTGGTAATAGTCTAAAGGGGTAAAATTATTAAAACGGGACAGTTGCAAAATCTGGTGCAGCTGTTAATGGTAGCCAATTATGTTCTAACTTCAGCTTGTTCAATAAAACTTTGACAATGAAACCTGGAAGCTGATTGGTTTCTATGCAGAGCTGCACCAGATTTTGCACTCTCCGGTTTTAGTAAATCAACCCCAATGTGTTAATGTTTTAAAAAAGATAGATTGTATAGATTGTACTGTAATTATATATGTACAGGCAGTGGGGTTGCCAACCGTCTGGAATTCAGACTACCTGAAACCCGGACACAATATTCAGAATGGACTGTGGCTCCCCAAGTAACCAAGTACCACAACCGCCGAGTGCATAGGTGTGCGCATGGCCCCACCCCCATACACGGACAGGAGAGAAGAGAGGGCTTGATCTGCTCCTTCTCCTCCCACCCCTACCACTTTGTCTCCTCACCCACATTCCAATCCCCGGCATTCCGTGCCTCATAGAAAGGGATGCGTGGGCTGGAAGTTTGAAGCTCAGCAACTGGCAGATACATCACGGATGATAGGTGTCGATGCCTGAGCCTCCATCCTCGGGTGAGTTAGCTCACCATCCATTGTCTTTGACTGACGTCTCCCCCCTCCGTTCCTTCTCTGCCTCCAAGTGAATGAATACACTAAGGTAAGGGGGACTCAGATGTAAGGGGTGCCCTGTGGACTCTGATGTAAGGGGGGCTTTGGGAACCCTCATTTAAGGGGGATTGCTGGGAACTCTGATGTAAGGGGGTTCCTGCTCACCAAACCTCCCCCTTACATCAGAGTCTACAGCGTTCCCCCTTTAAAAATACAATTTTGCCGTGCGCGGCTAAAGTGTTCGGGTTTGGTTTGAAAAAAAAAGGTGGCAACCCTAACAGGCAGCCATGTTTAAATGATTGTATATACACACTAAGCTTTTTGCTTCCTTCTGGAATCAACCGTACTTTTTGTTTTCTCTAGTTTATGAAATTCAGCACATAACTTGGAGACTTAACACCCTTCTGGTTATACGGATAACTAGTTTATTTCAGTTTATTTTGTTTTCGCACATTAACATCCACATTTACTGCCCAAACACATTTCTGGAGTGGGAGGCACATTGTGCATTGTTCCCAAACTGCCTGGTCAGAAATCATAAGCAGCTACCATAAGATCTAAACAGAAATTACATAATTTTTTAAAGACTCTTCTTCTCAGTTTATTATCAATCTGGGTTTAAGTACTGTATCTTAGTCCCTTTTGGAGACATAGGCATCACCCTAAAGCGTAGTACACACGAGCCGAAAATCAGGCGACATCGGCCGGTTCAATAGAAACCAGCCGACATTCAGCCCATGTGCATGGCAGCCAGTCCGACAGAAGCCGCCCGATCGGCTGGCTTCTGTCGAAGGCTCAAGACCGAAAAAGGTCTGCCGACCGGCTCCTCGTCAGCATTCTCAGCCAATGGCTGACAGCGCTAACCGGAGTGTTCTGGCGGGGGGACCGCCCCCCTGTCAGAACACAATAGCACAGCAGGGGAGATCGCTGTACTAACATCAGATTGTTACTACAGCGGCTCCAACCTGAGCCGTCAGTTTTTCAGCAGGTTGAACGAAAAAAAAAATAGTGGCGTGTATGAGGCTTATGCCGCGTACACATGATCGGGATTTTGGTCGGAAAAAGATACGATGGCTTTTCCGACAGGATTCCGCTCAAGCTTGCCTTGCATACACACGGTCAGACAAAAGTTCACTGAACTTACGACCGCCAAGAACGCGGTGACGTGCAACGCTACAACGAGCCGAGAAAGTGAAGTTCAATGCTTCTGAGCATGCATCGAATTGTTTCTGAGCATGCGTAGGAATTTTGCGCGTCGGAATTGCTACAGACAATCGAATTTTCAGATAGGAACTTTTTCCGACCGAAAAAATGAGAACATGCTCTCAATCTTTTGCTGGCTGAAATTCGGCCAGCAAAAGTCCGATGGAGCATACACACGGTCGCATTTTCTGACCAAAAGCTCTCATCGGTCTTTTGTTGGCCAAATTTCCGATCGTGTGTACACGGCATAAAAGGATAAGTCCACCCTAACACTAAAATCACTACATCTACAGACATCCATGATATAAGCCTAACCTATCTAGCCCTGTAAAGAAGAAATCAGTATACATACCTTTTTTGAAGCCGATCCGGTCCAGTCTCCAGCGGCGAAAACTTTGTAGAGGACACAGCCGACAATGGCTGTGAAATGAATGGGACATCACCCATAGACTTACTATGGGGCTTCCGTTGTCAGCTGTGTCCTTTGCACCCACCTCCACAGCGAAGCCGCAGCTGACAGCTCAGTGTAGGATCGGGTCAGATCGGCTTCAAAAAAGGTATGTATACTGATTTTCTTTTTACATGGTTAGATAGGTTAGTGTTAGATCGTGGATGTCTGTAGATGTAGAGATTTTAGTGTTAGGGTGTACTTATCCTTTAACACTACTGTTCTGTAGCCACTATGACTGCTTCAGATTTTTGTAGACCCCATGAAAGATATACCAAATTGATCAGTATATTCCTTCTTCTACATGTTTCAGCTGTCTCCTTCTGCATCAAATTGTCCGTTTTATTCCAGATAAGTTAGAGCAACTCTACTAGATAACATTTTTAAAATAAGACCATTCTGTGAAAAATGGTTAATACTCCTGGTGCCACTGATCTTGGATCTGTGGAAGAGAAACCACTTGATGAAGTATCTTCTGCATTGGACATACAGGAGTATTGGATGCGTCCACGCTGTGCTCTGTGGTTCCTTACGCTATCCCCTATCTTACTACTGTGTCCAATTGTGATGCAGCAACTGCCAAAAGAAACTGCAGTGTGCGGTTGAGGGAGGGAGACCAGGCATGCAACACTCCAATGCAGAAGATTTGCCGGAAAGGGAAGGCTCCCGGCAACTCGCTGCTGTCGGCAGAGTATAATAGTAGTGCTGCGGGAGGTATTCTCCCATCGACATTAAAGCGGAGTTCCACCAACTTTGGAGAGGTGGTCTTAAATGAAATACCATCTTTCCACCGCTCGTTTTTGGCTAGTTAAAATTTTTTTTTTCGAATTTACCTTTTTATGAAGTACAGCCTGTACTTCCGATCCATCCCGTCCGTGGCGCAGGACGTCATACCCCCCCCCGATTTCTTTTGGGACATGTGTGTGCCCTAGAAGACAGCCGGCCTTTCAGAAAGCATCGCGCGACTCGCGCATGCACATTAGGAAACGGGCAGTGAAGCCACAAGGCTCCACTGCCTGTTTCCCTTAATTAGAATGGTGGCGCCTGCACACGATCCGATGGATGGATCAGCCTCGGGGGGGGGGGGGGGGGGGGCGACATCACGGGCACCCAGGACAGGTAAGTGTCCTTATTAAAAGTCAGCAGCTACAGTGTTTGCAGCTGCTGACTTTAAAAAAAAAAAATTTGCGGGTGGAACACCACTTTAATTGTGTTTTTTGGGGGAAAAAAGTGTAAGGAAAAAGAAATCGAGTCATCTATGAGCTGCTTACTGTAAGTATAGTTTTCATTGCAAGTTGTTCTTTTTTTTCTTTTTTTTTTAATCTTCCAATGACAGAGTAGCTCCAACAGATGTATAATGTTATTCTTCTTGTTTTATGGCAGCTTTCAATAGCAATCCAGAGATTTAAGGGAACAGTGAGGATGTACTGAGGGCACAAGCTTTACAGACATTTGGATTCATTTACTAAAGGCAAATAGACTGTGCACTTTGCAAGTGAAGTTGCTCCAGAACTTAGTGAAAGATGGAAAGCTCTGCTGACTTCCATCACCCAATCAGGCGCAAGAAAAAATGCTTTTTTTTACATTTTCCTTGCATGTGATTGGATATTCTTCTCAAAGTGAAGCTCCCACTCATTTACTAGATTTTGGAGCAAATGCCCTTGCAGTATGCAACTGAAGTTGCAAAGTGCACAGGCTATTTGCCTTTATTAAATCAACCCCAATGTCCTCTATTTTGGACATGTTAGCCTGGTTGAAAAAGACACATCGAGCTCAACCAAAAGACACAAATAACATTAACCACTTAAAGACGTGCCTCTTTTTGAGATTTGTTGTTTAAACAGTTTTCTTTTGCTAGAAAATTACTTAGAACCCCCAAACATTATACATTTTATTTTTCTAACACCCTAGAAAATAAAATGGCAGTCGTGCAATACTTTCTGTCACACCGTATTTGCGCAGCGGTCTTACAAGCGCACTGAAAAAAATACACTTTTTTTAAATAAAAAATAAGACAACAGTAAAGTTAGCCTAATTTTTTTTATATTGTATAAGATAATACTACACCGAGTTTCTTGATGCCCAACATGTCACGCTTCAAAATTGCGCCTGCTCGTGGAATGGCGACAAACTTTTACCCTTAAAAATCTCCATAGGCGACATTTAAAAAATTCTACAGGTTGAATGTTTTGAGTTACAGAGGAGGTCTAGGGCTAGAATTATTGCTCTCGCTGTACCGATCGCAGTGATATCTCACATGTGTGGTTTGAACAACGTTTGCATATGCGAGCGCTACTCACATATGCGTTCACTTCTGCACGCGAGCTCGGCGGGACGGGGCGCGTTTAATAATGTTTTTTTTTTCTTATTTATTTTACCTTTTATTTTTTATTTTTACACTGTTCTTTAAAAAAAAAAATGGTGTCACTTTTATTCCTATTACAAGGAATGTAAACATCCCTTGTAATAGAAAAGAAGCATCTCCATGCCACTGATGTGAGAGGATCCGATCGCCTCCACCTCTACCGATGGCTCCTGTAAGCGGCGGAGGGCACCGGAGTGGCGCCGCCGATAAAAGTGATCTCTCTGTGAATCCACCACAGAGACCACTATTATCGGAAACCGGACCCCGCCTGAAAAAGAGGATACCGGGGTTATGGCAGCTAGCTGCTGCCGTAACAACGATATTCCTCTTCAAATTAAGGACGTATATTGGCGTGTGGCGGTCCGGAAGTGGTTAAAAACCTTGCATTCTCAGAACCCCAACCCCATAGTTGATCCAATGTCAAAAATCAACTTATTATACATGATCTAATTTGGTCTAACAAAGAAAAATACATTTATGAATATAGAGAAACACATTCAGCCCTTTTTTGAAGCAATTTACTGAGTTGGCTAGAGCCAGGTAGTCATGTCAGGAATCATTATCCTATTCACTAGCACAAGTGATTTGTTTAAAAAGGAAATTTTAATGACATAATAACATCTGAAATTTGTCATTTGTGATCTAAAAATTAATTTCTTAAAAATCCTTTACACAGAATTGCAGTAGAACATCAGATTTAGATGTTTTCCCCAAAAAAATTGGAAAGGCACAGTTGGTAGCATCCATATCATGTTACAGGAGCATTATGGGACTTTAAAAACATTTGTTATGTTTTCTTTTTATTTTTGAGAAAAAGACATGTCCTCATTACAAAAGCCAGTGTAGTGCCATATTTCAGGGGAAAAGTGCAATGCATTTTTAATTTTTTTGAAGCAGCAATTGGCCAGTCTTATTAAAACGTGGATCAGTACTTTGGACAGCGCATGAGATAAGATGCCTGAGAACAGCCTGATACCTGGCCGTTTTATGCCGTGTACACACGAGTGGAATATCCGACAGAAAAAGTCAGACGGAAGCTTTTCATCGTCTATTCCGATCGTGTGTATGCCTCATCGGACTGCTTTTTTCGAAAAATTCTGATGGACCTAGAAATGGAACATGTTCTAAATATTTCCGACAGAACCAATTCCTATCGGGAAAACCGCTCGTCTGTATGCTGTTCCGATGGACCAAAAAAGACGCATGCTCTGAAGCAAGTACGAGACGGAAGCTATTGGCTACTGGCTATTGAACTTCCTTTTTCTAGCCCCATCGTAAGTGTTGTACGTCACCGCGTTCTTGATGGTCGGACTTTGGGTTGACCGTGTGTAGGCAAGACCGCTGGAATGTAATTCCGTCGGAGTTCCGTCGAACAAACCTTCGGAGTTTATTCCGACGGCTAAACCGGTCGCGTGTACAGGGCATTAAAGTGGACATTTTGGTAAAATTAGAAGTCTGCATTAATAAATTCCTGACAATATATGGCATTAGTATCAAGTTTAAAAAATCAACACTGAAGAAATAGCTGCACTCCAAGATCCATCAAAATTCTTATTTAATGAACGAACATTCCAAGTGTTACAAACAGTTCAAATGGTAGAAGCATTTCACACACTAACAGGTACGCTTATTCATTACTAATGGACAAGCGCACCTCTTAGTGTGTGAAACACGTCTACCATTAGAACTGTTTGTAACACTTGGGATGTTCGTTCATTAAATAAGAATTTTGATGAATCTTGGAGTGCAGCCATTTCTTTAGTGTTGATCTTATGCGGAGGCGAGTCGAGGCGGGCACCCATGATATCATTAGGTTTTCTGTCTCACCTGGAGCAGCGAGTTCTTTTGTTTGGATATTTAAGTTTATAAAATGCTCTAACTTTTTTCATTATTAAGCAGTTTTTGAGCTCCAGTCAATCGATTTTGCCGAGGATGACGTCACCTGTTTGCTGCAGGCAAGAGGAAGCATTTCCTCAGTCTCCCCCCTCCCCAGTAATCAAACTGCGCTCACCCATTAACCAGGCTCCAACACTGTAAATCTGTAGCCATTTCCAAGCCTTGCCATCTCTGAGGGAACATCTTGGTTTTTGGAAGTAGATGGTGTCCTTGGATGATGGCACCACCCTTCTGGAAAGAAAAGGAGATGAAGGCATTGTCAGGGCAAGTACTGTGATTTCAGTAATAGGCAAATAATATCTGGAAGTTATACACTTACACATTACTTACATAGTTAGTCTGGTTGAAAAAAGACACAAGTCCATCTACTTCAACCAATAAAAGAGAAAAAAAAATCATACAATCATATTTACTCAATTCTTTACCCACAGTTAATCCAGAAGAAGGCAAAAAAAAACCAGCTGCGCCAGATCCAATTTGCTTTAGCAGGGGGAAAAATTCCTTCCCGATCCCCCCCCCCAAAGGCAATCGCATATTCCCTGGATCAACTTTACCTATAAATCTTAGTACCCAGTTATATTATGGACATTTAGGAAAGAGTCCAGGCCTTTTTTAAAGCAATCTACCAAGCTGGACAGAACAAGCTCTTGAGGGAGTCTATTCCACATTTTCACAGCTCTTACTGTGAAGAAACCTTTCCGTATTTGGAGATGAAATCTCTCTTTCTCCAAACATAAAGCATGCCCCCTTGTCCTCAGTGATGACCTTAAAGTGAATAACTCAACACCAAGTTCACTATATGGATCCCTTATGCATTTATACATGTTGATTATATCCCCCCTTAATATCCTCTTACCAAGAGAGAACAAATTCAGTTCCTCTAATCTTTCCTCATAGCTGAGCTCCTCCACACCTCTTATCAGTTTGGTTGCCCTTCTCTGCACTTTCTCCAGTTCCCCGATATCCTTTTCGTGAATTGGTGCCCAAAATTGAGCTGCATATTCCAGATGAGGTCTTACTAATGATTTGTACAGGGGGGCAAAATGATATCTCTCTCTCTGGAGTCCATACCTCTCTTAATACAAGAAAGGACTTTGCTCACTTTTAGAAACCGCTGCTTGGCATTGCATACTATTATTAAGCTTATGCAACATAAAAATATATATCTGATACTACCTCCACTTTAATTTACTGTTGACTGATAGTGCTGTTTATGGACCCGCAATCAATCAGAATTTAAGGATAAGTCCACCTCAACACTTAAATCGCTACATCTACAGATATCCACAATATAAGCCTAACCTATCTAGCCCTATAAAGAAGAAATCAGTATACATATCTTTTTTGAAGCTGATCCGGTCTGGTCTCCAGCAGTGGAATGGGGAGTGACGTCACCCATAGACGTAGTACTATGGGGCTTCCGTTGTCAGCTGTGTCCTTTGCACCCGCCTCTACAACGAAGCCGCAGCTGACAGCTCAGCATGGGATTTGGTCAGATTGGCTTCACAAAAGAATTGTACACTGATTTCTTCTCTACAGGGTTAGATTAGGTTAGTGTTAGATCGTGGATGTCTGTAGATGTAGAGATTTTAGTGTTAGGGTGCACTTATCCTTTAATCCTGCCCTGGAAAACAAAGTCTAATTGTTGGCTGTGGGCTGCATATGAGAAATGACAAATAGCATTTATGTGAATGACCACTTTTGTGGAGGGGGGTTATGTTAAATAAACCTAAAGGAGGAGTTTTCCTTTAAGTACACCAACTAATCGGCACAGCAGAATAAAAAAATCTGACTAAGGTAACGCTGTGATGAAGGTCAGCTTGTGACCCCAAAATTAACTTTAGCCGCCTTTGTGAAGAGTGAAGGTATTATGGGCATTTTCCTGCTGTATTTGCAATATTCTTCCATGATGAAAGATGTCTGACTCAATGTCTTCTCATGTTCAGGTGGGAAAACCAACCAACTAAACCTTAAAAACAACGCTACCAGAGCTATCATTCAAAGACTTGATCCTGATCGGAGTTACAAAGTACAGATCATTGCCTTTAATGAAGACGATGACAGCAAGCCAGTTCTTGGAGAGTTCAGAAGTATGTATATGTGACGGGAACCGATAGCTGATATGCTGACACATTAACATCTGTCATTAGGGACTAAACTGTCTTTATTGTGAATTGGGCTTCATTGACCAAAATGTTTAACAAAGGAACAGTCTGTACTGCCTTACATCAGCCAATCAAATTCAAACCCATCGTAAAAACAATGTGAGCACCTGCACTGGCTATAGTCAGAAGAGATGGAACAAAACATCAATGACACAGTCCTATCTGCAGCACAGTTAGTCATTCCTACTTTACCTACTTTACGAGGCCAAACATATATGGACACCCCTCCAAATGATTGAGTTCAGGTGCTTCCAATGAAGGGTACTTTTAATGCTATAGCATAGAAAGACACTGTATACATTTGTATGCTTCCAGCCCTGTGGCAACAGTTTGGGGAAGGCCCTTTTGTGTTCCTTTGGGCACAAATCCAGCTCCATAAAGACATGGTTTGATGACTTTTGCATGGAGGAACCCAAGTGGTCTGCACAGAACTCTGACCTCAATCCTACTAAACACCTTATGGATGAATTTGAATATTCATTGAAAGCCACATAATCTCACCCAACACTAATTGACCTCACAAATAATTTTTTAACCAAATGAGCTCAAATTCCCAAAGACACATTAAAATCATGTATAATTCCTTTTGAAGGGTGGAGGTTGTTTTAGATGCAAAGGTTGCTGGGGACAGATTCATATTATTGCCTATGGTTTTGGAAGTGGATATCCTACAAGCTTATATTGTTGTGATGGTTGGGTGTCTACAAATTTCTAGCCGTGATGTTGAAGCGGAGACCATAGGTCTTCTGATCTTAATCCTCAATTTGTGTACATTGAGGGTAGGCCACTGACCCTAACTGCAGGCTGAAAAAAAAACTTTGTAGTGAGTTGGATACGGCTCAAGGCCGGTAGTTTGAGGACCCACGGTCCTTTACTAATTTTTTTTACAAACTCCAATATTGACTGGTAGGTAGAGATCATATTTGTACTGCAGTGTGCACTATAACTTTAATAAAATATATTAATCTGGGAAATAGGCATTCACTATCTGCCATTGCAAATTATGAACCACACCATAGAATTATTTCTATAATGCGTATCTAAACCCAAAAACAAAGTAATTAATTTCAGCTTATCAGTCCTTACATGTGGTGGCTGCATCCGTTTTCTTTTTTTTTAGACAAAGATCATTTTTAGCAAGTACAAAAAATACTTGTTGGTCTTGTCAGAAGTGCAGCGTTCTTGTCACTTCCTGTGAACTGAAAAGAAAACACAAAAAAGCTTATCTTTCTGTGAACTACTATTCCCTTCAATCCATCATGTAATGGAGATCCATAGGACAAAGACAAACATGTTTGATGTCCAGCTTGTGTGATAACCATGACTCTCTCTATAGATACAGTGGACAAAGGAGCGTAGCCACCCAGGGACAGGAAGTGTGTTACTGGCCGGATCGCCAGGTGAAAAGGGAAAAAAGACTAGAAAAAAGAAAACAAATGCTGCCACCACAGCTAAGGACTAGTAAGCTGTAAGCCCATCACAATTTTGTTTTTAGTGTTAGGTAAGCTTTGACTCAAAAATTCCAGAAAAAACTATTTGTTTTGTTTGATTGTGTATTCAATGGGGATATTTCCCCTTACATCCTGTCCCAGAGACTGCTCTCACCAGGCATAGAAATGATGGGAATTCTCCCCAACTGCTATAAAAACCTGACTGAGTTTCTAAATTCCATGCAGATAGCATCCTGGACTGGAGTTGAGCCAGTCTTGCAATGCATAAGTATTCATTTTTAAAGCCCTACTCCAGGAAACTTGAAAAATTTAAGGGTTAATTTAGACCCAGGGGGCATAGAAAAGAAGATTTACATACCCAATTCTTTGCTCCTCTGTGCTGCTAGACTGGTCCCTGCAACATCTTTGTCCCCCTCGCTCCAGGGGTCTGAAGTCCTGATGTCATCAAGACCGATGTAGGGTCCAGAGCCTGCTGGATCATGGGGGGAGCGCCGTCTGCCTGGGGATTGGAGGATTGGGTGAGTAAAAGTGCTTTTACTGTCCCCCAGACTAAACAAGCAGTGTGGGCTCAGTGCCACTGCAAGGAGGAATCGTCAGATTTCCCGGAGTTGAGTTTTGGGCCATTGTGCTGCCTTCTCATTGTAGACTTGTTCTCCTTTTTGCCATGGCTTCTGCTCAGTAGGAATTTGTCAAGTCTCACTTGTTACACATCATGGGTTGCAAATATTATAAATGTTCTTCAATGTGAAATATTTTGGTTCTTATTGTGTGCTTTTCTTTTGGTTCCAGTTAGAGATTTGGAAAAGAAGAGAAAAACTAAAAAAATTGAAACATCAGAAAGTGAGAACCAAGTCATGGAGGAAGGTATGATCCTCTGAACATTTCACTTATTATTCAGCTACAAAGGTGTTTCAACACTTACATCTGTGTGTAATGTTAAAGGGAAATTTGACTTTACCTTGCTTTGCAGTTGTATTGCTATATCGGAAGGGCACTGTCAAAGTAGATGTAGGCCCATAAAATTCCTGCTATAACTATCTAGCACGCATTTTGCGAGTGGCTAGTGTAGGGACAGGTCACCTGCCTGACAAGGACAGGTTCCGGAGGAATAGTGAAAGCATAGGGACTATGCCAACCTTCCCGGAAAGCCTCCCCTTTGGGTATGAACTGGCCAGTAGTGGCAGCCTCTCATATGGGGCACAGGGGCGACGCCCCCCTAATCCATGTGCCCGGCCCCTAATCTACATGCAGGTCGCCGTACGCATGGATTTCAAAGGAGTTTTTTTTTAAGCACATGATTAGAGCCTGAGGCTCTAATTGGCTTCAAAATGCCCACCCAGTTGTGTGGCATTAGCAAATTAACCACTTAAGGACCAGCCTTGTTTTGGATTTTAGGTGTTTACATGTTTAAAACAGGTTTTTTTGCTAGAAAATTACTTAGAACCCCCAAACATTATATATTTTTTTTTTCTAACGCCCTAGAGAATAAAATGGCGGTCATTGAAATACTTTTTTTTGCACCGTATTTGCGCAGCGGTCTTATAAGCGCACTTTTTTTTGAAAAAAATCACTTTTTTGAATAAAAAAATAAGACAACAGTAAAGTTAGCCCAATTTTTTTTTAGATTGTGAAATATAATGTTACGCCAAGTAAATTCATACCCAGCATGTCACGCTTCAAAATTGCGCCCGCTCGTGGAATGACGTCAAACTTTTACCCTTAAAAATCTCCATAGGCGACGTTTAAAAATTTTTACAGGTTGCATGTTTTGCGCTACAGAGGAGGTCTAGGGCTAGAATTATTGCTCTCGCTCTACCGGTCACGGCGATACCTCACATGTGTGGTTTGACCACCGTTTTCATATGTGGGCGCTACTCGCGCATGCGTTCGCTTCTGCGCGCGAGCTCGTCGGGACGGGGGGGGTTTTAAAAAAATTTTTTTTATTTTTATTATTTATTTTACAATATTTTATTTATTTTTACACTGTTTTAAAAAAAAAAATGGTGTCACTTTTATTCCTATTACAAGGAATGTAAACATCCCTTGTAATAGAAAAAAGCATGACAGGTCCTCTTAAATATGAGATCTGGGGTCAAAAAGTCCTCAGATCTCATATTTGGACTAAAATGCAAAAAAAAAAAAAAAAAAAAAAAAAAGTCTTTTGAAAAAATGACATAAAAAAAATATGCCTTTAAGAAAAGTGGGCGGAGCTGACGTAATGACGTCACTTCAGCCGTCCAATGGTATGGAGACTGGTGGCGGCAATCTTAGCCTCACTCGTCTCCATACCCAGGCACAGAAAGATCCCGATCGCCTCCCCCTCTACCGACGGCTCCGGTAAGCGCCGGAGGGCGCGGGAGAGCGGCGGGAGAGCGGCGGGAGGGGGGGGGTGACATCTCTCCCGCCGCCGATAACAGTGATCTCGCGGCGAACCGGGAGACCACCATTATCGTACACAGAACCGGCTCCTGTAAAGATGGATACCATCGGTTGTGGCAGCAGCTGCTGCCGTTACCGAGATATCCATCTTCAAAGTGCTGACGAATATGTACAGGAGCCGGTCGGTAAGTGGTTAATATACGCTGATGCCTTCCTGTTTCTCTTCTCGGCCAATCAGGCCTGACTGGCCACAAGTCCTAAGTCCTGATTGGCCAGGAAGAGAAGCGATTGCTGAGACTCGGTAGGAGAGACACAGGGGGGGGGAGCTGCGAAAGCCGCGACCTGGATGGGGTAAGTGCTGGGCTGGCGGGGGGCCTGGTGGGTGACAGGCAAGCGTTGCGGCGATCAATGGATCAAGCAAGGGGGGGGTAAAGCAGCAATTGATCAATTGAGTGCCGGGGGTGGGGGGTGGTTGGCTGGCTGGGGGGGGAGAAAATTGAGCACCAACTGCCACTGCTGGCCAGGCCACATTCGGCACCTCGTGGCACACACTGTGGGAATCTTTGGGTCTCCAGTCTACTGTCCCATCACTGTTGCACTTGGTGGGTGTCCCGTGTGGGTTGCTTCCCCAACTGTTGAACTTTTGTTACAATAAATTCCTGATACTGAACTTGGACTCTGTGTGCTCTCTGCCCACTGCATCACGCTGCACCTACCCACAAGGGGCCACATGGACATTAAGGGGATGATTTACTAAAAGCAAATAGACTGTGCACTTTGCAAAGTGCAGTTGCTCCAGAGCTTAGTATATTAGGTAAAGCTTCAAAGCTTTGCAAAAAATACCTAATCACATGCAAGGAAAATTTTAAAAAACTGCATTTTTGTTAGCACATGATTGGATGATGGAAGTCAGCAGAGCTTCTGCTCATTTACTAAGCTCTGGAGCAACTGCACTTTGCAAAGTGCACAGTCTATTCGCCTTTAGTAAATCACTAGTCATATAGACAAATAAGGCACCGACTTAAAGAAAAGCACTAAAAGAAGAACAAAGAAAGAAAGAAACAGTTTTATGACAATAATGTTGTTTTAATTTTATATTCCACTTTTCAGATATTTATACTTACTGAAATAAAAGAATAACGAGTACAGTGAATTTCTAAGTTAGGGTATTTTCTTTCCTACAACATTTTAGAAGGATCCAAGCTGGAAATTTAGCAGGATTGGAGTGGTGATGATATACTGTACAGTGTAACAAAAGATCATGATAGATGGGAGGGTAAATCACACTCCAAAGAACATGAAAGGCCTGTATGCAAGTGTTGTATAAGGATGTTTAATGTGATGGGAACCTGTGATATACATTTTAAAGTGGTGAAAGAACATACATTATTATGAATGAGAACATCACAGATTAGAGGCATTCCTGAGCTGACAAAACTTAGCAAGGAGTTTTTAAAGCCCAACCGAGCCTTCAGTTTAGATCAGCTTAATACATTCCAGTTGCATCAAAACCCAAGGTATGCAAAGTCTTGGGCTCATTTACAGCAGCCTGAGCGTTAACATTGGAAGGAAGAGAGGAAAGATCCCGGGTGCCGCACATCTACGGAGTCCTATGGTAGTATGAGAGAGAGACAACCTCAGCCTGGGCTCCCGCCAGGCCATGCCCCCAACACATTTCACTCCGCCCCCACGGAGCTTAGTAAAAGATGTTCGGGGCGTGGCCTGGTGGGAGCCCAGGCTGAGGTTGTCTCTCTCATACCACCATAGGACTCTGTGGATGTGCAGCACCGGGTAACTTTCCTCTCTTCCTTCCAGTGACTACAGTAGCTGGGACCAGCTCCATCCCTTGCTGGCACACCTGCAGTGGTTGTAGCATCACCCACACTATTCCCTATAGTGATCGAGCCTGAGCGGCCCACTAAACAAACTGTGGGTCACACTGAGCGTTTACATGTTGGTTTGTGCATTAACCTGAGTTGCCTTAGGATAGCCTAGGGGTCTGGATCGCCATGTACTGTGCTAATGGCACTGCATTCCATGGATGCATGTATGGTGGGCCACTGTGCACTGCTGTAATGTGCGCATTACCTCAGTTGATGGCGATTATGTGGTCCATACAGTTTGTGGAGAAACCTGTCCCCTACCAGCATTCTTCATAGAAGGACTCTTACAACATTTTTTAAACAAATGTGCAGTTTATTCCTTAAAAAGTTACTAAACCCAGGACCCTGCATTCACTATATCTGGTCTCCCACAGTACACAGAACATGGAAATGCAATTATTTTAGTAAATATAAACTGCTAAATACCCTTTCTTATCAGCAGTATATAGCAGTCTTGTGACTTCTATCAGTGCCTGGTTAAAGCCTATAAGAGGAGTTTTAATTTTCCTCTGACTGTCCTATGAGGCTGCATGACCCCTGACCCTCTGTCTGGACAGTGCCGATTGGCCCTGTGCTGATCACATGCACCCTCCCAAGAAAAAATAATAACTCTCTAGCAATACACACCAAACTGAGCATGTGCAGAGTTCCCTCAAGGCTCTGTAAGGCTAGGAGATAGATTGGGGGCTGTGGAAGAAGGGGAGGATCAGAGAAGACAGGATCAAACAGCCTTTTTACACAGTGCTAAGGTTTTACCCCTTGGGATCCACAGTGAGTATAACGAGCATGCTTTACTGCATATACAGACTGTTGTGGGTTTAGTAACACTTTAAGATGACATATATGGTAATTACAGGTAAGCCATATTGTACCTTCGGTGTGAATACAGCTTTATTCAAATAAAATAAATATATTTTAGACTTTTTAAATACAGGCCGATTTTGGCTTTCCAGATTGCTTGTAGAATTCTTTTTAAATGCGGAAATTCTTTGCAGTAAAATTTTGTATGTAATATGCGAGCGCTGCCAGTATTTCCAGTTTTGGCCGAGATGTTGATATAAACTCCATGTGGCACTCTCATCTCTCCTGATCCTAATGAGACTCACATCTGTCATCTGGCTGCCGATCATAGCGCAAAGCATGCCACTGCCACTTTCAACTGGCTTACTAGTTTTACAGTAGTTCATTTTTGAGACTGTAGCCAAAATGTCAAATAGTTGACTTCATTATATATATTTTTATGTATTTTTTCCATTTAAAGTGAAGCTTAAAGTTAGCCTGTTACCCTATAATGGTGCATCTGATTTCTATGTAGCACTTACCCCCGAAGGAGCTGCTGAATAGATTTGGGCTTACCATTACCATCTTCACAATGTTAATCATAGGGGTCCCATAGCAGATATCCAATTAAAGACACTGGCTCCAACACTTAGTCCTTTTTCAAGGTTTTATTGAAGGAACAAAATATGTAATAGCAGGGTAGAGGGGTGGAAGGGATTCAGGTACCTTGAATGTTGCGGTTAGAAGTAATTCCTATATCCAGCGGGCAGCAACTCCACAGCTGGATTTAGCAACCATCAGATAGGTCTCTCTCACCAACATAGCAGCCGATGCGATGCTCGGACACGGTCTCTGCCACAGACCTGACAATCTTGAATAAACGGGTGGTTGTGCTTGATCCCAGATGCGTCTCTGACTGAGTTCCCAGGCTCTTCTCAAGATACCAGCCTTATGCTCGGTCCTCTCCTGAAGAGTCCTCCCCCGGTTGCTACAGTCCCTTGCTTCTTCCCGAAGGCCAGACAGAAAAGAGCTCATCCTATGGACCAATAGGCCACTAAAACTTTGGCCCTTCTTCAAGTAGCTGGGCCTTGGGTCCGCCGACTCTAAAGCAGAATTTTAGGCAACAGCAATCCCCCCCCAGGCCAGGAGGGCCATGAGGTCAGGAAGCACAAACCACCCTTCCCTTCTCTCCTAAAAAAATGGTCTCTGCCCCTTAAATACACCTATCCAGAATTCACAGCGGATGAACCACACCACCCGAACTATCTCTGGGCAAAGAGTATTCAATATGTCCAACCAGACTGTATTTACAACATCCACCAATGGTAACAGCACCACCTATGGTCGGATGGAAATTTGCACAGTCCAGCCAAACTAGTACAGAAACCCAGTAACTTTTGATTATAATAAGCCGAGCCAAACTGTAGCTTCAACTAAACTTAAATTTGAAAAGAATAGCGTCTGCTCTTCAGGAGCAGGGCGCTACACTGAATTTTAGTATAATCAAATTTAAGATATTAACGTTAAATACATTTTTTAAAAAAGTACATTCGTCTGATCTGACTGAGTTTTGATCAATTTTTTTTCTTTATTATCATTGGCAAACATTCTCAAGTGCCATCTTCTTTCTGTATGGCGTAGATAGGGAAACACAATACGAGGGGGTGATAAAAAAAAAACACATTTTTTTTTGTTTTTTGTTTTTTAAGGAGCTATTTATAGTTCTTCCATGTACCTTAATTCACTGGTCTGGAGTTTTCTCGAAGGAGCCCACGCACTATGGTTCAGTTCTAAGGTGGAGATAAAACAATGGCATGGTGGGAAAAATATTGGCCTTGCCTGCGTTTTTGCTATATATTCTGTCCAACTTCCTGTGTTACCAGTCTTCATTCTGTTGAATACATTCCGCCTGATGAATCTTCTGTATCTGACACTTCCGGGTTTGCTGTTGTTTCTTTGGTTGGCCCCTCTGTCTCTACTACAGTGCCTTGAAAAAGTATTCACACCCCTTGAAATTTTCCACATTTTGTCATGTTACAACTAAAAGCGTAAATGTATTTTATTGGGATTTTATGTGATAGACCAACACAAAGTGGCACATAATTGTGAAGTGGAAGGAAATGTATAAATTGTTTTAAAATTTATTTACAAATAAATATATGAAAAGTGTGGCGTGCATTTGTGTTCAGCCCCCCTGAGTCAATACTTTGTAGAACCACCTTTCTCTGCAATTACAGCTGCAAGTCTTTTTGGGGATGTCTCCACCAGCTTTCCACATCTAGAGTGAAATATTTGCCCATTCTTCTTTGAAAAATAACTCAAGCTCTGTCAGATTGGATGGAGAGCATCTGTGAACAGCAATTTTCAAGTCTTGCCACAGATTCTCAATTGGATTTAGGTCTGGACTTTGACTGGGCCATTCTAACACATGAATATGCTTTGATCGAAACCATTCCACTGTAGCTCTGGCTGTATGTTTAGGGTCGTTTTCCTGCTGGAAGGTGAATTTCTCCCCCAGTCTCAAGTCTTTTGCAGACTCTAACAGGTTTTTTTCTAAAGTCGCGCACACACGACCGGTTTTGCCGTCGGAATAAACTCCGAAGGTTTCTCCGACGCAACTGCGACGGAATTCCATTCAAGCGCTCTTGCCTACACACGGTCAAACCAAAGTCCGACTGTCCAGAACGAGGTGACGTAAAACACGTACGAAAGGACTAGAGAAAGGACGTTCAATAGCCAGTAGCCAATAGCTTATGTCTCGTACTTGCTTCAGAGCATGCGTTGTTTTTGGTCCGTCCGAACAGCATACAGACGAGCGGTTTTCCCAATAGGGATTGGTTTCGTCGGAAATATTTAGAACATGTTCCATTTCTAGGTCCGTCAGAATTTTCGTCAAAAAAAAGTGATGAGGCATACACACGATCGGAATAGACGATGAAAAGATTTCGTCTGACTTTTTCTATTGGACATTCCGCTCGTGTGTACGCGGCATAAGATTGCCCTGTATTTGGCCCCATCCATCCTCTCATCAACTCTGACCAGTTTCCCTGTCCCTGCTGAAGAAAAGCATCCCCACGACATGACGCTACCACCACCACGTTTCGTGGTGGAGATGGTGTGTTCAGAGTGATGTGCAGTGTTTGTTTTCTGCCACACATAGGGGGTTGTTTACTAAAGCTGGAGAGTGCAAAATCTGGTGCAACTCTGCATATAAACCATCATCTTCCAGATTTTATTGCCAAAGCTTAATTGAACAAGCTAAAGTTAGAAGCTGGTTGGCTACCATGCACAGCTGCACCAGATTCTGAGTGCTCCAGTTTTAGTAGATCTCCCTCATAGCATTTTGCTTTTAGGCCAAAAAGTTCAATTTTGGTCTCATCTGACCAGAGCACCTTCTTCCACATAATTGCTGTGTCCCCACATGGTTTCTCACAAACTGCAAACAGGACTTCTTATGACTTTCTTCTAACAATAGCTTTCTTCTTGACACAGCTTCTCCAGAGTTACCATGGGCCTCTTGGCTGCTTCTCTAATTAATGCTCTCCTTGCCCGGCCTGTCAGTTTAGGTGGATAGCCATGTCTTGGCAGGGCCATCTTAAGAGCATTATAGGCCCCCAGGCAATACAGCACACTGGGGCCCTGTCTACACAATCATGCATGAGAATAAAACTGCAAATTATCAATAAGGCTATATTTATTGGTACTTCCAACAAAATCAGTGTTTAAACATTAAGGGTCGGTTCACACTGGGGCGACTTGGGATCCGACTTGTACGCCCTCAAGTCGCCCCAAGTCGCCCCAGAAATAGATTCAATGGGAGTGAACGCTAGCGTCTTAATAGACACTACTGAAGTTGCTCCGACTTCAGAGCGTACTCCCTGTACTACTTTGATCCGACTTGGTAGGCGACCTGTACCATAGAAATCAATGGAAGTCGCCTCCAAGTCGGATCTCTCTGTAAAGTCAAGCGACTTTGCAGGGAAAACCCCTCCCTCCCCCCCTCCCTCCCAGAGAGCTGATTGCCCTGTGATTGGCCACAGCCGAAGTCGCCTGTCATGGAGGCGACTTCAAGTCGCCTTGTAATTTGCTGAAGTCGCGCTGAAGTCGCGCTGAAGCCGCGGTACAAAGTCGCGCTGAAGTCGTGTTGCCCCTGTGTGAATCGAGCCTAACACAACGTTTGAACAATATAACTTTTGATGGGCACAGTGGCTGCGTTTGATGGGCACAGTGGCAGCTTTGATGGGCACAGTGGCAGCTTTGATG
Organism: Aquarana catesbeiana; assembly: GCF_042186555.1. Taxonomy (NCBI): domain Eukaryota; kingdom Metazoa; phylum Chordata; class Amphibia; order Anura; family Ranidae; genus Aquarana; species Aquarana catesbeiana. The sequence goes on along the minus strand of NC_133328.1, from coordinate 606,389,872 downwards.
GGCACAGTGGCTGTGTTTGATGGGCACAGTGACTGTGTTTGATGGGCACAGTGGCAACTGTGATGGGCACAGTGGCTGTGTTTGATGGGCACAGTGGCAGCTTTTAAGGGGCACAGACAGTGGCTGTGTTTGATGCACAACTTGAACCTACTTACGTAGACAGTGTTAGACTTACTTGAAGCCGCCGGCCTGGTGCAGTACAGTGTGTCACTCACAGCAGCAAAGCAGCGCCAGCTATCAATCAGGGCTGTCTTTCCACTCTGCTCCCTCTCCACGCTGTCTGAAGAACATGGCAGAGGTGGGCGGAGCTTGTTCACTAGCCGCTAGGGGCGGCCGCGGCACGCTATGAATGCTGGGGCTGCCGCAGCCTCTGACTGACGTCACTGGTTGCTAGCTAGACGCCGGGCGGCCGGCGATTCTAGCAAGTGAGCAACCAGTGCAGTCAGTCAACTTAAGCAGCAGATTGCAGCGCTGAGGATCGGCCCTGGATGGGGCCCTGCAGGCAAGTGGGGACCCCGGGCAACTGCCCAGCGTGCCCAGTGGAAAAAACTGCCCTTTGTCTTGGTAGGTTTGCAGTTGTGCCATACTCTTTCCATTTTCAAGGGATGGATTGAACAGTGCTCCGTGAGATGTTCAAAGCTTGGGATTTTTTTTATAACCTAAAGGCTAGGAATCATTATTCCCAGCCTTTGCCTTGACACACAGGTGCATCCTGTTTCCACTGATCATCCTTAGGATGTTTCTACAACTTGATTGGAGTCCACCTGTTGTAAATTCAGTTGATTGGACATGATTTGGAAAGGCAAACACCTGTATATATAAGGTCCCACAGTTAACAGCGGATGTCAGAGCACAAACCAAGCCATGAAGTCCAAGGAATTCTCTGTAGACCTCCACGACAGGATTGCATTGAGACACGAATCTGGGGAAGGGTACAGAAAAATGTCTGCAGCATTGAAGGTCCCAATGAGCACAGTGGTTTCCATCATTCGTAAATAGAAGAAGTTTGGAACCACCAGGACTCTTCCTAGAGCGGGCCGTCCGGCCAAACTGAGCAATCGCGAGCGAAGGACCTTAGTCAGGGAGATGACTCAGAACCGGATGGTCACTCTGACAGAGCTCTAGCGTTTCTCTGTGGAGAGAGGAGAACCTTCCAGAAGAACAACCATCTCTGCAGCACTCCACCAATCAGGCCCGTATGGTAGAGTGACCAGATGGAAGCCAATCCTCAGTAAAAGGCACATGACAGTCCGTCTGGAGTTTGCCAAAAGGCACCTGAAGGACTCTCAGACAATGAGAAACAAAATTCTCTGGTCTGAAGAAACAAAGATTGAACTCTTTGGCCTGAATGGCAAGTGTCATGTCTGGAGGAAACAAGGCACCTATCATCACCCGGCTAATACCATCCTTACAGTGAAGCATGGTGGTGGCAGCATCATGCTGTGGGGATGTTTTTCAGCAGCAGGTACTGGGAGATCAATCAGGATCGAGGGAGAGATGAATGCAGCAATGTACAGAGACATCCTTGATGAAAACCTGCTCCAGAGCGCTCTGGACCCCAGACTGGGGCGAAGAATCATCTTCCAACAGGTCAACGACCCTAAGCACACAGCCAAGATAAGAAAGGAGTGGTTACAGGACAACTCTGTGAATATCCTTGAGTTGCCCAGCCAGAGCCCAGACTTGAACCTGATTAAACATCTCTGGAGAGATATGAAAACTGCTGTGCAACCTGCTAGGTGTGCCAAGCTTGCAGCATCATACTCAAAAAGACTTGAGGCTGTAATTGGTGCCAAAAGTGCTTCAACAAACTACTGAGCAAAGGCTGTGAATACTTATGTACATGGCATTTTTTTTCTTTTTTTCTTTTTTTTAATGCATTTGTAAAGATTTCAAACCAACTTTTTTCACGTTGTCCTTATGCGGTATTGTTTGTAGAATTTTGAGAAAAAAAAAACATTTAACCCATTTTGGAATAAGGCTGTAACATAACAAAATATGGAAAAAGTGAAGCGCTGTGAATACTTCACGGATGCACTGTATATATCAATATAAGCACCCTTGTCACTGGTAAATAATTTGTCTTAACCTTCTAATAGGAACTGCACAGCGTTTCTGTGCGATTCACATGCAATTCCTAGTGTGAATGGGCTCTAACAGTTTCAAAAATTTACAGTATTTATATTCTTACAAAAGACACTGACCCCGGAGAAGTAAATTCTCTAGAAATGCAGCAAATATTTCTTTCTGGCCAGGATATAAAGAATCGGAGCCGTGCTTCTCTCAGCTTCACCTTATTTTAACTGTGCATTTGTAAACTTTTTCTGGAAAGTCACAAAGTGAATTCTGTTAAACTACTAAGGATTGACATCTGCAGTGTTTGTGAGAACAGCACGAAAGGGGATTATTGTAGAAGATTCAGAGCTAATAGTTATTGTACAGCCTAGACTAGAGGTTCATAACCTCCATGGAGGGACATCCAAGGTGGGGCACAATAAAAATATATTATGGAAAACTAAACAGAAAAGGAAGAATGAAGGTGGAAGGTCTACTTTTCTCTCTGAAGCTTCTATTTGCTTCTAAGCAGCTTCTCTGGATAACAATCAAGCTGTGATAGTAATATTCCACTGTATTATTGTACTATAATATTGTCTTCTGGTAAAAACGACTATGAATGCCCTAGTACACTGCCCTGTGCATTCAGTGAATCCTAATATATAAAAAAACTATGTCCTTATTCTCCAAAAAATAATCCATACACACTAGACTTTTTTTTTTTTTTTTACTTTAAAGTGGTTCTAAAGCCTTGGGCTACTTTCACACTGAGGCAGGGCCATCTTAAGAGCATTAAAGGCCCCCGGGCAATACAGTGCACTGGGGCCCTGTCTACACAATCACACACAAGAATAAAAATGCAAATGATCAAAAAGGCTATATTTATTGGTACTTCCAACAAAATCAGTGTTTAAACATTTACACAACGTTTGGACAATATAACGCGAGTTTGATGGGCACAGTGGCAGTGTTTGATGGGCACTGTGGCAGCTTTTGATGAGCATAGTGGCAGCGTTTAATGGGCACAATGACAGCTTTTGATGGGCACAGTGGCAGCTTTGATGGGCACAGTGGCTGCGTTTGATGGGCACAGTGGCAGCTTTGATGGGCACAGTGGCTGCGTTTGATGGGCACAGTGGCAGCTTTGATGGGCACAGTGGCAGCTTTTGATGGGCACAGTGGCAGCTTTGATGGGCACAGTGGCTGCGTTTGATGGGCACAGTGGCAGCTTTGATGGGCACAGTGGCAGCTTTTGATGGGCACAGTGGCAGCTTTGATGGGCACAGTGGCTGCGTTTGATGGGCACAGTGGCTGTGTTTGATGGGCACAGTGGCAGCTTTTGAGGGGCACAGACAGTGGCTGTGTGTAATGCACAACTTGAACGTACTTAAGTAGACAGTGTTAGACTTACTTGGGGCCGTCGGCCTGGTGCAGTACAGTGTGTCACTCACAGCAGCAAGGAAGCGCCAGCAACTGCCCAGCATGCCCAGTGGAAAAAACTGCCCTGCACTGAGGCGTGCGGGCGCTGGCGGTACAGCAGCGCTAAATATAGTGCCGCTTTACCGTCGTTTTAGCGGCGCTAGCGGGGCGGATTTAACCCCAAGCTAGCGGCTGAAAAAGGGTTAAAACAGTGGCGCTTTGCGGGCGGGTTTGCAGCGCTGCCCCATTGTTTTCAAATAAATACACCGCTCCTACAGCGCTCCAAAGATGCGGCTTGCAGGACTTTTTTGACCGCCCTGCAAGCGCACCGCTCCAGTGTGAAAGCCCTCGGGGCTTTCACACTGGAGTGCATTGAGCGGCTCTTTCGGGGGGCTTTGCAGGCACTATTTTTAGCACTTTAGCACCTGCAAAGTGCCTCAGTGTGAAAGGAGCCTTAAAGTGACTGTCATGCCCTGTACACACGACCGGTTTTGCCGTGGGAATAAACTCTGACGGTTTTTTAGACGTAGTTGCGACGGAATTCTGCTCAAGCTGTCTTGCATACACACGGTCACACCAAATTCCGTCCGTCCAGAATGCGGTGACGTACAACACGTACGACGTGACTAGAAAACGGAAGTTCAATAGCCAGTAGCCAATAGCTTCCGTCTCGTACTTGCTTCAGAGCATGCGTCATTTTTGGTGCATCGGAACAGCATACAGATGAGCGTTTTTTCCGATAATTTGCTCCATCGGAAAAATACAGAACATGTTCTCTATCTAAGTCTGTCTGAATTTTCAACAGAAAAAGTCCAATGGGGCATACACACGGTCGGAATATACGATGAAAAGCTCCCATCGGACTCTTTCTGTCAGAAATTCCGCTCGTGTGAACGCGGCATAAGGGTTTGTTTTTTTTTTTTAGTTTTTTTTTAATAGCAAACATGTCATACTTACCTCCATTGTGCAGCTCGTTTTGCACAGAGTGTCCCCCGAACATGCTCTTCTGGGGTCCCCCAGCGGCTCTCACGGCTGGGTTCCCACTAGTGTGAATCTGATGCGGGTTTCCTTGCATCCAATTCACGTGACAGGAGAGTGTGCCCGACTCTCAATGGAACCAGTTCACACATGTCTGTGGCGGCTGCAGAGCGGATTGCACAGAGGTCCTGTGCGTCTTTGGCTCAGTTTGAGGTCCGAATTCAGGCAAAAATTCGGGCCTGATTCATTCCTTTCTATTTGTTTTGTGTACCATTATCATTACCAGTAAAAGAACATCCCATCTTTTGGGTTGTCCCCAGAACAGTAATAGAGGGTAGAAATGTGCATGACAAAAAAAATATTTTTTGTTTCGTTAATCTAGTTATTTTGTTTAGTTAACCACTTCAGCCCCGGAAGATTTGGCTGCTGAATGACCAGGCCATTTTTTGCGATTCGGCACTGCGTCGCTTTAACTGACAATTGCGCGGTCGTGCGACCTTGCACCCAAACAAAATTGACATTCTTTTTTTTCCCCACAAATAGAGCTTTCTTTTGGTGGTATTTGATCATCTCTGCGATATTTTGTACTTTTTGCTATAATAAATATCCCCATTTTTTTTTAAAAAAAGCTATTTTTTTCTCAGTTTAGGCCAATATGTATTCTTCTACATATTTTTGGTAAAAAAATCGCAATAAGCGTATATTGATTGGTTTGCGCAAAAGTTATAGCGTCTACAAAATAGGGGATAGATTTATAGAATTTTTATTATTATTATTTTTTTACTAGTAATGGCAGCGATCTGCGATTTTTACCGGGACTGCAACATTATGGCGCATACATCGGACACTTTTTGACACATTTTTGGGACCAATGTTATTTATACAGTGACCAGTGCTATAAAAATGCACTGATTACTGTGTAAATGTCACTGGCAGGGAAGGGGTTAACATTAGGGGGCGATCAAGGGGTTAACTGTGCTCCCTGACTGTGTGTTTCTAACTGTAGGGGGAGGGGACTGACCTAGAGGAAATGACAGATCGTGGTTCCTAGCTATTAGGAACTCATGATCTGTCTCTTCTCACAGAACAGAACAGGGATTTGTGTGTTTACACACACACACGTCCCTGTTCTGCCTCTCGTGCCCGTGATCGCTCGTGGCCGGCAGTCATCGCGGCCGCCGGCCACGAACATTGGCACCCCCCGAGTGCAGCTTGCGCGCCTGCTATCCCGCTTAAAGGAGCCGACGTACAGCTACGACGGCTCACGGAATCGTGCCGACCTGACGCAGTATAATGATGGCGGCTGGTATGCAAGCGGTTAAATTCAGTTGATTTGTTTAATTTGTTTTCGGAATTTGTTTTCGGAATTCGTATTTAAAATTTTTTAATTTTCTTCGAATTTACGTTTTTTTTTTCGATTCAGAACTTTAAAATCGATACATTTTCAAATCAGTCGAAACGAAAATGTTATATTGTTTTCAATTTGAATGTAGCAAAGTGAACAAACAAAAGAAAAATCTTTATCAAATGATTACAATTACTCTTTAAATCACCTTTGGCTTAACAAAAACAGCATTATTTCTAAATGGTACTCTAATAACACACACAGTCTTTGATTTCTGCAATATGTGTAGTGAGAATTCGACTGGAGTTCAATGTAAAATTCGATTCGAATTTCGGTATGAATTTCCGGTATGAATTTGAGTTATTCTGAGCATTCGGTAAAATTTGTTTATATTGTAATTTGGGTATTCGGATATATCCGAATCTTCGAATAACGAAAAATTTGTCCGAATATTCATTCGGAACTAAACGAACCGCACATGTCTAATAGAGGGAAAATCTTTCGATACTCTGGTGAAGTTCCCGGGATTCCTTCACTTTGGAAGGATTTCCGCTCACTTCCTGTTTTAGCTGTAGGAGAGGAAGTGAAGGGAAATCTCCCCAATGGACACAAATGGCAAAAAAAGCCCTCCCTTACTCTATCCAAAATAAAAAAAGTTTTGCCTACTTTAAGAATATATACTTGAATTGAACTTTTTTTAAACTAGAGTTTAGTGTTAGTTTAAGTGATCTTGGCATAAACATACATGCTGGTACTACCTATTTATATTATGCTTGGAACAGATGCCCGTAATGGAAGCAATTGTCTGGGAAAATTCAGCTAGATTGATGGACTGATCATTTAACCAAGGGTGCCTGTTCACATCTACAGGGATCCATAGACCCTAATGCCCCATACACGCGATCGGATTTTCCGACAACAAATGTTGGATGTGAGCTTGTTGGCGGAAAGTCCGACCGTGTGTATGCTCCATCGAACATTTGTTGTCGGACTTTCCGCCAACAAATGTTGGCTAGCAGGTTCTCAAATTCCGATCGTGTGTACACAAGTCCGTCGCACAAAAGTCCACACATGCTCGGAATCAAGTACAAGCTGGAAGCGCTCAGTCTTGTAAAACTAGCGTTCGTAATGGAGATATCACGTACGTCTTGTACGTCACTACGTTCGGAATGGTTGGCCAACATTTGTGTGACCGTGTGTATGCAAGACAAGTTGTAGCCAACCTCCTTCGAACAAAATTCCACGGTTTTGTTGTCGGAAAGTCCGATCGTGTGTACGGGGCATAAGCCTGTTGTGTAATTAGCTTGGTTGAGTGATGATCATCTAAGGTTTATGAGAATCTCGACCTAAATCTGATTTCTTCTGGTGATGTTTGGTTTTCTGTCTGTAGTGGGGGAACCTGATAGGACATTGGCTTTCCTAAATGAAGATGATGTAGCTACTACTACTTTTAAAGTGAAATATTATTTATTTATCATGTTGATGTCCGGGTTAGGGGAGAAATGGCCTCAAGCATCAGTTTTGTAGTTTGTATAATCTAGACCTATAAATATTCCTGGGCAGCCTACATGAAAGTAATTGTTTCTGGTTGTAGTAATGGGACTAAAGCCAAGGCAAGTTAATGACAGATTTCCTGCTAGTGTACTGTAATCAGCAGGATCTCAGCCCAGTGCATACTGGGACAATGCTTCCCACCCAGTAATGTGAGATTGTATCACAGTTCAGTCATTTCCGCTCTGTAGGCTGACCAGGAAACCCATAGAATATATGGTATATATGATATTATTTGACTATGTGTACTGTCCAGGAATTTTCATCATCAGTCATTATGACCAATTTTTGACCATCTTTCCTAGACATTACAATAATGTATTGCGTGCCTAGGATCATCCTCATGAACAATGTCCTGACTTGACTGCATTTCTAAAGCTGACAATTTAATCAGGCTGCTCCAAAACAAATGAATGGATTCCACCATCCGCTCAAGTGAAGTGGATGGAAGTATCCTGCCTGATGAGACATCGTATTTTGACTCCTCAACTGTCGGTATACACTGATCAGCACATGCAACCACTGATCGAGGAAAAGTTTTCCAGCATTTCTTTTTTGATCTAATGATTAACTTCCTTTGAACGGGGATGGCCATACATGGATCAAAATTCAGTAGGTCCCTGGTGAATTTCGATCCATCGATAGCCAGCTTGACAGTGGTCACTTAAATATGCTCTCTGTTTTCAGAGATGCCACCAATACCTAGTGAATGGATAGGCTCCATTCTCAGTGATGTCACTGGTCTCTGGTGAATGGATAAGCTCCATTCTCAGTGATGTCACTGATCTCTGGTGAATGGATAGGCTCCATTCTCAGTGATGTCACTTGTCTCTGGTGAATGGATAGGCTCCATTCTCAGTGATGTCACTTATCTCTGGTGAATGGATAGGCTCCATTCTCAGTGATGTCACTGGTCTCTGGTGAACGGCTAGGCTGCATTCTCAGTGATGTCACTAATCTCTGGTGAACGGATAGGCTGCCTTCTCAGTGATGTCACTAATCTCTGGTGAACGGCTAGGCTGCATTCTCAGTGATGTCACTAATCTCTGGTGAACGGATAGGCTGCCTTCTCAGTGATGTCACTAATCTCTGGTGAATGGATAGGCTGCATTCTCAGTGATGTCACTTATCTCTGGTGAATGGATAGGCTGCATTCTCAGTGATGTCACTTGTCTCTAGTGAATGGATAGGCTGCATTCTCAGTGATGTCACTGGTCTATAGTGAATAGATAGGCTCCATTCTCAGTGATGTCACTGGTCTATAGTGAATAGATAGGCTGCATTCTTAAAGTTTAGTATAGAATTTGTGGGGATACAGGACCATGCACATTAGTTATGTGTCATGGTGTGTATACCATAATCTGCAGGTGTCTGTTTCTGCTACAGATCTTCCCCTTCCTCAGCAGCAGTCCTAAAAAGTTATCTGAAGCCTTGGCTAGACATAAAAGATGTATTGTCTGCCTGTTGCCTTATGCACTCTCCATCATTCATTGAACTCATCTTACTACAATCCCAAAATGTATCATGTTCTGTGTGGATGAGGAGTGGAGCAGTTAAATGATAGGTCCCTTCTGCCCATTCACAGAATGTGATATATTATGGGATTGTGAGTTCTGTGAATGGCATAGAGGGCAGAAGGGTGGTGGGCAGCGCAACGTTTCAGTGTAGCTGAGACTGCCGCTGAGGATGGTTTCTGGTGACTGTGTTAGGACACAGTTGGGAAGATTTGTAGCAGAAGCAGAGACCTGCAGATAATGGGATACATACCATTAGACATAACTAATGTATGATGCTGTGCCTCAAAATCAATTTATACTAAATTTCAGCTTTAATGATGTCATTGGCCTCTAGGTCTGAGTGGATAGGCTGCATTTTTAGTTTTTTTTACTGATTTGATAGACTGCAGTATGAATGATGTTTTTGGTGTCTTGTAAATGGATGGGTTGCATTCTTAGTGATATCTATCACTGTTCTTTGGATATGCTGTATTCTTATCATAGTGAATGGATAGACTACACTTTCAATTATGTATTTGGTATGATCTTTATTGAATGGATAATCTGCATTCTTAGTTATGTCACAGGATAAACCACTTTCAGTGATGTCACCTATCTAGAGAACAGAGAAAGTAGGCTACAAATTCCATTGATGCCGTTGACTGTCTCTGCATTCTCAGTGAGTTCACGGGTCTCTGTTGAAGTGATAGGTGACTTTCTTAGCGATGACATCATACAGGCAGTCCCCGGGTTACAAACACATTAAGGACTGCAGGTTTGTTTGTAAGTGGAATTTGTTCGTAAGTCCGAACAACGCTTGTAAGTGTAACTTCCGCCTCTGCAGGGATGTGGGATGTTCCGGGCGCTTCTGGGGCTCTTCTGGCCATGCAGTACATGAAGTACTGCAGTGTGGAATGTGGCAAGATAGCTGCTCGGAGGTATCCAGGACCAGCATGGAGCACAAGCAGCCGGGATTGAGGCCGTAAGTAGGAGTCATTCGTAAGTCGGGTGTTCGTAAGACGGGGACTGCCTGTACTGCTTTCTAGGAAGTGCTTTGTTAGTTACATTCTTTGTGTCTAATGAATTGATAATCTGGATTCTCAATGATATTGCCACTTGATAAATGTATAGGACATATTCTCAGTGAGGACACTGGTTTCTAATTGATGTATAAGTTGCATTCTCAAAAATTGGTTTGGTTAGTCCAGTGGTTCTCAACTCCAGTCCTCAGGACCCACCAACAGGCCAGGTTTGCAAGATAGCTGAAATACATCACAGGTGATATCACTTGCTGCTCAGTGATTGCTGTATTCTAGTCTGCAACTCCCCAAGGTAATACTTAAAATCTGGCCTGTTGGTGGGTCCCGAGGACTGGAGTTGAGAACCACTGGGTTAGTCCATATGCTGAATGATGAATAACTGTTCTACCCATATAGTCTTACAGAGATTGAAAGATATTGTTGCTAGCAGATGTCACAAACTATGAGTCAATGACTTCCTCTAGATCAGCCTTTCTCAACCAGGGTTCCATGGACCTCTAGGGTTCTTGCAGATGTTTCCTAGGGGTTCCTTGTGAGGAGAACAATTTCTGCCTCTCAGATATGTAACCATTTACACCAATTGTCTTTATAGCTATCTGTAAGGAGGGCATTCTTTCCTTTGACTTCCAAGAGAAGGAGAATCTTTCCCACTAACGATCACACTAAAGTACGATAGGCTGTAGATATAGTTATTATTAGTAGGGGTTCCCTGAGACTGGACAGTATTTCAAGGGTTCCTCCAGGTTAAAAAGTTTAAGAAAGGCTCCTCTAGATGTTCTACCAATCTTTTGTCCATATCCCAGCAGGTTGAAAACAATGGGTTCATGGAGCTTTAATAACAATACTTTCTTTCTTTTCTAGCATGATCTTTCCACTGCTGAGCTCCAGCCTAATCCATATACTAGACATGGATTTCCCTCTAGACATTTTAAAAAAAAAGACATTTCCAGGCTGTCTCGATGGAAATCAAATCATAAAAGTCATACAGCAGATGGATGTGCTTAGAGATGAAATACATGGATATGAGAAAAGATATTGCCATTTTATTTGGCTGTCCACTAGTTTTCCCTATTGAATTATGAATAATTGTATTTATGTGGATCAGAATTACCCGTAATTGTATCAGAGGCAGCTGTCGAAAAAGTGTATGTATAGCCAATTTTTTTTGTTTATTTTTGTTGTTTTGGATAGAGCAGTGGTTTAGAACCCCTTTCAAGTTCCCATTGCTGTCTGTGTTCCCACTGGCAACATTCAACAAGAACTGGAAACAATTAAGCATCCAGAATTTTGAGTGGTCAGTAGAACAGAAATCTTTGGGGACACTTGTTTGGGTGACAACTGTCCAAGTGGGAAATTCGCCTCACTGTGTAGAGATTTTCTCTCACGTCATGTTGCATCTGATGGGACAATAAGTGAATGAAAATCTCCCCAAAAAATAAATAAAGATAAAACAAGATGTACACACGGTCGGACTTTGTTCGGACATTCCGACAACAAAATCCTAGGATTTTTTCCAAAGGATGTTGGCTCAAACTTGTCTTGCATACACACGGTCACACAAAGTTGTCGGAAAATCCGATCGTTTTAAACGCGGTGACGTAAAACATGTACGTCGGGACTATAAACGGGGCAGTGGCCAATAGCTTTAATCTCTTTATTTATTCTGAGCATGCGTGGCACTTTGTCCGTCGGATTTGTGTACACACGATCGGAATTTCCGACAACGGATTTTGTTGTCGGAAAATTTTATCTCCTGCTCTCCAACTTTGTGTGTCGGAAAATCCGATGGAAAATGTCCGATGGAGCCCACACACGGTCGGAATTTCCGACAACACGCTCCGATCGGACATTTTCCATCAGAAAATCTGACCGTGTGTACGGGGCATAAGGCCTCTTTCACACGAACGATCCGTTCAGGTCCGCCTGTCAGTTTTTTAGGCTGAATGGAAGCTCTATTGACCTCTATGGTGCGTCAGATGTCAGCAGTGATGTGTCTGCTGACATCCAACCCGCTCCGATCCGAAAAAGTGTGACAGAGGACAAACCTACTTTTCCATCCGTCTGCGGATCGGATTGGGTGACGACGGACTCTACGGACCATCTTCATCCGATCCCCATAGCGGAGAGCGGCGCTTTGACAGGTCAGTCGCTGCACAGTGTGCATCGATGAACCTGTCATCTGCCTGCTCAGCGGGGATCGAAGGAGCGATCCCCCGCTGAGCAGAGCAAGCTCCGTATACAGACACGTACGTGTGAAAGAGCCCTTACACTTTCCAAATCTAAAAAAATATATATATAGTTATGCATATACTTTAAGAACACAGCCTATCTCACATAGCCCTGGAACAAGGTCTGAGCAAGGAACACACATACTGTATATCTCTCTCTATATACACTATATTACCAAAAGTATTGGGACGCCTGCCCTCACACACACATGAATATTAATGGCATCCCAGTCTTAGTCCGTAGGATTCAATATTGAGTTGGTCCACCCTTTGCAGCTATAACAGCTTCAACTCTCCTGAGAAGGCCGTCCACAAGGTTTAGGAGTGTGTCTATGGGAATGTTTGACCATTCTTCCAGAAGCGCATTTATGAGGTCAGGCACTGATGTTGGGCGAGAAGACCTGGCTCCCAGTCTCCACTCTAATTCATCTCAAAGGTGTTCTATCGGATTGAGTTCAGGACTCTGTGCAGGGCAGTCAAGTTCCTCCACCCCAAATTTGCTCATCCATGTCTTTACAGACCTTGCTTTGTGCACTGGTCCAAATCATTTGGTGGAGGGGGGATTATGGTGTGGGGTTGTTTTTCAGGGTTGGGCTTGGCCCCTTAGTTCCAGTAAAGGGAACTCTTAAAGCGCCAGTATACCAAGACCTTTTGGCAAATGTCATGCTCCCAACTTTGTGGGAACAGTTTGGGGATGGCCCCTTCCGGTTTCAACATGACTGCGCACCAGTGCACAAAGCAAGGTCCATAAAGACATAGATGAGCAAATTTGGGGTGGAGGAACCTGACTGGCCTGCACAGAGACCTGACCTCAACCCGACAGAACACCTTTGGGATGAATTAGAGCAGAGACTGATAGCCAGGCCTTCTCGCCCAACATCAGTGCCTGACCTCATAAATGCGCTTCTGGAAGAATGGTCAAACATTTCCATAGACACACTCCTAAACCTTGTGGACAGCCTTCTCAGGAGAGTTGAAGCTGTTTATAGCTGCAAAGGGTGGGCTTACTCAATATTGAACCCTACGGACTAAGACCGGGATGTCATTAAAGTTCATGTGCATGTAAAGACAGGCATCACAATACTTTTGGTAATATAGTGTATACATAACCCTTACTGTTCTGTTGGGATGCTAGTTTGTAAAATGTATGTAAAGCCAATATTTGTTCTGTTTTGGATAGAGTAGGGAATGGTTGGAATGTCTTTACATTTTACTGCTCTTTGTGTCCCTTATGGAAAGTTGAACCCTCTCTGGTGATCCTGGTGACCATTGTCTCCAGTAGAAAAATGTACTCAGTCACTCGGGAAGTGATGGAGAATCCCAAAATTTTGAGCTGTCATAGGAACAGAAGGTGAGGGAAAATCTTGTAATGGGTAAACTTGTCCCAGTGACAATTCTCTAAGGACTTGTTCACAGTGCCTAGTGCCATTGAATGGGCTGCAATGGATAGCATTACCCAAAGCAGTTTCAAACAGCGGTGGCTCGTGCTAAACACAGTCGCGGCACCACAGCTTCCTCAGCTTCTCCTCCTGGCCAACCTGATTCCCCTCCTGTCCTGATTGGCTGAAAGGAGAAGCTGGTAGACAATAGCAAATATTGATTTGCTAGTGTCAGAATTGGGTGAGTTAGGGGTCATGGATCAGGCAGATGACGAAACACGTAGGGGCGGGCACATGTTTTCCCCATCACTTCCTCCGCTTGGAACGCACCCTGGCTCTAGGATCCATGGAGCAGCGATGATTGCATACTTATAGCAGGCAGATCTTTCCTAGTGCTGGGATACGGCACAAAATATGTGAGTGATATTCAGTTTGTTTTTTTAGATTGTTTTTTTTTTTTAGATGGAATTACACTATGACTGTTTTGTGATCATCTTTCTTTTATGATCTGGAGTGCATAAGAGGACTCCCAAGCCACCGGGTGGATATACATCTATTCCAAAGCCTTGAAGTTCTACCTCGGCATAAGCCCAGGGGGTCCACAGCTGGTTGGAGCCTGCACATTGGGTGTTGTAGTATTTGTACAAGCACTTTACAACTTTATATGATGAACTCCATATGCATCTTATATTGATGACATTTTTTGCACATTTTTTTTATTGGCAACATGCTTCTTTTTTAAAATAATGGACTATTTTTTTTTTTTTTTGCACATTGATGGATTCCTTTTCTTTGATCTCATATTGATGAATTATTTTGATTGATTTGTGAACACTGATGAGTTTTTTTCACATGGTTTATGAATTTATGCACAGATTTATCCGTGCAATATCAAGAGCATAGCACTTCACCACTTTATTTCACATATATAATTAGGAAGCGCTGCAACTAACCACTTTAATATCTTCACTAGGGTACATCACCTTAAACGCTGCAACATCCTAGTAGTGGGTAACCACTATCCACAAGCACAAAAGTATTTTATTTTTATTCAGTTTGTTTTTCACCACTTTAGGTGACATTCCTAATGTTACTATGTTTATGTGAATATCCATGGAAAGAACTTAGCAAAGTTTGGTCTGCATGACTGCATATTTTACCATTCTGTGGGATATAGTATTATTTTTAGAATGTTCTTTAGAGTTCTTTAGAGTTCTCATCTCTTCCTGTGCCATATTTCTACAGGTTTTGTAGGGTTTTTTGAACTTCACCACTTTACTCTTGTAGAGTTAGGTACAGATTTAAAAGCTGTCAGCTATATTTCCTCATCAAATCAATACAAAAAACCCACGTCACAACAATCCTCATGACTATCAATCAAAATACTAAAAGCTGCTGTGTTTAAAACAGAAACTGTGTTACCCAGTGTGCATATTTTGTTTCACAGTGCTAAAGATGTCTCCTCGACACATAGAAATAACAAATTAAAGTGTCATAAACCAATATCAAAAAGTTTAATGCAATAATTTTCCAAAAACTGTTTGAAAACAGCATTGCACAGTAGAGACAGTATTACCCAACATGAATATTTTTCCGACATTAAAAATATGCACATGAATACATAAATGTTGTAAACAAATATTAACAAAGTGCAATAGTTTCACAATTGAAACTGTCATTCCACTATATACACCCAGAAGGGACGAGGTACACCCGGCAGTCCCGGGGGAAAGCCGAGATGACACCGAGTAGACAGGTGCAATTCGTTTAGTTCCTCAAGTCCCTATGTTCCCAAAAAGATCTGGTTATTCGCCAGGCCGACAAAGGTGGTGGGATTGTTATTCTGGATAAGAAGGACTATGAATTGGAGATGTATAGAATCCTTAACGAACCTGACACCTATAAAATCATACCCAATAATCCCACTTCTGTTTATAAGAGAGAGCTGACCAATATTGTTGAGAGAGGTTATGATCAGGGTATTTTAAATAGAAAGGAGAGAGATTTTTTGGTTCCTTTGGCACCCAGGGTTACAACTATATATTATTTACCCAAGGTCCATAAGAATCCAGTACAACCCCCTGGTCAGCCTATCGTGAGCGGGATCGATTCCATCACCTCACGTATAGGCCGTTACATTGATTTTTATCTCCAACCTGGTAAGATGGATGCCATCCTATTTAAAGGATACAGGCACCACCATCCGTCTATTAGAGAGTTTGGAGCTACATGGAGACCACATCATTGCGACTGCAGACGTCGCATCTCTCTACACGTGCATCCCTCAAGACAAAGGTCTCGATGCGGTTCAGTATTTCTTGGAAAAGGAGCCAAGCATCGCTTCTTTCCAACTCTCCTTTATTATGGAGTTATTGGAATTTGCCACCAAGCGAAGCTATTTTTGGTTCAATCAGCAATATTATTTACAGTTACGTGGCGTGGCTGTGGGCGCCAAGTACGCCCCTAGCCTCGCCAATTTATTTATGGCCAAATGGGAGGAGGATGTCGTCTATACCAATAGGGATCCTTCCTTGATCATGTGGGCACGTTATATAGACGACATCCTCCTCCTATGGAGGGGTAGTGCCGAATCCCTTGAATCATTTTTTAAATATTTGAATGATAATGACAGAGGTATCTCTCTATACTACTAGTAGAGACAAGATTAATTTCCTTGATCTAGAAATAGGAATATGTAATGGTCAATTCCAATTTCAGACACACTTCAAAGCCACTGATCGTAACAGCTTCATACCACCAGACAGCTGTCACCATCGATCCTGGCTTCATTCCAGTGCCACGTAGCCAATTCCTTAGGCTACGTAGAAATTGTTCAGATATTGACACCTTTAAAGTACAATCGGAACTTTTAAGAACTAAGTTCGTAGATAAGGACTATGATCCTGGTCTTGTTGAACGCGAGTTCCAGCACGCTCTTGCGATTGATAGAGAGTCATTATTAAGGGAAAGACCTAAGAAAGAACAAAATGACAGCTTTAAATGGTTTATGCTCACCTCTTTCTCTGTTCAACACAAACAGATTAGAGCCATTATCTCCAAACATTGGGGTATCCTGAAGAGTGATCGAGTTCTAAATTCAGTCTTGCCAGATCGAGCTAAGGTCATTTTTAGAGGTGCCCCTACCCTACAGAGCAAAAATGCCCCAAATGTCATTAATCCCCCCATACGCCAGCCTTTCTTTCACGAGATGGAAGGTTTCTACTCGTGCAGAAAGTGCGTGGTGTGCCAGCATAATTCTGGGATAGGACGTAAGACTGTGTCTTTTTCATCTTCGGTTACCCACAAACGCTACTCCATCAAGCAGTTTTGTACCTGCACCACCAGTTATATTGTATACTTGATCACATGCCATTGTGGTAAACAGTATGTGGGACGCACCATTCGCTCTTTTGCAGTTAGAGTGGCAGAGCACATTGCGCTCATTAAGAGTGGTGACATCAAACATACCATCCCCAGACATTACAAGCTCAATCACAATCAGGTAATAGATGGAACGCAATTTGTAGTAATTGACAAATACGTCCCCCCTTGGAGGGGTGGAGCCAGGACCAGAGGGGTGTCACGTTTGGAGACCTTCTGGATCCATGAGCTCCGTACCTATTCCCCCCTTGGTATTAATGTTGAGCTGGATGTCAATGCCTTCATTAATACGGCTTGATGCCCGACTCCACCATTACATTCCCTCTCATTTCTTGTTTATTTTTATGCTCTCTCTTATTTTTATTTAGCAACTTTATGGGAATCCAATCAATAATTTCCTATTTTGCATTTTCACTATTTTGACTTATTTGCACTTATATGTTTGTGATTCTATCTGTACGCATCCTTATATACTTTCATGGTTTGTATGAAATGTATTTATTTTGTGAGGGGAGTCCACTACATATTCGTACACTAATCACTCTATTGCATTGGCCTCCGTTTTGCACATTTATTGGATATGTGCATATATTATCTTTATATATCCAACATTTTTGTTGTCCCCTCACTGGTAGAGATAACACATCTCTCCATGTAACATTTCTTTAATATAGGCACACACACTAATATTTTCTTTTTTTGTATGTTCTTTTGTGATTAGCACATAATGTTCACGGTGACTCCACCATCTTTGTTGGTTTGGAGCCACCGCAGCAACACACGTGACTATGCCTTGCGGGGTGACGCGTCGCTCCCTGGGTGTGAGGTGCGCTCTTCGGGGCGGAGTCTCCCCTAAACAGGGGGCGGACTGCTGTCTGCAAGGTCTGTCATCACAGTTACGTTTATTTAACGGGTGCGCATGCGCATGGTGCGCGCGCACATCGTTGTTTGCTCTATGTCCCACACAGGCCATGACGTATCATGGCGCACACGCGCACCCCCGATGGCCGACTCACAGCACACTTCCTTACACAGGCCATGATGTATTGTGGTGCGCGCGCGCACCTCTGATGGCCCACTTACAGTTTACTTTTTTCTTATTGTTAATATGTTTGTATAGCTACATATCCAGCATATACATATGACGGTATTTTATTACATATTTCCATGAAATATTTTGATTGCTTCATTGTAGTTTTACTAACCCCATTGGTTTACTTCCGGGATCGGCACCCAGCCTCACAGAGAGGCGTGGAACGCACGCCGAGCGGCCATTTTGGCAGTAAACAGGAAGTGGCAATTATGTACGTTTTTGAGTGGCCTCCCCTCTATAGAAACACACTACCTATATATACCTTGCTGGCTGCAGTGGGGGGACCCCCCAGATGATGTCTAAGAGGACGAAACGCGTCGGTTAGGACCCCACTGCCGCCATTCTTTTTACAGCGCTGATTTTAGAACCTCATGTGAGTGTACCCTTTTTTTTAATAAATTTGGTATTTTTTACGGAATTACACTATGTGGCTTCTCTTCTTCTCATTATATTATACGGCCATTTGCTTTCCAACATTATTCTGAGGGACCAACTAGCTTCCGGTCTGCTTTCGGACTTCCACTTTCATCACTTCTCTGGAACATCCATCAACACCCACCACCCAAGCCTGATTCGACCCAGTCGGGCGTACGCCCTCTCGGGTCCACATCATCTGGTAAGCCTCCCTATTGTTGGTGGTGGTGCGTTTCTTCTGTGTTCACCCCAGATGTCACACATTTGATATGTTCCATGCACGAAGTCACTGAAAATACATCAACTATTTTATGAGTCTTATATATATGGAGGACTTCCTTTATGGTTTCTTTGATACCCTTTATCGTTGGTTGGACATTATTTTTATGCTGAACTTTTAGCGTTACACATAAGTTTTGTTTATTGTTACATGCCTATATCCTATTGGTTGTGTTAGCTGCTTATTTTCTTTTTCCCGTTTTTGGCCGCGCAGAATTTTTTGTTATTCCAATTCGTTTAGTTCCGAATTCATTTTTTAACGTATTTTGACAAATTTGTTAATTCCAAAATTTCCGTATTTTTCAATTTCCGAAATTTCCGAATTTCTGAAATTTGCCAAATTTCCGAAAATTCTAAATTTCAGAAATTCGAAATTTTGGAAATTCGAAATTCGGAAATTCAGAATTCGGAAATTCGATATTTCGGAAATTGGAAAATTCGACATTTCGAATTTGGAAATTCGGAAGTTCGCAAATTTGGAAGTTCGCAAATTCGGAAGTTCGCAAATTCGAAATTTCGAAAATTCGAAAATTCAAAAATTCGGGAAATTCAGAATTTCGTAAATTTAGAAATTTGCAAATTCGGAAAATTTGGAAATTCGGAAAATTAGCAAATTCGGAAATTTGGAAATTTGGAAATCTGAAAATAAGAATGAATATGAAAATGAATAATTATTAAATTATAGGTGTTGGAATTTCCTTTCAAATTTGGCTGTTAGTGAATGTAACGAGTACGAATTTATCCAAAGTTACGAATTATCTGAAATAACGAATGCCGTATCTAAAAGAATGGAACGTTACGATCTAATAATAATAAATAACAATAATAATAATAATAAAACCTTTTTATTATTATTATCAATTTGTTCCATTCCATTTGTTTACATGCGGCATTCGTTATTTCGGATAATTCATAACTTAAATTTGTATTCGTTATGTTCACAAACAGCCAAATTTGAAAGGAAATTCCAATACCTATAATTTAATAGTTATTATTAGTTAGTTGTTATTTCGAATTTTACTGATTTTCTTTATTTTTTTCAGATTTTCAAATTTTCAAATTTTTGAATTTGGGAAATTCAGAAATTCGGAATTTGAAAAATTCAGAAATTCAAAATTCGGAAATGTGAAAATTCGGAAATTCGAAAATCCAAAAATTCGAAAATCTGAATTTTCGAATTTCTGAATTTCCAAAAAGAAAAAACAAATGAAACGAAAACGAAAACAAACAAATTTTTTGTCAGCGCACATGTCTAGCACCGAGGTAGGTGGGGTTGGTGTCTTATGCAGTTTATACATGTTATTCCTTTAGTTTAATCACATATATGTGTATAGGAGACGTCTTTAGTGCTGTGAAAAAATATGCACATATTTCTTGACCAAATAGTAGAGGTAAAATTTCTGGAAGTCTGGTAAATTTCTGTTGCACCCATCAATATGTTTTGGGAAATTGTTATTATAAAACTCAGAGAAGCCACTGTGTTTAAAGGAAGACCACCAGATGGCAAAACAGACCACAAATATATATAATGTATATACAGTATCTTTCATAGTTTGTAGGATACATTAGAGCTTGATGCTCGATGTCATTGTAATGTGTTTTTGTTTTTGTAGTGCAGGCCTAGGTGTCAGGCTGGGTTCACACTGTGTGCGGACGCGGCTCACAGCAGGGGTCCGGTGCATCCCTGTTCTCCATTTCTGGGACAAATCATGCCCAAATTTTTGCCTGAATTTGGACCTGAAACAGAGCCAAAGACACGCAGGACTTCTGTGCACTCCGCTCCACAGCCGCTCTGGAGATCCATTGAGAGCCGGGCCCACTCTCCTGTCATGCGAATTGGATGTGAGGAAACCCGCATATTTAAGAAAAAATGGAGCAAATAAAAAAAGTTTATTGTTAGATTCTACATATACTTGAAATTGTTACTAAAGTCTATTTATTTTTTTTTTTTTAAATTAAAAAACAAAAATGTTAAACCCACCTGCTCTGTGCAATGGTATTGCACAGAGCGGCCTCGATCCTCATCTTCTTGGGTCCCCCCGCTAGTGATCTTGGCTCCTCCTCTTCTTTGTGTGTCTGCTCGCTTCCAAGCTGGCTCCATAGACACACACAGCGGGGCTTAGCCCCGCCCCCCCACTTCCTCCTCACTGCATTCGATTGACAGCAGCAGGAGCCATTGATTGAGTCCCTGTGTGAAGAGGAAGAAAGGGGAGAAGAGATGCAGCCATGCACAACGCTGGATCTTTTCCCCCCTCCTTTCCCCTTCACACAGGGAAGGGGGAGGACAGAGGAAAAGAAAACATGTTTTACCTAGAGGAAAAGAGATTTCATCTCCAAATACGGAAAGGTTTCTTCACAGTAAGAGCTGTGAAAATGTGGAATAGACTCCCTCCAGAGGTGATTCTGACCAGCTCAGTAGATTGCTTTAGGGAAGGCCTGGATTCTTTCCTAAATGTACATAATATAACTGGGTACTGACATTTATAGGTAAAGTTGATCCAGGGAAAATTCAATTGCCTTTCGGGGGATCAGGAAGGAATTTTTTCCCCTGCTGTAGCAAATTGGATCATGATTTGCTGGGGTTTTTCACCTTCCTCTGGATCAACTGTGGGTATAGGACTGTGTATTTGGTGTCTATGCAATATATGCAATATATATATATATTGTTTTTTGTTTTTTGTTTTTTTTTTTGGTTGAACTAGATGGACTTGTGTCTTTTTTTAAACCTGACTAACTATGTAACTATGTTACCTTAATGCAAGGAATAAATAAAGGTAAAAAAAACGTATCTAGCTTTAGTATCACTTTAAGGACCAGTATCCATTCAAGTCCATTATTTTCTTCTCTGGTAGACTGCTTTCTCTTGTACAAAAGCTTCAGGATTCTCACATCCATTATCCATTTTCAAAAATGCAATGGGATAAATCTAGATACATTTCTATAATATTTAATACACCTTATATGTATAACGTTGACCTTTCTTTCAGAGCTTTTTACACCGGTGTTAATATATTTTGTTTATTCCATTTTAGGCTGACCTGAAATGCTGCTTACAATCAATTTAAAGAAGCAATCTAAAGCACATTAATATGAATTATCAATATATTTAACACCCACAAAGATACTGACCACACCAGATGCCTCGCATGGAGAACTGCCTAAATTATCATTTATTAATATGAATAATGTATATGTATATTTTTTCCAAACACTAAACATAACCTTTGTTTTTACAGTTTTGTCACTTCATACAGCAATGCACCTTGTTGCTTCTTTTTTTTTTTACAGGATTTCATTGGAAAATTTCTAATAAACTAATATACATATAAATTAAAAAAAAAAAATTGCATGTCAGTTTAATACATGGAATACAAAGTGTAGGTTTGAGTTAAAAACTTTAGAATGTTTTTTATTTTTTTTCTGCAGTCAGATATTAGTTTCTAAATTATGCACATTTTACTAATTGTCAGAAACTTTTATCATTTGCGAATATTCATCTACTAAATTTCTAAATTCATGCTAATTAATAGAAAAGGTTAATGAAAATCTACATTTTTCATACAACATGACCAAAAAACACTCTTTTATAGTGAAACATTGTCATTTATGAAAATAACAACTTTACGCTTATTATTTTATGCCTTTTAACTAAACAAGTTTTTATTCCATCTGCACACCAGATAATATTGGGAACTGCCTTGTACTGCTTATGTCGTTGTCTTCTAACGTCAAACATCCATTTTTTTTGTTAATGCTGAACAAACTAATCCTGATGAAATTTCTTTGCCTTTCAATTTTTAGACTCAAAGTTTTCATGTAAGTCCCCAGCCAATGCAGATATTGTAATCCTGGTCGATGGATCCTGGAGTATTGGAAGAGTTAATTTTAGACTTGTGAGAAGCTTCATAGAGAGTTTGGTTGGAGCTTTTAATGTTGCTACAGATAAAACAAGAATAGGTAAAGTTGTGGGCCTTTTTTATCTAAGTATTACATTATTATTATTTTATTGTATGAAATATATGATGTTTTAGGGAAAAATAATACAATTTCCCCAAAGACCAATTGTGTATTCACCAACTGAACTAGAATTATTAGGTTAAGACAAATTGAATGTTTCTGGTAAGCAGAATTTTCACCGAAAATAGGGACACATATCCCCATTTTTCACCATGGTGCATTATGCTGCTATTGATACCCTTTTTTCATTCAATACACATGCCACTCTTAACTCCCACATTTTACTGAGAAAATTAAAGGCTAAATCGGTAAAAATTTCAGAAACCATAAACATTGGTATCTTGCCTCCTGCATGAGGTCTTTTTATGTCCTTTTTATCTTTCATTATGTTATCTGTTTTCTCTTTTCTTTGACATCTTTCTATGTGTTAGTTTTTTTCTTCAAATCATTTCTTTCATTTTGCAGTGTCTCTTTTGCATGTCTTCTTTGAACTATGTTACATTATGTCACTCTTTGTCTTTTCATTTTTTCTTGTCTTCATCCTTCTGCTTTTATTTTCCATTTTTACATTATGTCTTTTTTTTTTATTTGTTTCAGTTTTCAGCAAAACAGGTTTCTATTCCCCTTGTCATCTCCATCATATGGGTTTTTTTTGTAGTCTCTTTTATTTCTTCTCCTCCAACTTTTTTATTGTATTTCTTACTTTTTCCATTACCTGTCTCTTTTTCTTGTGCTTTTTACCCCTTTTTCTTTCTACCCCTTTTTCTTTCTAGCATTCATCATGTCCTACCATAGTAATTATTTTCTCTATTCAAAAAAGTTAAAGTGTACGTATTGTAAAAACCTTCTTTTTATTTTTATGTTTTGGATAGAGTAGGGAAGGTTTAAATAGTAATTAGTATAGTAATTCTGTACTATTCTTACACCTATATAGTAATTACCATAGTAATTCTTTTCTCTATTCAAAAAGTTAAAGTGTATGTATAGTTTTGGACAGAGTAGGGAAGGGTTAAATACCCTATTAATGTATTATTTGCTGTCCTACTGGGGAAAGTTACCTTCATATTTCGTCCCAGAGATAGGGAAGTAAAAGAAAATTTCTATATGGTGAATCAGAAATTCCCCTCTTAGCTGCCATTGGAACTGATTTTCTCAATGTAGGATTTCCCTTCCCACCCACTTCTTGCCTCTTCTGGTGTCAACTGTAAAAAATTTTGGCATATCTATCACTTTCTGAAAATGGTCACCAGAGATGTAAAGAGGGTTAATCTACCTAGACACAGCCAGCAATAAAAGTTTAACATATAACTTTTAAAAAAAATTTTGGATAGAGTGGAAAGGAAATAGAACACCTGTCAGGTTTGTATTGCTGTCGGTGCTCCTATTAGGGAGATTCACCCTCTCTATACTGTATATCTGGCAACCATAATCACCAAAAGTGAAAGTAAAAGAAAATACCAAATTCCACCAGAACAGTAAGAGAGAGGGAATCTTCCGATGGGGATCATAGTGTAAATCAAGGATTTCCTCTCACTTCCTATTTGGCTATGGGACAGGAAGTGAAGGGAAATCTCCCCATTGGGTCACAAAAACAAAACTGACAGGGGTTATAACCCTCCCTAACTCTATCCACATCCACAAAAAAGGTCTGCCTTTAGTTTTACTTTAACAAGGGTTCTAAATCTTTCTTACTCTATCCAAAGCAAAAAAAAAAAAAAAATCTTTAGATTACCATGACAAACTTGTACATATTTTAATTTGTTATATTTTATTGTTTAAAAACAGTGGATATTGTCTTTTTAAGATTTATAAATTGGCAAATGCTATCTAGACCACCAACATCCCTGAGATGTGTTTTAGCAGCTGGTTTACTATGTTTCTGTCTTTCCATCAAGGGTTGGCACAGTACAGCGGTGACCCCAGAATAGAATGGAATCTAAATACATATGACACCAAGGATTCCGTACTTGATGCTGTCCGAAACCTGCCTTACAAAGGTGGAAACACGCTTACAGGTATGTTCTTTGTCATATCTATTTCCATATACCAAATTAATATTTGCTAGAGATAAAAAAATAGATATTACTCCAAAATCCAATCTATCATAGTTATTTATGGGAGTCATCTTCTAATACACCTACACTAACCCTGCTGCCCTAGCAATGGCCAATGAGTGCAATTCTGGTAAAGGAAGCTTTGCTGACACTTTTGACAATCAATCCCTTTATAAGTGGCCATATAAATAAGTCTACAGAAAATGTCCTAGCCATTCGATAAACATGAACATTTCGCTCTGCTATGCATTTGAGTGTGCAAACGGAGGCTCCAGGCACTGGATTGTCTCTGGGACACCAAAAGTGGTCTAAATTGCCTTAAAATTTTATTTATGTTTCACAGCCAATTATACCATTTAAACTTGCATTATGTGCCAAACATAGTGGTGACTGGATTACTTAGGAGTTTAAATGTAGGGGAATTTACTGAAGTAAGTTGAACTGAAGAACCCAATTGGATAAGTGGTAAAATGTTTTTAATAGTAATAAGAAAGTCCATTCAATCATTGTAATAGTACTGGATATCTTGGCTCATCTATCAAGGAAAAAAAATGAAAAAGAGGTGTACCGAAAGTGGAAAGTCCCATTAAACTACCGATTAACTCCATGTAAACAGTTAAACACAGATACAAACCATATATGAAAGTTATATAATATGTCAATGGATTTATATTTCTGTCCAGCACAGCCCTACCTAGTAGAGGATGGGATCTAGTCTTGCTCTGCTGCAGTTTTACTTTCACTTACAGGTCCCCTACCGCCCCTACCCTGTGACTGAAATGTGCCACTGCAGTGTCTTAAAACAACATCATGCATTTAAAAAAAAATACAATAAATGATTACAGAGTCTTGTATATCTGTTTGGGGTTCAACTTTAAGTTTAATGCCCTGCTAGTCTTACCTTTCCTTGACACAGTTAGTTTCCTTTACAGTACTACAAATAGCATTGATATCTTAAATTTCGTATATAAAAGATCAGCAGGTATATTATCTCTGGCTATGTTGTACTTTTTTTTATTAACACCATAGCAGTGTTATTGACATAACATAACCCTATATTTATTGTAGGTCTTGCCTTGACATTCATTCTGGAAAACAGTTTTAAGCCAGAAGCAGGAGCCAGACCGGATCTTCCAAAGATCGGTATCTTGATTACAGATGGAAAATCACAAGATGATGTTATCCCACCTGCCAAAAGTCTGAGGGATGCTGGGATTGAACTTTTTGCTATTGGTAAACTTTGTTTTTTTATACATTCTTTTATGATTTATATAATCAAAAATGAACAGAAAATGCATTTTGGCTTGTTTAAAGTATTTCAGGTTCATTAGTCTGCCAAGTATTACTTCCCTGCCCAGTGAATGAATGTAGGTTTCAAGTTTAGTACAGTAGAGTATGCAGCTACCATCCTTCTCTTAACCACCCAGATAATGGCCATACTACCCAGACTAAAGCTGGCCATAAACATATAGATTTTTTTCTGTTTAGCCTGCAGGCTGAAAGTATAATCTAACAGCTTCCTCCTTCCATTCTATATAACGTGGGTGGCCGAATCTGTCACTGCGGCTTTTATATTTTGACTGTTGGCCCTGTCAACTATCAA
Organism: Aquarana catesbeiana; assembly: GCF_042186555.1. Lineage (NCBI taxonomy): Eukaryota > Metazoa > Chordata > Amphibia > Anura > Ranidae > Aquarana > Aquarana catesbeiana. The sequence continues at coordinate 606,363,600 of NC_133328.1, read as the reverse complement.
AATACCTAACCAATGCCTTCATCTGATTGTATGTAGGCACTGTTTGGTCAACCATTTCTCACCTAGATCCTTCGATTTTTTTCAGAAACGTTGAGCCAAAAGGGCCACTCACTGGGTGAATATCAGCTGGTTTATGAGAACAGCTTTGAGAAAGTGCTGACCCACCAAGTTCATCATCAATTACAAATAAAAGAAAATCTTTGTACTAACACAACTCAAATCACTGCTGCTTCAGTAGCTTACTATTGGGGTGATACAGACATAAGTACCTCATAGGAAGGGATAATCAGAGTCAAATTAATTTGTAATGCTGGTAAAACAACAATACCTCAGCACCTGCTGAATCCAATCTAGTCATGAAAATTGGGTCAAATAGAAAGTACATTTTCACCACATTCACTAAGCTAAGGGGAAATTCTGTTGGAAAATGAAAAATTCCCTTACAAAGTGAACAGTTTTTTGGGCTTTAGTCAATCAACCCCATAGTCTATTGTAACTGAACAATACACTCGTGCTTGGTTTGCTGACAGTACTAGCAGTCTATTAGTAGCATCTCATCCAGCCATTCCCAACTAGAGCCACCTGGAACTCTAGGGCTCCTTCAGAGGTTGCTAGGGGTTCATTGAGCTGTTACTGATTGACCTTTCACCTGATGGTGCCTATATAATTCTCAATCCAATTCCACTTGGCAGAGCCAGCTGAATGATACCACAGCTGTCTGTAAGGGTTGCATTCTAATCCCCACTGTAGGGGAAATATTTTTCCCAATGATCCCCAATGCAAGGGACATTTTTCTCTATGATCCCTATTAAGGCGTTTTAGCTGAGGTAACCTAAAAAGGGTTCCTCTGTTATAAACTGGTTGAGAAAGGTTGGCACAAATTGTCAGTTGCTACAAAGGCCTAGACTTTTTCCCCCCTTGGACAAACCATTCTTGGTAGCCCAGCTTCCCTAGCTCTATGACCTATGGAGCCTGGTTTCACATGTGAGTCTGGTGCTGGAATATAAATGCCTAATGGTGGTAATATGTTATTTTATGTTGCACTATTTACCCTGTCATTTTAAGTTTCAAAAAGTAAAATTTGGGTAAATTCCAGTTTAACATGACAGGTCTGTTTGGAGCCTGCCTCATGCACTGGACTTTAAAGTATTACATGGCCTTTATTTGAAGCAGAATGTTGACCCATGGATGGTGCTTTTTCAGCCTCTGGGCCTCCTCTGAGGGGCTGAGACTTCTTTAAGCACATTAAACATCCCAAAAATGACTTATCTGAAGTACAAGGGATTTCAAACAATGAATTTTGGGAAATCTTTGCAAACAATCTTATAGCAAGAGGTAACAGGATTGGAAAAATGCTATGTATACATGGGTAATTAAAACATCACAAGGACTTTGCTAAACCTTTTGTTAAGAGCTATGTGCAAAAAATTCCAAGGGAACATTGTCTGAAGTCTCCTTACCTGCACTTTGCACTCCAGTAAAGATATGCACGATGAAAGAAGCATAGTGTTTTTAATATATCCAAAGCAATAACCTATGCAGACTTAAAGATGTACAGTAATAAAATACAACAAAGGCTTAAACTTTGTAGTCAGGGTTGAGTTCATTGTCATTAAACGACTCGTGTTATTAGGGGCTTTGAAGAGGCACGCAACAAATTTCCTGCCTGGAGCAGTTGCTTTGAAGTGTGACACCTTTTAGGCACTGAAAAAGTAATACAATTTTCCAGTGAACATACCATTTAAGATGATGACATATCCACAAAAGACTAATGACAGTCAAAACACATCAACACAAAGTGCTGAAAATATTTTTAGTAGTATAGACATACTGAGTACAATACAAAGCAAGCTGTGTACAATGACTGTAATTTACTAGCATTTTATCACAACAAAATGGTTGCAACGCTGCTTTAGTGAAAATATCGACATACCCATGCAAACACCCTGGGACAATCTGTGTGAGAGACAATTCACAGTTACATTTAAATTAAATCAGCACAAGGTGAGGTACTTATATTCAATGAGAAGTGGCCCTTGTGCAGGTGGCTACTGTCTTAGTTGAACAATTCTGTCCTCTGTGCCCTCAAATTTCCCCAGTTTCACACCTACCCCTAATGCAGGAGGCAGTCAGACACTATAGCTAGCTTCTGTGCTCCACACCTATAGCAGCCCTCTTTCCCAAAAGGCAAGCAGGCCTATCAGTACTCGGTTGCCCCCAGGCCTTATACACAATGCTGTAGTGCCTGGCTACCATGCCAGAGCATGCACAAACTCAGCAAAGTAAACAGGTACTTGCAGTTTGCAGACTGGCAGTCCTGGTACAAGGCAGGCAAGGTTCAGAATAGTCAGGGTCAATCCGTAGTCAAAAGGCAGGCAGAGTTCAAAGAACGACACACAAGAGCAGCAGCAAAGGAGACTACCGACAAATCTGAAGTGGAGTTTTTCCGCTGGGTGCACAGGCCTAAAGGATCTCCATCCACTGTAACAAGTATCCAGACGAAAAGGTAGCTGGCAGCTCCAGAATCCAATAAAATCTATTGCTACATACAGTATAGGTAGATAAAAACAGCTTACATGTTTCCGCACAAAGCCTTGGTCACAGCAGAGTTCAAAGAACAGTCCAATGTCCAATCTGAGGTCGTCAACAAGGGAATTCCAACAGCAGCGCAGGACAGGCAAACAGGCAGCTTGAGCACATGTTACCAGCACTATCACAAGCATGAGACTGCAGGCTTGGCTGGCTTAAATCAGGTTTGGTCTCCGCCCAGAGACTGCCACATCAATCACCTTGCAGGTGGACAGACAGGGATGCATCATAGCCAAAAACAAGGATTCTGTAATGAGACCAGCAGCTGTCAAAGACCGGGTGCGTTGACAGGTTCCTGATTCCCTGCTGTAATCTCCCGGTGCCACGGGGGTCAATATAGCTGCTGAATCTGTTTTAGGCACTTGTCAAGAGTGTCAACTATGCCCATCCTTTCTGCCCCCCCTCCTCTATTCGTAGAAGCAGTACTATAGCTTACATCAATGAAGACCGCTCTATGATTGGAAGACAGGCAGATAATTGACTACCAAAGTAAGGGGCATTCTTCCCACTAACCCCTGAAGAAGTAGTTTGAGCAGAGAATCTCTCAGACCTGAAAATAATTTCAAATTTCAAACATGTTGAGAAAGGCTGGGTTAGAGTATGGAGGAGTTAAAACCTCTGCCAACTTTTTATTGCTGTGTCTCCATTTGGAGACTCTTCCTTACTACCTGTCTGTTTGTGAAATGTCAGACAGAACAAGGAATGGTGGAAAATTTCCCCAGTTCCTGTCTATTTGATGAGTGTTAGGCAGAATAGGAAATGAAGGAGAATTTCCCTAACTTCTGTCTATTTAAGGGGGGATAGAACAGTCAGTGAAGGAGAATTTCCCCATTACCTGTCTATTTGATGGGTGTCAGACAGAACAAGAAGTGAGAGGAAATCTCAGGAGGAACACAGGTAGCGAAAAGGCTATTACAATGAGGAAGGCTTAGCACCTTGTCACTCCTGTGAGCGTTAGTTTCCCTCACTTACTGTCCAGGTAGGTGGAGTCACAACAGGGGGAGATGAAAAATTTCCTCCATGGCAAAACAGATGACATTTAAACCTTGACAGTAGTTCTAACCCTTTCCAATTCCACACGAAGCCTAAAAAATCAAAAATAAACATTTTGGATGAAGTTGGGCATTTTTATGGTAAGGAATTATGCATTGCCAATGTCCATAGTTCCCAAATTTCGAGGGACTCTCCCTCATTTGGAAGCAAATGTTTCTGTCCCTCTTTCCTTCTCGGTTGTCTCTCTTATTGGTCTGATGTACAGACCTCCAAAAGATAAAAGAACTTTTGGGCTAACAAATATGTTATGCTACAATAAACTTTTGATCCAACGCCACATTACCTCATTTGTTATTTTAAAAAGCCAGTATAAAGGAAATAAAGTGGTCAACAAAGGCAAGAGTGGGTTGAACCAATCATTGTTTGTGTAATCATTTTTCGGGGTCTGCATATCGGGGTGTGACAGGAGTGTGTCCTTTGCCAACATAATGTGGCCTCAAAAGTGTCCTTCTTTTTCGGCTTAGAAAGTTGGGAGGTACAGCACAGCCAGATTTTTAAAAAGAAACCTGTAAACACACAACATTTGTGCCAAGCAGATGACTAAAGCTAAGCATCATGTCCATGTACAGTATATACCATCTCTTTATCAGGAAGAGGTAAAGTCAGTGTAAACCAGGTCTAATATACATTGAACCATGTTAGACCACATGGACAAAATTAAGCTGCCATAGTTTTAGGCAGATTTTCCCTCTAATAACATAATCTTTGAATGTTTTTTCTTTATTTGTACTGAATGTAACAAACTCACTACTGACATTCGAAATTATTTCAATTATTGATATTTAAGGTGTGAAAAATGCTGACCTTAATGAATTGAAGGAGATAGCGTCAGAACCACACACCGACCATGTTTACAATGTAGCTGACTTCAACATCATGGACACCATTGTTGAATCACTTACAAAAACTGTGTGCGAGAGAGTGGAAGATATCGACATTAATATTAAAGGTACATTATCTTTAAAAATATGCTTTAATATTTTATTGTTGAATTCCAGGCAGATATAAAAATTCACCAGTAAATGCAGTTATATATTTATTTAAAGTGTACTAGAAAATGCAGTTCCTGAACCTCCATACCTGTCTCCAATAATTTACTGCAGCACTCAGACTGTGAGAAGGAAGGGACAACACTATGCAGTCCACATGTACTGATAGAGAAAATAGTGAGGAGAAAGCAGAATGACAGTATTTGTAATTTTGTGCTGCTCCTTTATTACCCAATCAGCAGGATGGGGTATAGTCCTGAATAGACTGTATTTCTGCTGTTGCATTAGTGGTCAAAGGACTGGGCTGTGCTATCTGGCAGGGATGTCTGGACCATGAGATTGGATATGCACATTTTTTTTTAGTAGGTTAAACTCTTTATATATGTGTATGGTATCTGTGTACTAAGCTGCATGCCTGGAGTTTAGATTTAAGACATAGTGAGAAGAGAAATCAGAGATGGTTTGTTAAACTGTAGTGAATCCTCTGACTCTCAACATTCCCTGCACAAGCTTCCCTCTACAGTTCTCTTGCTGAGTTTGGCTATGAATTTCTTGGGGTTGACAGAAGAAGAATGAATGAATGAATGAATAAATATCACAGTTTGTTAATTTTGAAGCTTGTTTTTTCCCCCTGCCACCCTAGGTACCAATCTGAGAGTGTCTTTATTGTAAATAAAGCCCCTGTACAATGCCAGCATATAGTTTAATGCTTGTAACTTTTATGTCCTTTGTTGCATGTCTTTATTTCTCCTGTCCTTAGTCTCCTGTGAGACTGGGAGGCAGTCTCTATCATAACCTGTTTTTGCCCAGGTATGCATATGTGTGATGGCAAAGAGTGTTGATGTTACGGTTGGGGGTCAAGCTCAGAGATTGGTAGATATCCCACTGACCAACAGGATAGGTATACAAGCAGGTTACCCTGGCCAGATGACACAGGCTCATCCACCAGGAAGTGAGAAAGCCAGGGACCTGTAGCATATATAGCAGGCAGGGATCAAGTAGAAGCATAGTCAATAAACAAGTCAAAGCTCAGTAACAAGTGGTTGCAGGTTGGGATCAAGCAGATGCATAATTAAGGAACAAGCCAAAGGTCAGTAACAAGTGGTTGCAGGTTGGGATCAAACAGAAATGTAGTTGAGGAACTAGCCAAAGGATAGTAACGAGCCGTAGTGAAGATACAGTTGGCAGCAGGAGTGACAAGACCGAGATATTGGCTGGAGAAAGCACAAAAATCTAGCAAAAAGGAAGTGTAAAGGCATGGCTTAAATAGGAAGTTCATGGGAGGAGCAAAGGGTTCAAGGATCAACAGAAACAAGACACAAGGCTAGGTTGTATAAGGAATCAGGCAGGGAGCAAGAAGAAATACTGTCAGACAGAGCAGAGGTTGTAGGTTCAGATGCAGGTCAGTGGACTTTAATGTCTACACGCCACACATACACTATATTACCAAAGTATTGGGACGCCTGCCTTTACACCCACATGAACTTTAATGGCATCCCAGTCTTAGTGTGTAGGGTTCCATATTGAGTTACCCCCCCCCCCCCTTTTGCAGCTATAACAGGCTCAACTCTTCTGGGAAGGCTGCCCACAAGGTTTAGGAGTGTGTCTATGGGAATGTTTGACCATTGTTCCAGAAGTGCATTTGTGAAGTTAGGTACTGTTGTTGAAGAGAAGGCCTTGCTCACAGTCTATGCTCCAATTCATCCCAAAGGAGAGTTATATTAGGTTGAGGTCAGGATTCGGTGCAGGACAGTCAAGTTCCTCCACCCCAAACTCGCTCATCCATGTCTTTTATGGACCTTGCTTTGTGCACTGGTCCAAATCATTTGGTGGAGGGGGGATTATTGTGTTGGGTTGTCTTTCAGGGGTCGTGCTTGGCCTCTTAGTTCCAGTGAAGAGATCTCTTAAGGCGTCAGCATACCAAGACATTTTGGACAATTTCATGCTCCCAGCTTTGTGGGAACAGTTTAGGGATGGCCCCTTCCTGTTCCAACATGAATGCACACCAGTGCACAAAGCAATGTTCATACAGACATGGATGAGCGGGTTTGGGGTGGAGGAATTTGACTGGCCTGCACAGAGTCCTAACCTCAACCCGATAGAACACCTTTGGGATGAATTAGAGGGCAGACTGCAAGCCAGGACTTCTCTCCAACATCAGTGCCTAACTTTATAAATGCGCTTCTGGAAGAATGGTCAAACATTCCCATAGACACACTCCTAAACCTTGTGGACAGTCTTCCCAGAAATGTTGAAGCTGTTATAGCTGTAAAGGGTGGGCCAACTCAAAATTAAACCCTAGGGACTAAGACTGGGATGCCATTAAAGTTCATGTGCGTGTAAAGGCAGGCGTCCCAATACTTTTGGAAATAGAGTGTACGTGCTCATGAGTGGGTGAGATTTCTTTGCTGAGAGCGCGCTCACTGTGCACTCCCACCACACTGATCAAGCTGTCATAGACAGTTCCTGGTTGGTCTCTATCAAGCAATGATCAGGAGCCAGTGGGACAGGCTCCCTATCATGTGAGCACTGCGACAGCCAATTACAGTGGTCATGTGATTGAGCTTCCTGAACCCAACCCCACCACCCCAGGCATTAAGACCATGTAAAGGGGAGGCCAGGGCTGAGTGGGAAGGGATTAAGCTAGACACTACCCATTATAAACCAATACAACAAATTGAACAGCAGCCTGTCTCCCAACTGTAGAGAAGGAACCGGCGCTGGAACAAAAGCCAGCAGCCCTATGGTGTATATGATACAGCAAAACCATGCAGATGAGCTGGCTTGAAAACTGATGTTTGCGGAGATGAGATCAGCAATTCATTTTGCATACAGATAGTAACTTTTTGGCACCTTAAACTGTGCTTATCATTTGAAGCCCAATTTGACTTTTCATTTCAATCAGCTAAATGCATTACAGTGTGTCTAAACAAAAGATTTACAACATCCTAAAGTTCAATTTCTTTAGAAAACAGCCACAGCTTGAGAAGAAAAGCCTGTCCCCTGCTAGCATTCTACAGTGAAAGACCCTTGGTCCCTGTGGAGAAGCAGCGGTTCCTCTGCAGAGGTCTGGCATACCAACTGCTGTGTTATGCCGCGTACACACGGTCGGACTTTACGGCAGACTTTGCCCGGCGGACTTTTCGACGGACTTTACGACGGACTTTCTGAATGAACGGACTTGCCTACACACCATCCACCAAAGTCCGTCGAATTCGTACGTGATGACGTACGACCGGACTAAAACAAGGAAGTTCATAGCCAGTAGCCAATAGCTGCCCTAGCGTGGCTTTTTGTCCATCGAACTAGCATACAGACGAGCGGGCTTTTCGACCGGACTGGATTTCGACGGATTGATTTAAAACATGTTTCAAATCTAAGTCCGTCCAACTTTTGAGAAAACAAAGTCTGCTGGAGCCCACACACGATCGAATTGTCTGACGAAATCCAGTCCGCCGGGCAAAGTCTGCCGTAAAGTCCGCTCGTGTGTACGTGGCATTAGACTTCAAGATTTCTAATTAGCTCTAGCTCTGACTCACTTGGGGGTTTATCACTGTTTCCACATTCTCTACAGTAGGCAGGGGACACTGACAGGCTTTTCTATTCTGTAATATGTTGCACAACTTTTAATTTGATGCACCTGGAATTTATTTAGCTGATTTAAACTAAAAGTTTAATTGGGCTTGAAAAGGGTCACATATGGTTTGCCTTTCAAAACAGCATGATAATAATGTAATATCATTCAGGTTACATTTGAGAAATATTTAGCTTTGAGGTGTGATACCTGGAGAGTGAAGGGTTTCTGTGCGCACTTGTCAGAGATCCCCAGGCAACAAAACTTCCTTTTAATATCTTTGTTTATTTGATGGTCATAATATGACATGCCACAGCAAAAGGTTGTCATTAGTTTTTATTAAAGATTAGTGGCAAAGAACATATTTTCTAGCTATAAATCAGCATTGTCTAACGTGGCGACTCATTAGTCAGGGGGCTTTAGAGAATACATCATGGGTTCTACTACCCGTCAGGATAATAAATATATGGGAAAATGCAATAACTGAGTTTGAAGGACACTAATTGCTACTATATGGCTATAATTACATGGACAAGGTCAAGGTTTAATTACTATGTACCCTATAAGTCATTGTTTTCTCCCCTATGACCACAGATATTTATGACCACACAGTTTGATGCCTGAAATGCATTCCTTGTCTTAAAAACAATTAATATTAAATTGATATTATTGTTTTGTTGATGGATTAGCTAAGAAAGCATTAAACAAAGAGTTTTCATGCTCTTAAAAATAAAACAAGTGTTTTCTTGCTCTTAAAATTGTTGAGGTTGTCCTGAGCACCTGAGATTTGGCCATACTTGTTTTTGGAATCAATAACTTATAATTAAAGCTGAACAGCCAAATACACGTTTGAAATGCACTGTGTATGCACTGTGTACTTTCTCTGTGAGAGCAAAGCTGGCCTAACACTGATTGAAATTTGGCCGATCATTGCTGGACTAAACACATTTCAATCACGTTGTGGCCTCTTCTACTGTCAAAGGGACATGTTGGAAAATTTTTGGATGATCAGCTCAAACTAAAAACCACAAAGGCATCTCAAAACCATGAAGAAAGTTGATGCTGATAGTCTTCCCACTGCAAGAGGCTGTAGGTCTGAACAGGAAGTGAGTAGCCAAATTATAACCAGCATGTATTATTGAGTTTGGGTCCTGCTATGATTGAGATCTAAATGGAAAATTATCCCCACTCATGACTATCTGCCCAGCGTATATTATGTGGTCCTGGTAGTAGGTGTAAGGAAGTGAACTACCCCTTGGTCATCATGGTAACCATGTACGGCCAGTGGTTTTCTCACTGATGGCCCAAGAATGTATTTACACTAAAATGCCCTTGTTATTTGAGGGCCTCTGACAGAAGCCTGTTCTGGAAAAATCAACTACCTGTAAATACATTTGAGGGAAACTTATGACATAACACAAGAAATCCAATGTGGACAGTTCAATACAGAATAAACTCTGGAATGTTCTATTTACAGGGGAGGTAACTGAAGAGGTTGGATCTCCCTCTGACTTGGTCACATCGGAAGTAACGGCCAGAAGTTTCCGGGTTAGCTGGTCTCATGCACCAGGAAATGTGGAAAAATACAGAGTAGTCTATTATCCCACCAAAGGAGGACAACCAGAAGAGGTAAGAAGCGGGAGCATTAAAAGCAGTTGTTCATAGTAGTATGATCATCATCAGTGCCTATTCATATAAATCATATGTCATACCTACAGGACCATGGTACACAACATCTTTTGACGGCTTAAAGGCTAAGTTCACCTTTGTTCACTTTTTTTTTCTAAATTCCAGCTCCCCTATATAACAATATAGCATTAATGTACTTCTTTTGCAAAAATAAAACAAATTTCCATTTATTCTACCCACGCTTACCTCACTCTCTTCATGGATGTTTAAAAACCCTGCTCCATTACTTCTGCCTTACTTCCGGAACAGGGAAGGGTGTGTGCTAATGAGATCTTTTTTAAGATACTAACTATGCAAACTGTGTAGAATGTATTTTTAGTACACAACTGGACAAGTAGGAAGACAAGTCATGATTGGGCTGTTTCCTCTCGCTACATCCGTGAAGTTGATCTGTAATTAATGTTAGTATTTTGTTACTGTATATCCGCATGGACCAGGGTTGCCTACCGTCAGTAAATTTACTGATAGTCTGTCCATAAATATCAGGGGCTGATAAGTTGTCATGCTGTGTTGACTTTTGTAAGTGTAAACCAGGCAAATGACTTGTTATGTGCATTGTAAATGTTTCCTTATTGTGTGTATACTGTTTAAATATCGATTGTCTTAGTTTTTAATAGGAGTTCTGTCATTTTGAAGGTTGTCAGTAAAATAATATGCTCCATCAGTAAATTTCCCATGTTTTGTCAGTAAAAAATGCTGCGGGAGATTGGCAAATCTGACATAGACTCATTGTTCAAAGTCATCTGCATTAGATTTATTGATGATTTTGGGGAAGACTAAAGGAGAGCTGTACAAGTGTGTGGCTATGCAACCTAAATTTGCAAAGTTACAATAACAATGCATTCAATAGGTGGAAGTGAGATATCTTTGCAAGATTGCAGGATTACTCTCCGTTAAAATGTGAGTTGCAGTCTGGGAACATCTTGGAGTAGATCCACTGTTCTTTCAAATTGGGAGGTGCTAGTAAAATGGATTAATCATCCTATAATTATGTCATTCTGGAGTCTCCCATTGTAGTTATACTGTAAACATCCAAGGTAGAGGAGGCACCAAGGCAGATCCAAAAGTGCTGGTGGCATTAAATCTTCCGAATGGTCTTAAAATAACTTATGTATCCTCCACCAACAGTTAGAGACTGTGGAGGGACAATGGGAAGTGTGGACCTACTTGTTTAGCCTGCTTTCAATGTGGTTTGTACATGGTAACATAGTATTGATTTCTAATGGAACTTCACTCTCTTAATCAGCGTTGACTACTTTTAATCATTGTGCTGCTAGCAGTAGTAAATAGATAGGAAAGTATATCATATTTACTTGTTTTAAACTTTTTTACATTTCTTTATTTACTTCCTGGTTTCCAGGCCTAGGCAAATGGTGTCATCACGCCCGTCTTTAATGCGAAGCAGAAGAGGCAGCTGCCCTGGGCCCATTTATTGTTGTGGGGCCCAAAGCAGCTGCCCTAGAGCCCACAAATATTTTACCCGTGTAGCATGCCACACTGCGACAGGGAAGAGGAGGCACAGCTGTGGGCAGTATGTGCTGGAGCCCGCTCATCCCGCTTCTCCCTCTATCAGGACCAGAGCGGCTCTTACAGGAAGTGAGGCAGAGTGGCTTTGTGCTCCCTCTCTCACCCCCCCCCCCATACTCTGGTCAGCAGTGCTGAGATCAAACACTCAGAGCAGGCTGTGTGTGGATTCTTCTCCTTCACCCTTCTCCGGTCAGCAGCAGAAGGGGTAAGGGGGGATTAATAAAGGAGCAGCGGCAGGACCAGGGGAGCTTGAAAAAGGGGACACTGTGAGTTGCAGGAACCAGTGAGCAATAATAATGTGCAATAACCTTTAGCGTCCATTAGGTGCATTGTAATGATGTGCAGTAACCTCTAGCAAGCAATCAGTGAGCAGTAATGATGTTCAGTAACCTCTAGCAACCAATGGGTGAGCTGTAATGATGTGTAGTAAACTCTAGCAACCAATCAGTGAGTAGTAATAATTTGCAGTAATCTCTAGCAACCAATCAGTAAACGGCAACAATGTGCAGTAACTTCTAGCAACCCAATCAGTGAGCGAGAATGATGTGCAGTAACCTCTAGCAACCAATCATTGAGGTATACTGATGTGCAGCAACCTCTAGCAACCAATCAGTGAGATGTAATGATGTGCAGTAACATCTAGCAACCAATCAGTGCGCTGTAAGAATGTACAGTAATCTCTAGCAACCAGTGAGCGTTGTGTATGTGCAGTAACCTCTAGCAACTAATCAGTGAGCCTGGACCAATCAGTGAGTGTGGACCAGTTCTTTATGTTACATTATTAAAGTTTTTTAAGATAAGTCAATGTGTGTTGCAGGACCCCAAGAAAATGTTTTTCCAGGGTCTAATCAATATTAAATACGGCCCTGGGTGTCATCCATACCATGAGTCTTCAGGAGGGAAGGTGGGGTTAGGTCAACTAAAAACGCCCTCCTGCCTGCATGCCTGCGATAAGGGCAGATGGAGACCAGGAATCCTCCCCTTTGATCCTCTGAAATAGGATTACTAATATAGGTCTAACTCATAGTTCTTATTATCCTCTTTATCCCTTTCAAATCTTCTAGATTTTAGCTTTGAAATCATATACATAACAAATTTAATTGCAAAGTATACAAAGACAAAGAAAAGTAGTACCATTAGAACAAGCATACCTGCTTCTTTGAACCCCCAAAAAATCTCCCACTCAGGGACCCATGTATTGCAAATGGCACCACAGCATATAAATCCATTATTTGCTAAAATAAAGGGTCATTTCAACTGTTATCTCAACTGTATAGCAAATGTTTATGAGAAATAAGGAGAACACCACAGTCCTTAAGTTAATAAAGTAATATTCAGCAAAATGGAAAAGAACAGAAAAGTCCCTCTTGTATTGAGCCTTGTAAATGTCCATAGGTTTCCAGGTTGTACAAAGTCCACATTATTTCACTCCTCAAGTTAATTTCCTAAACTTCTAAACACCTCAGAGGATTCTGTACTTTCCCATATAGCCAGAAGAACTCTACCACCCAATAAGAGCTTGCCTCTCGGTAAGGACAGAACTTGACGTCCACGGACAGACTGGAACTGAAGTTGCAAAGAAACAAAAAAGTCATCCTTCGAGTTAGGTCATTTGGGTCTTCAGGCTGGCACCTCAGATTTCTCTCTCTAGTGGTATTCACTTGAACTTTCAGGCCTTGGGTTGGCATCATGGCTCTTCCTCCAGGCATTCCCAGGAACTTTTACAGGAGACTCTTTTAAGCTTCAGTATTGAAGAGTAGAAAAGGGTCATACTGAAATGATGGCTTGACAAAGCTTATGGAATCATTCCAGGACCTCGTGGCTTTAAAACAACAAGGATTTCCATGCAAGAATTTAGTACATTCTTCAAGTAGAACATCCGGATAGAGGTGTAAATGGGGGGGGGCAGATACTTTCCAGTCAATATGAGTAATTACAGAATCAAATAAACTACTAGATAAAGTCTTTCTTTTTTATTTATTTTTCCTTTTTGAGTTGTTAACAATAATATTCTTGCCATTTTAAAAATTCAAACAAACAAAAGTCCATAACTATGCGAAAATAAAGTGTTTCATAGCAGCAGTTTTCATTACTAAACTAATATAAAAATATATTCAAGTGAACATCTTTCTCAAACCCAATATTGCAGCAGGATTCAATAAAACATTAAAGGACCCAATCCCAGATTGGATCCAGGAGTAACACAGGAGTCTTCAGCCCTTACTTAAGATGGCCATTACCAGAAATGCTAGGGGGTGTTTTTCAAAGTATTTTCTAAGCAAAATAAAGCATGGAGACATGGATAGATAGATGAGTTTGCTTTTAATGTATTAAAAATGAATTAAATAGCGTTTTTGGTTTGTTGTGCTGAGATGCGGTGCAGTTTAATTAAGGTTTGTTTTTTTTTTGTGGTTGAGCTCAGAACTTGTCTTTTGTTGTAGGTGATAGTGGATGGCAGTGTGTCTACTACAGTTCTGAAGAACCTAATGTCTCTAACAGAATACCAGATAGCCGTGTTTGCTGTTTACTCCAGGTCTTCAACAGATGGACTGCGAGGCTCTGAAACCACCCGTAAGTCATGGAAAATGCTTTAAATTAACAATCTTTTCACCATACTTAAATCATCTACATCAGCCAGCATAAAGCCCCCCCCCACCCCACCCCCCATAAAAATCTATTTTCTGCATGTGTACAGCCCATTAAAGCACAGGCAGCATAATGAATCAGTACTTAAAGTATATGCATAGTCAAATCAATTTTCAGTTTTGGATAAACTAGGGTATTTCTGGATGAAGTAGGGTAACAAAAGGTTTGTTGATCTCTAGAACTATCAAGAAATTGTGAACTGTGCACTGATAAAAAATAAAAGAAATTGTGCACTGGGTACTTTTTAAATAGTAAAAGCGTATGGAAAAAAAGCTGTGAGATTTTTTTTTTAGTTTTGAAATTAAGTTGTAGAATAAATATTGAGATCTAAATAATGCTGGTTCTTAAAGCATAACTAAAGGCAAAAATTTTATTTTCGTTTTGGACAGAGTGGAGAGGGATTAGCACCCCGGTCAGTTTTGTATTGCTGTCTGTGCCCCTATAAGGGAGATTCCCCCTCTCTATTTGTCCTGTTTACCATTATCGCTGAAAGTGAAAGTAAAAGAAAATCCCACATTTTGGGTTGTCCCCAGGAAAGTAATAGAGGGGAAATCTTCCAATAGGGACACTAGTTATGGTGACCTGGAGGTCCCAAAGAAATTTACTTCATTTGCAGGGATTTCCTCTCACTTCCTGTTTGGTTATGGGACAGGAAGTGAAGAGAAATCTCTGCAATAGGACATAGATGGTGAAAAAAATAATCTGACATGGGTTATAACCCTCCCTTACTCCATCAAAAAAAAAAAAAAATTGCCTATAGCTTTAAGTCCTCCATATATAACTCACAATATTTCTTGCTTTGTTTCATTTCTCAGTGGCATTGCCAATGGCCACCGATCTTGATTTGTATGATGTCACCCACCGAAGCATGAGAGCAAAATGGGACGGAGTTGCAGGAGCTACTGGTTACATGATCCTGTACGCACCTCTTACTGAGGGATTAAGTGCAGATGAGAAAGAGGTAAGTTACAATCCACAGTATTTAGGTTGACCATACACTGGCTAATTTTCTTAACATGTGTCAAAATTGGAAGGATGTCAACATTGTAGGTACCAAATGAATTGCTGTCTACTAACAGGTATGAAAAATAACACATGGTTTTCTAACTTGTTGGAAAACGGTAATTTTATGGCTAGTGTTATAATAAAATGTTGTACTTGATAATGTGTGGGCCATTTTACATCTGTGATCACATAGTAGCACATGTTTATAATGCCCTTCATTGCATGTATTTTTACATGCACCTGCACGTCTCTTCATCTCTTCCTTGTGGTTATTTAGGTTAAAGAAAATGTATTGATGGTAAAATAAATTAGCAAATAATGTTATCAAAAATGATTGTTCCTTTTCAATCCATAGTGCTGTCATTTTCTGTAAAATGCAATATGGCTACTTGGAGGTGTTCTGTACACAGATGATGCACAGAACGCCTCCTGAAAATATCCTTTCCTGCTTATGTGATTGGCTTACTGATGTTCCCAGAAATCTGTATTAACCGCTTGCCGACTGTATACCATAGATATACGGCGGCAAGGCAGCTTTTCTGCGCAGAATCAGTACAGGTACATGATTCTGTACTTCTCCAGCTGTGATTGGACAAAGCGGGAGCCAATCAGTGGGTCCTGTGGACCCGATGTCTGCCGGGACCCGTCGATTGTTCCCAAAAGAGGCAGAGCGGCGGTCTGCCTATGTAAACAAGGTAGATCGCCATTCTGTTAGTGGGGAAGACAGAGATCTTGTGTTTCTGCTAAGCAGGACATATTTAACACTGGCAGCTATTTAATTGAATGCATCTCATATTTATTTTCAGATGAAGGTTCCTGCATCCATTACTGATGTTGAGCTGGATGAACTGACTCCCAGTACAGAATACACAGTGACAGTCTATGCAATGTTTGGAGAAGAGGCCAGTGATCCACTCACAGGACAGGAAACAACATGTATGTAAAAAGCAATAACTTACGAGGAGGGGCTTCAAGTGTACACATTTTTTTCCCTCTATTTTTGTACATAACTATTCTATCTTAACCCACAGGGGTGTATTTTGAATGCATCAAGTATAATGCCCTGTACACACGATAGGATTTTCCGATGGAAAATGTGTGATAGGACCTCGTTGTCGGAAATTCTGACCATGTGTGGGCTCCATCACACATTTTCCATAGGAATTTCCGACACACAAAGTTTGAGAGCTTGCTATAAAATTTTCCGACAACAAAATCCGTTGTCGGAAATTACGATCGTGTGTACACAAATCCGACGCACAAAGTACCATGCATGCTCAGAATAAATTAAGAGACGAAAGCTATTGGCTACTGCCCCGTTTATAGTCCCGACGTATGTGTTTTACGTCACCGCGTTCAGAACGATCGGATTTTCCGACAACTTTGTGTGACCGTGTGTATGCAAGACAAGTTTGAGCCAACATCCGTCGGAAAAAATCCATGGATTTTGTTGTCGGAATGTCCGATCAATGTCCGACCGTGTGTACAGGGCATTAGAATCATTAAAAATTTGCCTTACACCCTCCAACAAATTATTTGACATTCAGTATCGTTATTCACTCACTTAAAAAAAAAAACTCTTTAGCAAAAACTTTTGCTGGTTTAGTCGGTTGAGCAGCTAAAAGCAACTAATAAACCTGTGACTGGAGGAGGCTTCAAGCTTTCTGCAGAAATGTTTCCTCAAGAGATATACATTTTAATGTCCAGATCTTTCGTACTCCTAAAATGCATTGGCTGAATGCATTGACACTACCAAAAGACGAAATTAGGACTTCAAAATCTGTTCTCTTTCTTGCATATCCAATAAACTTTTCTAAGGGTTTCAAGTGGCGCTGGTATACCAGAGAAAAGCCTACCCACTGCTGTAACAGCAGAAAATACACTTGACCAGAAAACTAATTAATATCAGGGAATCCAGCACTACAAAAATCCACTTCACTAGGCAATAAAAACACGACAAATGATGTAAACCTTTCTTATTCTATAGAAAAACTAAAAGTTTTGGCATGAGTTGGACTTTGAAGTATATGTATAGCCCCATTTTTTTTTCTTTTTTGGAATCTCCCAAAGTAAGAGGAATTCCATTTTGAACAGATGTCCAAATTGGAAAATTTCCTCATTTCCACTTACCTCTTGTTTTCGGGACAACACTAATGTTTTTGATTTCCCATCTCTTTTTCTCTTTGTAACATTGGTCACCGACACAAATAGAGGGATGAATGTCACCAATGGTGACCTCATGAGATGGCAACTACCTAAATTGATTGTTCTTTCTAGATTGGGTGACAATCTCTCATCTACTGCAGACCCTGCCAGCCAGATGCTGTCTGTGGCAATAGTAAATTGGGAAGGTTATAAAATGTATTCTGATCTCTATTGTGTCCCCCATATAAGCACTGTCAACCATCTACACACTTCTATTGCTTTCTTCACTGACGTAAACATCAATGTTTAGTGGAGTTGAACGTTCTTATTTATGAACCTGCCAGTCAACGTGTATGTGCAGTGGTCAGATTGCACATGCATTTCCAACCACCCATCAGTCATCATGTTCCAGTCACTGCCTCCTCTTTGTCCACAGTGCCATTAACTCCTCCCAGAGACCTCCGATTTTCAAACATTGAGCACAGCTCAGCCACCGTCTCCTGGGACCACTCGCACAAGAATGTTAATGGTTACCGGATTATGTACGTGAAAACGGGCGATTCAGACATGAACAATGTGAGTGATGAAACATTTTTTTAATATTATTATTATAATACAGGATTTATATAGCACCAACGGTTTATGCAGCGCTTTACAATATAAAGGGGACAGTACAATTACAATACAGTTTAATAAAGAAGGAATAGGATGGCCCTGCTTATGGAGCTTACAATCTAAAGGGAGGGGGGTGGTAAAAAAGGTAAGGGCTGCAGGAGATAATCTGGTGGAGGTGGAGTACATTTCTTAGGTGGAGGTAGGGATAGGCTTCCCTAAATAAATTAGTTTTCAAGAATCACCTAAAGGCGGACAGGGTAGGAGCTGATCAGACATACTGGGGCAGGGAGTTCCAGAGGATGGGAGAGGCTCTAGAGACGTCCTGGAGGTGAGTGTGGGAGGAGGTAACAAAGGAGCTAGAGAGCAAGAGGTCTTGGCAGGAACGAACAGGACAATTTGGGCGATATTGGCAGATGAGGTTGGTGATGTAGCTGGGGGTAATGTTATGGATGGCCTTGTATACTGTGGTTAACATCTAGAATTTTTTACAATGGGGTAGCCAGTGAACAGATTGGCAGAGAGGGGCAGTAGTCACGGATCAGTTAGTAAGCTGTATTAGTCTAGTAGCAGCATTCATAATAGACTGAAGGGGGATAGCCTACGTAAAGGTAGGCCAGTGAGGAGGGAGTTGCAGTAGTCAAGGCAGAAAATAACCAAGGAGTGAATAATAATGTTTTGTGGTATCGTTAGGATAGGAAGGGGCAAATTTGGGAAATTTTGCAGAAGTTAAGGCAAAAAGATTTAGCCAGTGATTGGAGGGGGCGGGGGGGGGGGGGCCTAAAGGAGAGGTCAGAGTCTAGGATAGCACCCAGCACCCTATCATATGTGGAGGAACCAATGGTTGTGCCTTTGATCTGCAAAATAGTATTTCTCTTTCAACTGCTTCCATTGTCCTATTATAATTCTTTATTTTTCCCTCTGCATAATACTAAACCTACCTATACGCTCATGTTGAACATTATTGGCCTTCATCATCATGTTTGTTGTAATACCAGTAACACTCTGTCTTAGTCATTTCTCTTTACTGTTGTCTTTACTCCCTATTTTTTAAGACAATACTGACAATATGTTTGCTGTCTGTCAATGACCCTGAAATTATTTGTTGCCTAGCTATTCATATGCTGACTCCGAACCAGCCTGATAGTGGGGAGTGCCTGCACTAGCTGCTAAAATGCACATTCCTTTACCTGAAGCTGTAATCGGATTTCAAGCACAGATAGTGGATAGGGAAGGTGTATAGTAATTTTAAAGTTCAGACAAAGGTGAGAATATTTCAGGAGGCCTACCTACGACCTCAAAGAAAAATAATTGTAATGCTTTACCAACAGCCAGACAGTTGAGCGTCATTTTCCAACACTCTCAGCTAACTTTCAATCCCAAACGCAACTATATAAATCAAGGAACCTACCACCAACAATATCTGTCAACACTATCAGGGCTGTTGGTTAGCTTGATTAGATCTTCTTTGCAATTAGAAAGCGGTTGGTTAAATGTGGGTGAAAAGCTTTATGGTTACTATTAACATTACAATCTGACTGTATAATCTCTTTCAGATCTACAAACAACTATGTAGTACAAGGCTCTGTCTGATAGGATGGTTTAGGCAGGCCCATATATTACAAAGTTTTGGTAAATAAAAAGTTGGTTGTACAAAGATCGGAGGTTATGAAACGATCTCACTACCCCTAGCAACTAGACTGCTTCCAACTGCCATTTTTACGTTTATTATTTAAAAAGATAGGAGAGTTTAGTTCCACTTTAACTAGACAGAACATAAGAAAATGCACATGTAATGCAGAGATGTATTGGATTTTTTTTACTCTGAATTTATTCAATGACTGGTATAACTACCAGAAAAAAGGTTTTTATACTAACAGTGCTATGTTTCTTTAAATAATACTTTAGATGGGTATATTCTGTACGTTTTTCCTGCATAACATATCTACCTTTTTTAGAATTAACCCCACTAACTTGCTATCTTCCTCTTTCTCTCTGTTTTCTATGTTAATAGCAACTCTGAGTCCATTAATCTTACATGTACCATGATGTTGAGTGGTTATCTAAACAAGGTACTGGCTGAGCTCTCCACCTTAGTTTCATGGTAATCCTAGAGAAGGTAATACAACATTTGTAATGTCTTCATCTTACAGGTGGAAGTTGGTCGAATTTCATCCTACAATTTAAAGAAACTGGCATCGCTCACAGAGTACACGGTGGCCATCTTCTCTGTTTTTGATGAAGGACAATCTGAGCCCCTCACAGGCACTTTTACTACAAGTAAGTCAGCGTCATT
The DNA here is from genome assembly GCF_042186555.1 of Aquarana catesbeiana. Classification (NCBI taxonomy): domain Eukaryota; kingdom Metazoa; phylum Chordata; class Amphibia; order Anura; family Ranidae; genus Aquarana; species Aquarana catesbeiana. The sequence continues at coordinate 606,343,475 of NC_133328.1, read as the reverse complement.
AGGTAAATGTGGGCAGCTTAAGCCACCTTTGCTCCAGGGCTAATGGGCATTTTTTAATTTCAAATACTCAATATCCTCTAGTGTAAAGGCTGCCATAGGCATTAGAGGCCAGTCAAATATGTGACTGTTCGGGGGCGTGTCCAAGATGGCGCTGGGAGTGGACGTCTAGTACCAGAGCTCCCGCTCCGGATTATCATCCTACTGCTATCCTGGTGTGGAATCTGTCAGAAACCTCCAGCTTTACCTGCCGACTGTCTCCCTGTGACTCGGGGAATGCGCAGGAATAAAAAAGGGACACAAAAGACCCGGAATCCAGCGCCTGTCCCCACACCGCCAAAGCACAGGCCTTCTCCTCCTAAGACCTGCCACATGGAGACGCAGACTCCTCTCCCTCCGGATGGCGTAATTCAGGCCGGCTCATCCGCATTCGATGCACTAATGCAGGCGATCTCTACCTGTCAGTCCACCCTTACCATGAAGATCGATCATGTCCAGGAGGAGACTGCCCTCATACGCCGAGACATGGACGGCTTCAGAGAGCGGGTGGCTGACGCGGAGCGGGGGATTTCCAGCACTGAAGACATACAGAGGGAACACCATGAAGACATACAGGTCCTCAAATCCAAGGTGAGGGCTTTGGAATTTAGGGCTGAGGACGCCGAGAACAGGAACAGAAGGAACAACCTCCGTGTTCTCGGCCTCCCAGAAGGTGCGGAGGGCACTGATCCGGTTTCGTTCATGGAGCAAGTGCTGCCAACTCTCCTACCGAAAGCGCGGTTCTCCCCCCATTTCTCCATTGAGCGCGCCCACCGCATGCCTGCTAACAGAGGCCCGCAGGGAGCTCCGCCGCGCACTTTTATTTTCAAGCTCCTTCATTACCGAGATAGAGACACAGTCCTCCGTTCTGCCCGACTGCAAGGGGAGCTAAAATATGAGAATGCGAAGCTGCTCATCTTCCCGGACTACTCCGTAGAGACACAGAGGCAACGCAAGTCCTTCGATCACGTCCGTGCAATGCTGAGAGAAAAAGGAGTTAAATATAGCATGCTTTTCCCTGCTCGGCTGCGGGTGCAGGACGGAGAGAAAGTACACTTCTTCACGTCTCCTAGGGATGCAGCTGCATGGGCCGACACAATCCGCAAGTAATCATCGCCTGCGACCCTGTAAGTATGCCTCTGGAAGCTATGTAAGGGACTTTAGTGCGGAGGGGAAGCGTGGCCCCTGGACTAAGTTGATGCCCCTCTCTTGTATTAATGCTCAGTGGAACTGTTTTGCCAACCCACTATTGTCATTTCAATTTTTTTTTTTTATTTTATAATCGGGGTCAATCCCACCAACCCCACTATTACCTCTTGCAACCCTGACTCCTCTGCAGTGCTCGGAAGGACTGGGAATCTTAAATGGTTCCGCTCCCTGCCACACATTACTACTAAAACTCCCTATCCAATAACATTACTCCTGTGGATGGGAAACTGACAGTTGCAGAGGCCTTTATACTGCCATGGATGTGGACTTTGGGACTTGTACTTCCCGATGGGGATCAACTTGGTTTCCATTGTCTTTCCACCTCCCCCCCTCCCCCCCTACTCCCCCCCCTTCCTCCCCCCCCTCCCTCTCCCCCCCCCTTCCCCCCCCTTCCCCGTCCCTCCTGCCCCCCCTTCCCCTCCCCCCCTTCCCCTCCCCCCTCCAATTTGTGCCTTATATACCTCCTAATCTTTTATTTTTTAGGTTTTTTCTCTATTACCTAGCATCCCTTCCATTCTGTAGACTGCAACAGATCAAGGGATTTGCTAATCAGCAACTACAAGTTTTGCGCCCCCGGGACTCCGGGAGATCCACACTCTGACTACTGTTCCGGAACTTACAGACACTTCTTGCTTAATTGCTCTGTTGAGGTTAGCTGCCTCTTGTTCATCACCCTCATGATCAGTCTCCGGACTGACGGAAGTTTTGGGAGACAAGCCTGCCCTCGCGTTGGGGGGTCGGGTGGGGTGGGGGGGGCGTTTGGGGGTTAAGAGCCATGTTTTTGGCTCCCGGGTTTATTTTAATATATGTTTTTTGACAGTACACTCTTTGTTACATGTATTTGCACTGATGTCAGACCCTGATTCACTCCTGATATGTCGGCTGACTGTCTCTAGTGAAACAGGAATCTTATATAAAGTCTATCCTAACTTGATATTACTAAGCTGTGTATATGGCTAGCCTTAAAATCCTCTCCTGGAACACACGAGGTTTGAACTCACCACTTAAACGTTCTCTAGTTTTTCAATTTATAAAACGCCACAATCCTCAGGTTTGTGTGTTACAGGAGACGCATCTGATTGGTAGTAAAACCCTTAGTCTTAAGAAACCATGGGTGGGGCACCACTACCACTCTACCTATTCTAACTTTGCCAGAGGGGTCAGTATTTTAGTCCTGAAGACCCTTCCCTTTAAACTCCTTGATTTAATTCTTGATCCTGATGGTAGATTTGTCCTAGTACACGCCTTGATCTATGACTTGCCCTGGGTCCTGGTGGGTCTGTATCTGCCCCCCCTACCTCTTTCAAACTCCTCAACCTGATAGCGACCAAGCTGGCTCAATTTCCCCCAGATAATGTTATACTGATGGGAGACTTCAACCTAGTCCCGGACTCTGACCTGGACAGGAGTACGGTGGGAGGCACTGCCCGTCAAGGACTGGCGGGCTGGGCAGACACGTACGGCCTGGTGGATGTGTGGAGATGGAGAAATCCCCAGGCCAAGGCTTTTAGCTGTCACTCGGCCACATATAGAACCTTCTCGCGCATTGATTTGGCCTATGTTGCGGCCCTGTCCTCCCCAGAGTCCGGGACATTAGTATCCTATCTAGGGGGATATCAGACCACGCCCCATTGCTGCTGTCCCTGGAGCTGACGATGCTCCCATCGGATAAGCTCTGGAGATTATCCAGATTCTGGATATCCGATGAGGATGTCGAATCGCAGTTCCATGACACTTTGCAACAATTTTGGAAGGTTAACCCGGGAACTTCTTCTGATAACAATGTGTGGGAAGCTTTTAAAGCATCGTCAAGGGGTCAGTATCAAGTAATCATTGCCAGAGTGAGGAAGCAACGTAGAGCAGAACTTTCGGGGTTGGAGGCTGAGGCGGTTAGGCAGGAGGCCCTATATGTTAGAACCCGTGATCCACAGGACTATGGGACTCTCCAAGTACTTACCCGACAGGTTCTTTTACTGCGCACATCCCTGACACAAAAGAAACTGTTACACCAATCCCAACGCATATTCGAGCAGGGGGAGAAGACGGGTCGTCTTCTGGCCTGGCTCTTTAGGGAGCAATCGGGAGTGACGTCAATAGCACAGATTCGAGACCAAGAGGGTGTCCTCCACTCTTCCCCTCAGGATATCAATAGGTGTTTTGCCACCTACTATCAACACCTTTACAGTACTCGAGTTACATATGACCAGCATGACCTTACTCAATATCTTGACGAGATTGACATCCCTGTCCTCACGTCAACCTCCGCCAACCAGTTAGATGCCCCAATTCAGCTAGAAGAGATACAAAAGGCCCTTAAGATGATGCAGACAGGTAAAACTCCGGGACCAGATGGATTCCCGGTGGAGTTTTACAAGGCCTATGTTGATGAGCTTGCTCCTAGACTCCTGACGGTATTGAGCTCAGCTTCAAAAGCTGGGGTCCTTCCGCCCTCGATGTGCGAAGCGGTTATAGTACTTGTTCCCAAGCCGGGAAAAGACCAGACCTTATGCTCGTCCTACCGCCCCATTTCCCTCCTCAATGTGGACGCAAAAGTCCTTGCAAAAATCCTCGCCAACCGCCTTAATAAAGTCATTACTGCCCTGGTCCACCCGGACCAAACGGGATTTATGCCTGGACACGGTACAGACATAAATATCCGCAGGCTGCACACACACATAGCGCTGGCTGCTTCCGGGGGCCCGGGGGTGGTGGCCTCACTCGACGCAGAGAAGGCTTTCGACTCGGTCGAGTGGGGCTACCTTTGGAGGGTCCTCTCCAGATTTGGGTTTGGCCCTAACTTTCTTTCCTGGTTACAGATGTTGTACGCGCACCCTAAAGCCCGTATACGCACTGGGGGGTCCTTGTCGGAGCCCTTCTCCCTGGAGAGGGGGACCTGACAGGGTTGTCCTCTCTCCCCGGCACTGTTTGCCCTGGCCCTGGAACCCCTGGCGGCTCACATCAGGAAAGATAACACCATCAAGGGTATTAAAGTTGGTCCCCTGGAAGAGAAATTGTCCCTTTACGCCGATGACACCCTGCTTTATTTGGGGGACGCCTCCGGCTCCCTTAGGGCTGCCTTGACCCAGTTTGACACATTCAGCCGCTATTCAGGAGTTCATGTCAACTGGGACAAATCGGTCTTGTTTACACTTCATCCCTCGTCTCCTCACATCGATACCTCTACTCCTCTTCGTTGGGTTGAAGAGTTCACATATTTGGGTATAAAGGTGGGCCCCACTATAGCTGGATATCTGGACCGAAATGTCCTTCCGGTGTTAGATAAACTGGCGAAGCAATGTACCATCTGGCGTAGGCTCCCCCTCACGCCAGTGGGCAGAGGCAACCTAATAAAGATGGTATACCTGCCTAAGCTGCTATACTTTTTTCGTCACACTCCCACTCCTATCTCACGAGCCTTCTTCCAGAAACTGGATACTTTAGTGACAGCGTTTGTTTGGGCGGGTCGACCCCCCCGGGTGGCTAGACGTATCCTTTATCTCCCCCTTTCCGGGGGTGGTCTGGCCCTACCAAATTTTCTTATATATTACTGGGCGGCGGTTTTGGTTACCGTTCGCTGGTGGTTTTCCCAGCCCAGGCAGAATCCCGCGGTCACCCTTGAGGCAGCAATCCTTGGTTCGTATGCGGCTCTGTCTAACTTAGTCTTCAGAGGGGCCAGAGCACACCCGCATGTTACAGGACCCATGAAAACTACTATAAAAGTGTGGCAGGATGCTCGAGCTGTGTACAATAACCCCTCAGAAGTATCCCCTCACATGCCCCTTTGGGGCAATCCTCTTCTCCCCCACTTGAATACTGTTCCTGACCCTGCGGTATGGGCAAAAAAGGGAATTGTTACCCTCAGACATGTAATGCCAAAAGGTAAAATCCTGACGTTTATAGAGCTGAAACAGACATATAACCTCCCTAACTCCTTTCATTTCCGCTATTGGCAACTCCGACATGCCCTTATTTCTCAATTCCCTAGCCCAATGACCCTAAACTCAGACTCTGTTGAGAGACTCCTTATGTCAGAGATAATGATGAAGCCGCTCTCTACTCTCTATATGTACCTCACAGTGGCACATGACACAAAGACTGCACGCACGATGACCAAATGGAGGGAAGACATCCCCACCTTAGACGAAGAAACATGGGAGGAATGTGTTACTACATTCATCCCTTCAATGATAGCCTCTAGAGACCGCTTTATACAATTGAAATTTTTACATAGAGCATATTACACCCCACAGAGGTTGGCCAACATATACCCCTCCTCTAGCCCATCATGCACAAGATGTGCCACTGAGCGGGGCTCTTTCCTCCATATGGTCTGGTCTTGTGACAAACTCAAAATATACTGGCGAGGAGTGGCGGAAGTACTATCCAAAGTATGCGGAATCACATTGGCACTAGACCCCCTGATCTTTTTGCTTAGTCATCTTGGTGAGGTGGAGGGAGACAGATATACTAAAGCATGCCTCACTTATGCCCTCTTCTATGCCAGGAGGGAAATCCTTCTGAGGTGGAGGAGCACAGAACTCCCCACGGTGGCCTCATGGCAAAGTACAGTTAATAGAGTCCTGCCATTGTACAAGATGACATACGAAAGTAGAAACTGCCCGGCAAAATATGGGAAAATATGGTCACAGTGGTCTGACGTTTGAAATGAGAGGTCTTATGCTATGCAACAGGAAATATAATATGTGTGGTGCTCGATGGAGACCTGGGGGTGTGGGACGGGCATCTCCCTGGCTCCCCTCCCTTCCCCCCCCCTCCTTCCCTCCCTCCCCCCCCTGGCCTCCCCCCTTCCCCTTCCTCTCCTTCCCCTCCCCCTCCCTCCCCTTGGGGTTTCTCTTACTTCCATAAGCCAGGAATCAGAGATGTGAGATAGAGTTAGCTTAAACTCTTGGTGGTGATGCCTGCACCCCCCTTTCTCCCTTCACCTTTAACACCTAATTCGGATTTCACAAGAAGAGATGGGTTCATACAGCAGTCTTATCGATATAAACCTTATTCTAATGCTTCATGATGTTAGTCTCATAATACTGTCATACCCTTTAATGTGCAAGTAATGTACTGATTGTTCTGTCATCGATCTATTGTATATCCGAATTTTCTAAATAAATAAAACTTCTACTGTTAAAAAAAAAAAATATGTGACTGTTCCATCAGCCCTAAGGAATTTTTGCCGACCCCAGGTCCCAAAGACTTGTGGCGTTTAGTAGATAGTTAGCCTATGAAATGAGGTAGAAAAGGAGTATTGCAAACACATCTAGTACGGCTACACATCTAGTACGGCTACGGCTCAGGAGTGTGCCTGCTTGGATTCCCCCCATATCAAGCGGGAGGGAGGGGCCAGGGTCACCGGGGAGGGACCTGAGAAGAGGGGAATCCAGGCTTCTCTGTGCAAAACTATTACACAGAGCAGGTAAGTATTAAGGAAAATTGTTGTCCATACTTACCGTAATTTTCCTTTCCTGGATCCTCCCCATGTCAGCCTACTATGGGTCAGCTCTGCCCTCTCTGACCCCTTTAGGGCCACCTTTTTCCTAGCCCATAAAGGACGACAGTCTCCCCACACCAGTTTTCAAAAATACCCGCCTCGTGACGGATAAACCGTGTGGGAATCCCTGGCTAACATGGGGAGGCTCCAGGAAAGGAAAATTATGGTAAGTATGGACAACAATTTTCCTTATTCCTGGACCTCCCCATGTCAGCCTACTATGGGATGTAACAAGCAATATTAAGAAGGGAGGGAAGACCAAAAAATAAGCCAAACTCTTAATGCAATGTTACTCAAACTTTGTAATGGGCAACAGCCGTCGTAATAACCATAAAGCCAAATGTTTCCTCAGGCGAACAAGCCACATTTAGCCTGTAATGCCTGATAAAGGTGTTGGGCACGCTCTAGCTTGCTGCTCTGCAAACTACCTCAGAGGCAACCTTCGCGTATGCTGCCCAGGATGCTGCCATACCCCTTGTCCAATGTGCTTTGATCTCTGGAAGAGGAGGAAGGCCCAGAGTCTTGTATGCAACTTGTATGGTCTTGACAATCCAGGAAGACACAACTCTAGATGTTGCTGGTATACCCTTTTTTAAGCCCCATTGGGAAAACCAACAGCTGACCTTGTTTTCTAAAGCTTTTAGTCCGTTCCAGTTAGGTTGATACTGCAGAGACCAGGTCTAAACTTCTCCACTCATCATCCACTGCATGTACCGGAAAGGCTGGGAGAATTGTCTCCCAGTTCATATGAAATGACGTTGCCACCTTAGGTAGAAAGCTCAGTACCGGCCTAAGGACTATCTTGTCTGAGAGCACCAAACAATATGGTTCTTTAGATGAGAAGGCACACAACTCAGAGACTCTTCTGGCCGAGGCAATGGCTATCAAAAAAACTGTTCTGAGTGTTAAATGAAAAAAAAAACATTTCAACGGAGGTGCAAATTTTATGGCTGCACTTAAAAATTGGATTACCAACGGATGTAGAGCCCATCTTGTAGCCGACATAACCGGCAAGGCGGAGACTTGGACCTTCAGGGAATTATAAGCTAACCCCTTATCAAGACCACTCTGCAGAAACTCCAAAATGTTTGATACTGAAGGAGATCAAAGGTCCCAACCCCTTTCTGTAGCAGCGTGGCGAAAAGTGTTCCAGATCCAGTGATAGGTTACATTCGTGGACCTCTTACGAGCCTGTAATAACTTCTCCACTACTCGGTCCGAGAGATTTAAGCCAGTTAAAGCTCTCCTCTCAACTTCCAAGCCCTTAACTTTAATCTCCCGGGGTTCGGGTTGCAGACCCCGCTCTGCAGAAGAAGATCCTGACAAGGAGGTAGTGGGATTGGTGAGCCCAACTTCATCCTCCAAGCCAGAGGCAACCACTGCCTCCTGGGTCAGTAAGGTAGGATTACTATTGCTGTGACCCATTCTCACTGAATCTTCAGCAGGACTTTGAGAGCTAATGGAAGCGGTGGGAACACATACACCAAGGGGAAGTTCCAAGGCCTAGACAGAGCATCCTGACCTAACGCCTGTGGATGCCAGGTCCAGGAGAAGAAGAAGTTGACAATTCTTCTCCGATGCCATAAGATCTATGGAAGGCGTCCCCCAGACCTTGAAAATCTTGCGTAGGTATTTGGGATTGATGCCACATTCATTGTGATCCACAAAGCATCGACTGCTGTAAGAGAGTCGAGATTCTTCTCTGCCCATAGGAAGATTTGACATGCCACCTGAAGGAGAGAGCAACTTATTGTGCCCCATTGATGAGACACATTGCCACCGTAGTTTTGTTGTCTAAAAGGCTCTTGACAGCTCGACCTTGCAACATAGGTTGGAACGCTAAGAGAGCGCACCTGACAGCCTCCAATTCCAGGAAATTTGAACTCTTCACCCCATGAAGGTTCCACTGGCCTTGAACTTGCTGTTCTAGGCAGTGTGCCGCCCAGCCTGCCAGACTGGCATTGGTCGTTACCACTATTAGTCCTGAGGCCTTCAACGGAACTCTGCAGGAAAGATTGCGAGCTACTGTCCACCAAGTCAGAGACTGGATTATCAGAATTGGCAGATAGATTTTCTGGAACAAGGAGTGACAATCCCACTGAAGAAGAAAGTTGCATTGAAACCTCCTTCTGTGCCACCTGGCCCACGGGACTACTGGAATTGTGGCTGATAGAACCCCCAGATGCTACATGCATTCCTTCACCATCATAGAAGATCTGGCCATCACTGCTTTTGTCTGAGACGGGATCTCCTGAACCTTCCTCTGAGGAAGAGAAACACGATCCCGATCCATGTCGAATTGTACTCCTAAATACTCCAACATTTGGGTTGGATGCATCTGGCTCTTCCGAAAGTTGATCAACCAACCGAAACAAGCTAGCATTTTGCAGGTGAGATTCACATGATCTAGAAGGAGCTCTTTTGATGGACCTAGAAGTCGTCCAGATAATGGAACATTTGCACTCCTTTGACCCTGAGAGTCGCGACAACAGCAGTAGCTTTGAAAACATTTTGGGAGCCGTGGAGAGACCAAATGGGAGTCATCGAAATTGAAAATGCGAGCCTTCTACGGAAAACCTGAGAAATTCTTGCTTTGGAACTGGAAGGATGGCCCTTGCTGCCAACAGCTCCCTTATATATCCTTGCAAACAGTCATGATAAAAATCGCAGATCGCCGCCATTACTAGTAAAAATAAAAATAATAATAAAAATGCTATAAAAAAATCAATCAATATACGCTTGTTGCGATTTTTTTTTTTCCAAAAATGTGTAGAAGAATACATATCGGCCTAAACTGAGAACAAATTAGCTTTTTTAAAAAAAAGGGGGGGGATATTTATTATAGCAAAAAGTGCAATTTTTTCAAAATTGTCGCTCTTTTTTTGTTTATAGCGCAAAAAATAAAAACCGCAGAGATGATAAAATACCACCAAAAGAAAGCTCTATTTGTGTGAAAAAAAAGACGTCAATTTTGTTTGGGTAAAGGAAGGGGGTAAAATCTTCCGGGGCTGAAGCGGTTAAACAATAAAAAAATAAGAATAAGATTGAAATTATATTAAAATAAAACCTCTCCATCCGAATTTTCAGTGCTAAGGCAGCTAGCAACTAGGCAGGCAGGCAGAATTTCCCAGACCTATAAGGCGTAGGATAATATAAACACTCTGACAGACAACTAACACAGCAGTTAGTATTGAGAGTCCTGGAAGCCAGGCTCACCAGAGCAGAGCAGAGCACAGCAGCAGACCTATCAGCTGGAGGCTGAGATTAGTGCAGTAGAGCAGCGATGAGTCCTCCTGCACACAAAGCAGCTTAGAGAGTGCCCTGGTCCGCCCCTAGGAGACAGAGCCTGCTGCGTATTAGCAGTGAGCATTCCGGCAGTTGACAGGCAACCCAACGAGGAAGCTGCCTCTGACGTCCCCCACCCAACTCTGAGCTTTCTGAAATGAATACACGTGGGAACGGCGAACTACAGGTCCCAGAGAGCTGCCTGTAGACACAAAAACTCGGAAGGAGAGAGTGCCAGCACCTGCCTAACCAAGGTATATACAGTCATTTATACTGCCAGTGACCTTGCCAGTAATACCCAGTCATTTATACTGTACCTTACTATCCCAGCACCATGGGAACCCACCTCCTTAGGAGTTTTATAACCTATATGGGGGGGTCTTCTGAACTGGGAGAGGCTGAACCTGAACAGGGTGGGTGGAGAAAAAAAAATATTATTATTAATAATAATAATAATAATAATAATAAAAATTAATAAATAAATGTAGCAATAACTCACGGTGGAGCTGCTGGTTTAAGCGGGTCTGTCCTCTTTGCTCTACACCCTTCTTAAATTGTTCACTCCCCTTGACACAACTGTAGTGCAGTGTTGAAACAATATGAGCATTAACTTTAACCCACAATATACACTTACAATTAAAGCGGGGGTCCACCTATCTATCGTTTTTTTTTTGGAGTTCATTCACAAACTTTTCTTCTCATGATTATCTACTCACATGTTCTGTGTAATAAGTCCGCCTGTGTCCGATTTCGTTGTAAAGAATAACTTATATTATTCACTGAAGGCAGTTTCCATCTTCATTGTGGGCATTTGAAGCCCACAAGCATGTATTTCCTGGATGAGGTGAATGCTGTGCTCCCAGCATTCACCGAGATGTTGTGATGACACTGTTGCACAATGCATGCTGGGAAGCCTGAGACTAGCTCCAAGGGGACTGTGGGAGGTCTGGGAGAGGCTAGAAACACGCCTACTCCCATGGGAGGAAAACCAGGAAGTGCTAAGAAGATTAGAAAATAAAAGGTAATTACGGCGATTTAAATTTTTTTACACAGCATGTCAGCATCTAGGCAAGGAAGAGAATACATAGAGATAATTTTCAAAATTTGGGTGGAACCCCGCTTTAAGATTACCTCTACCCAGGTGCTGGTAGCTCCACCTGTAGGAGAAATGACAACACTGCACACAAACTTCAATAATGACCAAAAATAACTTCTTTCTTTGAATAAGTAATATATTTATATAAAGAGTTATTTCAATGAATATACTATCACACCAACGTAGTGTGATAGTATAAGAAATGATTATGACAATTAATAACAATCACAGAAATATATATGTGTCTATTGGTATAAATCTATACCCGGGAGCTCCCCCTGCTCTAGACCTTAAAGTCACTATACCAAAATGCAGGGCCTTGCAATGAAAGAGGTAGTCCAGACGTATTCAGTCTTCGCTAGCTCTTATGATTGTAATCCGCAAAGGGTTCCTCCTGGGTGTTGCACAGTGTAGTATAACACATTAAAACAATTGTAATCCAAATGAGTGACTAGGTGTCACTAGGTGTTATATGAAGAAACAAAACATCTAACATCTGCTCTTGAACGCTGAAGTCTATTTGGATGTAATACTCTCAGACTTAACTTGTTCCGTGGGACTATCAGTCCCAGCAACATTCTGTACAGTTCTAAAGATGTGTGTGTAATATCCAATTAAACTTCTGGGTGTCAACCCTCTCACCACCCTCTCACCACACTCCGGAGTGAGGACGAAAAAAGAACACTGGTGTGGGCAGACAGCCTCCCTTTATGGGCTAGGAAAAAAGTGGTCCTGGAGGGGTCAGAGAGGGCAGAGCTGACCCATAGTAGGCTGACATGGGGAGGTCCAAGAAAACATGTTTGTTATAAAAGACTTTAATATCACTTTAAGGGTAGCTGCGTGTAGTAAAGGATATGCAATAGTTCAGTTTTATTTTATTAAAATGAGTGTACTGAGGTTTGTACTGTCTGTTACATACTCGCTTGTCACACAGTCATCAAAGCATATGGCCATTTAAGCCCCTCCCACTGTTAATGCAATCTGACCCCACCCACAGTTTTGGTGCGTGTGGGGGGGAAGGGGGAGCAATAAAATGACCAGCCCCGGGGTACCGGATGTGCTAGCTATGCCACTGCTACTGACAACTGTGACATCTATCAGATTGTAGAGGGCCTTGGAAGATAAAGGTGCCATAGAACTCAGTAATAATAAAAGCTTCCATTTTATTATTGTTTTTTAACAGAGCCGGTGCCATCTCCTCGTGATCTGAAAGTCAGGGATATCACCTCGAATAGTTTTGTGGCTTATTGGACACATTTTGCGCCAGATATAACTACGTACAGGCTGCAGTGGACACCCCGGAGAGGCGGCACCACCCAAGAGGTAAACTACCTACTGATTTGTTGTTATGGGCATCTTTAAAGATAAGGTCAAACTCTACAGCTATGTAAGGCAAATAGAACTAAATGTGTAGACTTATACTACTATGTATTTGTTTTGTCTAGGCTATAATTAAAGGGAACATCAACTCCTATCTTATTGACCGCTTGACACATAGCACAGAGTATGAAGTCTCTCTATCAGCCATGTTTGAGGATGAATCGGAAAGTGATACTCTGTCAGCCTTGGCTACTACATGTAAGAACTCTATCTATCTATCTATCTATCTATCTATCTATCTATCTATCTATCTATCTATCTATCTAAAAAATTATGTTTAAATTATGGAAAAGGAAATACCCCCCAAAAGCAACCGGGACTTTAACGACAACAAATATGCAAAAGTATAAATTTTTTTAAATAATTTTATATATATATATATATATATATATATATATATATATATATATTCAAAAGATCAAACCACTAAAAAGTAGATGACAAAAATTGAATAATTCCCATAGAGTCCAGACAGGCCAACGCGTTTCAGGACACAAACGTCCCTTCATCAGGGGAAAAAAGGTCAGGAAGGAATTACACAATGTTTGGTTTGATCTTTTGTATATATGTATAATTATTTAATAAAATTTATATTTTTGTATTTTTGCATATTTGTTACCATTAAAGTCCCAGTTCCTTTTGGGGGGTATTCCCTTTTCCATACTAACTACACAGGGATGTTGGCAATGTGGTATGGTTGGATGTTCTCTCTCTTTTGTGTCCATTTAATTAAATTAGTTTTTGGCACCAGGAACCCAGTAAGGGATAAAAATGACCATAAAAATGTTTTTTAAAAAGCGGAAAAACTCTAATAAACGCTAATAAACACTATTGTAAAGACGTTTAAAAATGTTGAAAATCTCACTGCAAAGCTACTGGCATTTTTATGATGTTATTTTAACGTCCAGTGTGCATGAGGCCTTATAGGAGCCTAGTAAAGCTTGGATTGGTGTAATATACACGATCCGTCATTTGGCGGATCGTATGTATTATACAAATCCACACTTTACTAGGCTTTACTAGGCTCCTATAATGTGGAGTCTAGTCATCTGGTAAAGGCACAGCCTTTCTTTTTATCACGGTGGAAGGTGCACTTTTGGTGTTCAATCGTTTACAATTACTGAGACACGAATAATCAAGAACATTTTATCTATGTTGGATTTTTTTCACAGATATGAACATTTATATTTTAGATGTTTTCATGGACTTATCACTGTATATATAATTTGTATTTTGGTTTCATCACTTTCTATTTTAGCGCGGCCATTTTTTTTTTTTTATCATGTGTTTTAGTGCTTAGTTTAAAGTGGGAGTAAACTCCCATGTATGACTTTTACCAATAGGTAAGCCTATAATAAGTCTTATCTATAGGTACAGTAAAACTCTTCTAAACGTGTGCAGTTTAGGAGACATTTACTATAGATGCAGCTGGTGACGTCACCAGCGCATGCACTCTGAAGGAAGGGTATTTTTGGATCTTTTGTAATTGAACTTGCTAAGAGAAATATCAAATGTGGCACAAATTTTCTTTAATGGGGCTTTAAGGGAGCATGGACATGGAAGCAATGATATATAAAGTGATCTCTAGCAGTCAGATATAACCTTTCTACAGTCAAAGACTGTTCCCTAAAGCATGTTCCTTACTATGGTATGATTATAGTGTCAGGCCATCTCCTGTAGCATGATCGTAGTTTCTTTTTTTAAGCTTTATTTCTTTATTCAACATTTTCTTAGTTTTCACAAACTGTATTGAAAATCAGGCATTCCTCCCAAATCCCACCCCCCTCCCCTGTTCATTCCACCTCTTTAAAAGAGGCATTATATGATGAAAACATTATAAATAATACCTAGAGGGGGGGGGGGTGTCTGGCATCCTATGGGGGATCTGTCTGGGATTCTATTCGGATCTAGCTTCTCACCCATCTGGTACACCCGCCGAACTCATCCTATCCACTCATTCCATCCAACCAATCATCTTTCAGACTCACTTGAACAGTTTTCTTTTGAGTCACTTCCCATCACATCAGTGTTTTTCCTGGCATGTAAGGTTTACATATCAATCCCTCTTGCGTCCCACCAGGGTTTCCAAATCAATTCATATTTCCTTAGCACGCTATGCTTTATATATACCACTTTCGCTTTAAGAATTACCGCATTCATACTGTTTAGCCATTCCTCACTGGACGGAGGCAGCGCCGACTGCCATCTCCGGGCGATCGGGTTCCTTGTTGAAATAAACATCTTATAACTGCTACCTGCCGATTTCCTGATCGTAGTTTCTGACCATCTCTTCTAGCATACCTATAGACTTTGACCATCTCCTTTTGCATTGTAAGCAGGCCCTGAAAGCTTTCTTTAGCACAATCTTCACATGAATATATTGTGTGGCCCTTTGGTGATGTCAGTGGAGTTCAAGCGTAACTTAGCCTAATGTTGAAACCTGACCTTTAACAATTATACTTAACTCTTAATTTAGTAACATGTTATGCCGTGTACACACAACTTTTCAGCATCAAAGGTCCGGCGGTCTTTCCGACAGACTTTCGACGGAGTTACTACGGACTTTCGAACGACCGGACTTGCCCACACACGAACGGACTAAATTCCGTTCGAAAGTCCGTTGGTTTGAACGTGATGACGTAAGAAGGGACTAGAATAAGGAAGTTGATAGCCAGTAGCCAATAGCTGCCCTAGCGTCGTTTTTTTGTCTGTCGGACTAGTATACAGACGAATGGATTTTTCGACCGGACTCGAGTCCGTCGGACAGATTTGAAACATGTTCTAAATCTAAAGTCCGTCTGATTTTCGACAGAAAATGTCCGCTGAAGGTTCGATGAAGCCCACACACGGTCGGATTGTCGGACGGATTTGTTCCATCGGACCAGTCCGGTCGAAAAAGTCCGGTCGTGTGTACACGGCATAACCCTAATCTAACTGTAACCCCTAACCCTGACCCATAAAAAAATAAGAAAAATAAGCATCACTGGTGCAAGTCTATCTATCTATCTATCTATCTATCTATCTATCTATCTAATTATTAGCCTCATATTTTGGTGCAGATTTATTCTGCTAAATCCTAACTGACATATCAATTGTGGGGGTACTTTTTTGGAGGTTAGTATGAAGACCTCAAGAGTAGCCCAGCCATAACTTTTCAAAATATTTGCAGTATGATGTCTGCTGTGTATACTAACACATTGCATTTATTGGCTGGGTGTGTTATGTAAATGAAACACATAAGCTGTCCAGAATGGACGTTAAAATGTAATGTAATTTGATTATTATTTAGATATAAGGGGGTGTGCCCGGGCTTTTGGTAATATTAATCAACCATTGAAATACCACAATGCATTGATGTATTTCTTATGTTTCCAGTGATGCGGACCACTCAGGCTCCAACTACAGCCAGACCGACAACAGCAGGTAACAATCTTTTTTAAGATGACCTTGTTATACTAAAACCCCCAGGAACATTTCACTGACTGTTGTGTCGAATAGTTAATTTGGCATGGCAGGATTTTTGTTCTTATGGACAATATAGTTAGTAGACATGTAGTAGACATGTGCAATGTGATTCAACAAATTCATTCGGAAACATCCGAATTAATGAAAACCCATTTAACTAATTTTTCCGAATAATAGCAAATTCGATTATTTGAAAAATCATAAATTCGAAAATTCGTAAATTCGAAAATTCAGAAATTCATAAATTTGAAAAATTGGAAATTCAGAAATGAGAAAATCCGAAAACTATTAAATTATAGGTATTGTAATTTCCTTTCAAATTTGGCTGTTAGTGAACGTAACAAATACGAATTTATCCAAAGTTACAAATTATCCAAAATAATGAATGCCATATCTAAATGAATTGAACGTAACAAATTAATAATAATAAATAATAATAAAAAACATTTTATGATTATTTATTATTAATTTGTTCCGTTCTAGATGCGGCGTTCATTATTTGAGATAATTTGTAACTTCGGAGAAATTCGTATTCGTTACGTTCACTAACAGCCAAATTTGAAAGGAAATTACAATACCTATAATTTAATAGTTAGTTATTATTAGTTAGTTTGTTACTCTTTTGAACTTTCAGATTTTCTTTCTTATTTTTGGATTTTTGAACTTTCAAATTTTAGAATTGACGATTTCACGAATTTTCGAATTTACTAATTTAAGGATTTTCAAATTTACTAGTTTTTGAATTTAAGAATTTACATATTGCGATCATAACGAATGACCCGAAAAACGAAAAAACGAAAACAAAAAACAAATGAAACGAACCAAACAAATTTTTCGGCAGTGCACAAAGATAGCATAGACAAAGTGAGTATAAGCGGTTAGGGGGACTCTTTGCAGAGAAACTGTTAGGCTGGCCATACATGTTCAGTTCTCTGGTACAATTTTCCTTTATTCCCCGTACATACGATCGGACTTTCCGACAACAAAACCGTGGAATTTTGTCCGAAGGTTGTTGGCTCCAACTTGTCTTGCATACACACGGTCACACAAATGTTAGCCAACAAATACGAACGTAGTGACGTACAAGACGTACGGCGAGCCGATAAAGAGGAAGTTCAGTTTGTTGTCGGAAAATCCGATCGTGTGTACGCAGCATAAGATTTACTTTAAACTATGTAGTGCAAGGGCCTGCCTAATTGGATACAATTGAAAGTTTTTTTAGTTTGACCTCATAGTATATGGGTTTTGGTAAATCTAAAGGAAAATTGTACAAGAGCATTGAACATGTATGGCCAGTCTTACTTTTTCCCTGCATTAGCATGAGGACAATGTCTCATTAGCATGGGTCTGTGTGTGTCATGTATTTGTTTCCCTTTGTTGCTCTAGCTAATGTACAAACACCAGCACAAAACTAGCTAAGTGTGCTCTTGGGTTAGTGAAAAAAATTACAAAATTCAAAAGTTAGCAGTCATGATGGCTCAGCAGCCTTCATCCTCCTGGTAGGTAGTCATGCTTCCACATAGTGCCAGCTTCTTGTTTGAATTACAGGTAATTATATGAAATGTACAGAGCTAGCTGCATTTTTTCACTTGCCATGTCATGTCACTACACAGCCTCAGCCTCAAGTGTTCTTAAAAGAGAGAATCACTGGAAAGAATGTAGGAATAACAGTCATTATGGTTCAGAGGTTTTATAGTCTTACAGTGTGTTGATGCCACTCTATAGGTCCAATTTCCTGCCTTTGGGAACCAGACGATTTCTGTCCTTGAAAAAATAAATTGTAGTTATTGTTATGAAATGGCTTATATTTCCCACAATACCGATTAAGCATTATATACTGTATATGTAAGTAGTATCAAGTGCTAAATTATTGTCACTTACCAATAATTGATATCTTTACCAAAATGCAGAATGAAAGGAGGCGCTCTCATTCTTTCACTCCCAGTCTTCCTTTGTGAAACTAAGAGAGGCTTGATAAGGTGATTGTTCCCTTGACCAGAAGATGAAAGAATCATATTGAATCCATGTTCTTATGTTTCTTTGCAGCTGTCCGATTTGGAATCAGAAACCTCAAAATAGATGATGAAACGACATCTAGTCTTCATGTATCATGGCTTATGAATGATGCTAACGTTCGTGAGTACATTGTGTCCTACATCACTGCTTATGGAGATCGTGAAGAACAGGTAAGCTTGAAATTAAAAAGATAAATATAGTGTAACAATAAAAGTGTGTGACATCAATTGCCACAATGAAATGCCTTCCCATCAAACCAAATAAATTGCATTTAGTCATATGTATGAAAGAGTTGAATCTTGCAATTTGGACATGCAGCAGGCAGAAGCATATGAATAGTGTCTTATGGCATCCTTCATACAATACCATTGCACAACACCTCTACAGCACCCTTGTCTGTCATAGTCGACCGACCTGGCACTAATAGTGTTCTCAATCTTTTTTCAGTCAAGGCACTCTTTCAAATTCTGCACAATCTCACGGCACCCCATTCTAAAAGTGAAAAAAAACTAAACAATTTTACATTTTGCATAATGCAGCAACCTCCACATGCGTAGGACACCCAACATTAGAGGTGATTTATTCTTCCAAAGCAAACACACCTTTGCACACTGGCACTGATTAGTATTCTAATGTTTTTTTTCTCCCCCTTATACTAATATGACCCCAGTGCTGATGGAGAGGGGAAGGAGGGGGCAAACAAGGATGCTGTGCAGGTGCCTGACCTCCTCCTTATCAACCGATGATGTAATTGGTTGTTAGGACACTGGCAGCTAGAAGGGTGAACAATGGAAACCTGTGGTTTTATGTAACTAATAGATAGGGTTGATCCACCCGCTGGCTTGTGTACAATTTATGGGCGATATCTAGGAATTTTGCCAAAACACCTCTGAAGACACCTGAAGGCACCCTGGTTGAAAAAGGCTGCACTAATAGGATGCTTTCTGACTATTCATCAGTGTGTTATCTGCTAACTCCTGACTTCTTGGCACTGCACTACACACCATTATCAGTTATATTATGGCTGGTGTAGAACGTTGCATCTCCCCTACAAACAGCACAAGTATGTGTTAGATTGAATGTGTATGGACCTTCCCAGAAGACCATGACCAAATGACCAGATTAAATAACCAGCCCAACTTAAAGGAGGCCTGTATTATAAGGATATGGAGACTGCCTTTTCAACCTCTCCTTCTGAAAGTACTAGTTGAGTGACTGTCTATATATAGTAAAATCTATACTTTCTGGGAGACTGTCCTGAGACAAGTATGTAGGTTATGTGTTCTGACCTTACTTTGACTAGCATTCTTTGAAGCAGGTATAATGATTGCAATAATAGCCCACTTAGTTTCCTCACTAAAGTTTCCTTTAACTAGACTTGTAGTGGGAAGGTACAAGAATAATTTGGTGTGTACACTCCCTTCCATTGACAGTGTACTATGCCCTCCTGTCATATGATTGGTGAAGGGCCACAAGGATTTATCAGATTAGTGGTATGATATAGTTTCGATATTTGCTTACGCTTTGCTTTTTTCCTCTGTAAAAAAATTAGCGGTTGGCAAACACATTTTAAATGCCTGCGTATATTGTACTAGCCCTAACTAAACTAAGCTACCATATACAAATTCTGTCACCGGCATTGGCTAACTTTCCCTGAAAGAGGGAACAGGTCTCATCCATTCAGCTCACTTCTCACCTTCCTTCATGGCCACTTGTCTGCTGGCATAAGGATGGTACGAGACCATAAACTGCCTAAAGATTTCAGATAGCAGACAGAAGGCCATGTATGTTGTATGACTGTTTATGGGAAAGATTGTTTCCCATTTACATTAACATTGAATAATAATCTATATGTGGTCTGTGAGGGAGGGAAGGGAAAAGGGAGCATTTAGATATTGCTTTATCTTGGGTTGGAAAAAAATGTCAGCCACCTGGGAAAAATTCAGCCTAGTCAATGGATGTCTGCCAGGGTTCTGGTTGGCCTGCTGACATGGGATCATTCTCTGATCTATCTATCTGTAGCCAAACAGAACTGGGGAACGTTCCATGATGCCTTTTGGAAAGGGGGGAAGAGGGTAATGGGGATCATGCAACAGGGGTTGTGTCAATTGAATATGCCATGTCCTTGCCGCAATCTTATTATTCTACTTCTTTCCATTGTATCTTTTACCAGAAAGTCGTAGCAGGTCGAGAAAACGACATTGTGCTCCAATCTCTGCTGTCTGACACTGAGTACAAAGTCACAGTGACTCCTATGTACTTCAATGGAGAAGGGAACCCTGTGTCTGCCTCTGGAAGAACACGTATGTATGGGTTGTGTCTATGGGTCAAAGTGCAAAGACATAAACTTTTATTATTTATTTATTATTTTTCCTTGAAATTACTTGTTGTTCTGAAATGTGATTGATTACTGCAGGCTAATATACATAGATTTTTGAACTCCTTTACTTAGGCTAAATTAACTTCAGAAAGAATTTTCCTACAAAGTTTTTTAACATGGAAATGTATATTCTAGACTTTCTTGTTTGCAATGCATAGTGGGGAATGGAAAAGAGAAGCTACAATAGAAGCTTCCCTTTCTTATTTTTTTTCCTCCAACTTCCCTTCTTTATCTGTTTTTTTAACATCTTTTTATTATTATAAATTATTATTATCAGTGTCAGATGTACTATCAGGCACAGTAAGATTGGCACCTATAGGCAGCAGAGGCAAAATGGCAGTTTTGTGAAATACAGTTATTGGCCACAACTTTTTTTCCATCATCAGAATAGTAATTTAATATACTGTACATTTATTTACATATTTTGATTTAGTTTTTTGTGCATATATTTTTTATCCCAGTAGAGGAGTGTTACCAATCACTGACAGTTATTCAATTATTTGTAATGTTTAGTATGTCTTACAGCTTTTGTGATCTGGTTTTCTGATTATATTCCCACAGTGCCACTCTCTGCTCCAAGGAACCTGCGAGTTTCTGATGAATGGTATAACAAACTGAGGATAACATGGGACCCTCCTCCTTCATCAACCATGGGCTACAGGATAGTGTACAGGCCTACAAGCGGTGAGGGACACTCTTTCTGTGGAAGACATATACAAATGTATCAAGGTTCTGACATAGCCAACCTGCCACAGGCAGGAAGAAGGGAACAAGGTGCCTCTGACAGGGCTGTTGTTAGAAATCATGGGGCCCCATACAGCCTAGCTGACAGGAACAGTGAACTAAGCCTAACAGTTGGCTCCAGCCACATGAACAAACCACTCATTCATGCAACCTGAATACACCTTAATTATGTTTTTTTATTTTTTTTTATTTTTTTTCTATGTATTTTGAACAGCCCTGTGGGGGTTGGTGAAATATCAGGGTTCTAAACAGACACCCAACAGAAAGAAAATTAGATTGAGGACACAGAATGAACAGGAAGCACTCTGTACAGAGGTTCCCTGTTTATTCAGAAACTGAAGCATTGTAAACATGGGGATTGGCTCCAGTAATTCCACCCACTCCTGCTACTCTGGGCCCCCCTGTTGAACCTATGGGGCTTGGGCCCTGTAAAGGAGGGCAGGTGCTACCCCCTTATCAGCGGCCCTGGCCTCTGAGCTGACCACAACAACTAATCAGGTGTTAACCTCGGTTCACACCTCTGAGTTATGATGTGTTAAAAAGTAAACCTTAGGGCCCTTCCACACCAGCAGTATTGGGCTGCATTGTCAAAGCCTCCAGCAAGGAACACAATGAGTTTCACAGTAATGAAATCACCAAATCTTTATCCAAACCTTCTAAGACTAGCAGTCAGAAGTAGCAGACCCTTAGATTTCACACTGTAGATGATGTAGGGGTGCCTCGGCACACTTACATATCAGTATGTACACTGCTACTTTAGGAGGCATTCCAGATAAATCTTTCAAGGCTCTGCTTAGGCAAAATTAACATTTTTAGATGTTCACTTTATTACTAGTTTTATTCTCTTTTATTAGTTGCTAAAACCCTAAATAGTTCTTCATCTTAGTCAGACATTCCCCTTGTCAGTGTCTATGGGGCACATGTACCACATGCTGAGAGAACGTGTAAGGAAAAATATGACGTGCTCTTCCTTGGAGATGCCTAGCGTACACTGACAGTATGAAGGACTGTATTTAATCTATTCTAATTTTTTCCTGGACAGCAAGGCCACATTTTTGCTTGTTAGAAATGTCACTGGAAGGCATAAGATCCTGAAAATTCACATTTTAACACTGTATGAAAGTAAAAATGTGACTTGAGGACCTGGCACAAAAAAAAATCATGTTAAGTGTTGCTTTCCAGCATTTGTGTCCAATACATTCCATACCCACCAGCCAACTGTTAAAAGCTTGAACTTCAGTTCCAGAGAGTTGTCTGGAAAAGGTTCTTTTCAGAACAACATAATCCCTTTAACTGTCTGCCCAAGAACCAGCAGTAAAATCACTTATAGAGCTTAAAGGGCCAATCTACTCAAAGTGATATTTTAGTAATGGGTGAAGTCTGGTGGGTTCAAATCATCTGCTTGCCTCTAATATTTGTTGGTTGAATCCAAAAGCAAGATCTCTCTTCTATAGTCCATGCACCCATTTCTACATATTCCTTCCCCTCCTGCTACAGTTGGGGTGTCTGCAGATGTTTCCACCCTCCTTTTTAATAATAATATAGATACATTTTCAAAATTAAAAATAGGAACTTCTTCTTGTTGTCATGGTAGATGTGCAGACCGGGAATTTAAGGACAGGGATCTGACCACCAGAGTCCATGATACACATAAGAGACCATTTAGTGATTAAATGCCTACAGTATCACCAGAATACACCAAACACTGAATTCAGATTAAGAATAATTTATTAATCTCAAAGAGAAATTATTAAGATACAGTTAGATTCAAGGAAGACAACACAAAGGGGGTTATTTACGAATGGCAAATCCACTTTGCACTACAAGTGCACTGCAAGTTCACTTGGAAGTGCAATCGCTGTAAATCTGAGGAGTAGATCTGAAACGAGGGGAAGCTCTGCTGATTTTATCATCCAATCATGTGCAAGCTAAAATGCTGTTTTTTATTTTCCTTGCATGTCCCCCTCGGATCTACAGTGACTGTACTTCCAAGTGCACTTGTAGTGCAAAGTGGATTTTCCTTTCGTAAATAACCCCCAAGGTCATAATAACGAATGGAAACAAGACAGAATAACAACAATAACATTACCAATAACAGCAATTAAAGTCAAATAAAACTACATTAAGACTATACTGTAATAAACCATACCATCCTATTAAAATACTACCTAGAATCAATAGCAATGAAAAAATAACAGAAAATCAAACATTTCCCTAACATTACCCACAATGTATTACACATAGTTAACCTAATACCAACTTAATATAAAAACGACATAAAAATCTGGATTATAAACCAGATTAATATATTGGTTTTGTCTCTCAGGCTACAAGATTAATCCTTCCAAATCAGAAGCCCTTCCACTTAACCACCCCCCCCCCCTCAGAGGTCCAGTCTCTCTTGAGTTCTTTCACCTAAGCGTAGAAATCCTCAGCTATTAACTATCTGGGAGTTTACATTGCCCAGCACTACAAAACCCTCTATGATGTTAACTTTAGACCCCTTTTCACGTCAATCAGAACCCTTTTGGTGCAGTGAAAACATTTCCGCATCTATTGGCTAGGCCGTATCACCTCAATTAAAATGACAATTTTACCTAAGATCCTATATCTTTTTACAACTATTCCCATTCCAGTCCCTGTTCTCAACTTTTTGCATGGAACTATAAACAGCACAGGATCAGTATTAAGGTGCCCTTTGCCTCTCGGAATGATGGTGGTCTGGCCTTCCCAAATTTCATACACTACTACTACGCCACTCAATTGAAAACTATAGCTTCCTGGGTGGACCAAAATCAATAAATTATGGCTGGCTCTGATCCACTCTAATAACTTGTTCTGGAATGCTGATGCTTATGTGCCTTCTGCCTCTTTACTACACTGTATGACCCTTTTGCGTGGTCTATGGAAACACCTTAGGCTCAAGCACTCCCTCCAGTCTGATGCCTCTTTATTGGCTTCTTTCATTTACAACCCTAGGATTCCTGATAGTCTTTCTCTCTCCATGATTTCCCTGTGGCTGTCAAAGAATCTTTTCCATTTTGGACACCTAGTTAATGGTGACCAGCATGATCTTCCCTGTAGTGCCTTCTTCTGCTATCTTTGTCATTATGCCTTATCCTTTGCTCCTTCTCCAAATTATCCCCATTTGAATGGCTAGTCCTCGTGGGTCCATCTCAGAAAGGCCTAATCTCTGACATTTATAAAATGCAAAATTTTTACCCAGTAGATACCTTAGGCAAGCATCGGTATATGCTTAAATGGGAGGAGGCCATTGGGGAAGAGCTGTCTTTGCCACAGTGGGGGATTGTTTGGTCCCAGGTGGCTAAGAGCTCCATATGCACCCTCTACAAGGAGAATGCTTACAAAGTGCTGTTTTTCTGGTACATGACTCCAACCATCTTAAAGCCATTTAACCTTCGTCCTCGAGCCGCTGTTGGCGCTGCCTTAAAGACCGTTGTACAATGCTCCATATTTATTGCCATTGTCCACTTTTGCTTCCATACTGGAAACTGGTCCAGGACCTCCTTCAGAGACTTTTTGAGGTGGTCATTCTGCTCTCTCCCAAAGTATTTCTCCTTGGCTTATTTCCCAATAGTCTGTCTAAGCTAGCTAAAAAATGTACGCGCCACATTCTTACTGCAGCTAGGTGCCTTATTGCCCTTCAGTGGGAAAGGCAAACTCCTCCAACTTCCACTGATCTATATGATAGAATTAAAGACGTGGAAGTCGACTCGGTGGAGTGGCATAAACCAATATGGGAGCCCTGGTATTTGTGGGAGGACCCCCCCATGAACCTCTCACTCTCTTTGCTTCCATAATTGGTATGCTCTCGTCTTACCCACGAGTGCTGAACTCACCCATTTGCTATACCTCTGCCTCTCTTTTCTTTTGCCTATTCTCCTTTCCTTTTCTCTCCTTATGTTACTGTTTTTGGTTTCTAGGACCATAAGTTAGCCCAAATCTACAAGGATTCGCTGAATACAACACCTTGATTGCCTTTTTTTTTTTAATAAAGGCATCCATTAAAAGGAGAATCTACAAAAGTACAAATGCCTATATGAAAAAGTGGCACAACAGCTTATGAAGATGTAAATGTAGCATGGAAGAATTTATTACAGTGAAATATTATGGCAAGCTTAACAAAAATGGCAAGCAACCCAATTCATAAATAGTGCACATGGACAGGCCTTTGACAGAGCAAACAAAACATATTTTTTCCCAGCACACTTACTAGCTAGCAAGCAAAAAATATTACAGTAACTCTGAAAATGTATTCACTGAGACTACATTGTGGTTTCCTTTAACTGCGTCTTTTAATCTATATTTAACTCCCCATAGGCTGCTTATGGAATTTAGACCTTCCCAAAATAAATATAAATGCACATAAACTCTGATAGCTATGTTTTCATTTTCTCATTCGTTTCATGTTTATTAGGTTGCTTAACCTTTAAAAAAAAAACCTTGAGATTCATTAGACGTGTGTGAGATTTGGAACAGGTCTGTTTAGGAACACTTAACTATAGCAGCAAGCTATATTTCCCCAGTTTTATAATGTAAAAATATTTGCAAGCCAGCATTATCCAAGACTAACACAAGGGCACTCCAGGAATATGTAGCATGGGTGAATAGTATGTGTTGTATGTGTTATGGCATTGCCATAGGCAGGTTCTAAAATTAGTAATTGAAGTAAGTTTTCCGACTGAAGCAAAGGTGCTGCCATGGGCTGGTGCTTATTTTGGTCTCTGGGCTTTGTTTCAGGCACAGGTCCGGCTCTGGAGGCGTTTGTGGGCGATGATGTGAACACCATATTGATTCTCAATCTTCTCAGTGGGACAGAATACAATCTTAAGGTTCTAGCATCATATTCCACCGGATTCAGCGATGCATTGACTGGAGTGGGCAAAACATGTAAGTAGCTCCCTTCCCATTTCTATAGTGAGCTTTACTCACTGCTTAAGAAAACCCCCTAAAAATAGTGTTTGAACATGCAGATGTGTATTAATTAAATGCTGTAACATTTTTCCCCATGTCTGTCAATGTTCAGGTTATTGTTACAATTAGGGATGAGCTCAGGCGGGTTCGGACATCGATCCCACCAGGAAGATGTCAGGAGGGTTCAGGAGGGTTCGGACATCTATCCCACCATGAACATGTTAACAGCCAATCATAGATGGCAGAGCCATTCCCCACCCCGCAGCTGCACATATATACACTCCTTGCAAATGGGCAGCTGTGAGGAGAGGCATGCCTCCATGTTCTAACTCTCTTGAGCTCACCCCTAGTTACAATTTTATACAAACTTTTTTTGGATGGTGTAATTTTTAGTAATTATGAGTATTTCACTCAATAACTTTTTCATTGTCACGCAAGTCTATGGGAATCAGGTCAAAATACAAGTCAGGAGGAGAAAATCTGCAGGTCAAGTGCACCTATCAATGGAATCTGAATGACCTCAGAAGTATCCCAGACTGCTGTCATCAATACAGGCCCAGAACAACAGCCTTCAATCCTCCAATATAGACAGCTGTTCTAGTGACAGTTCTCTAGGATGGCAATTGCTCTCATTCCCTGTTGTGTCCCCAGGACAGGAAGTGAATGGAGATCTTAACATTGGCACACAGACAGCAAAACATAGCCTTTTGGGGGCTTAAACTCTTCTGTGCTAAGCTAAAAAATAAAATAGTGTTTTTGCAGATTGTGAAAGTTAGGATTTGATTTGACGTGATCCGCAGAAAGTACTGAAGCTACTGGATCAGCATGATAAGTATGATAGCCAGGGAACTACCTGTTTAGGTTTTTGAAGGAGGGGCAGGCCTCCAAACTTTCTCAGTATTTTCTTCATATTCATACTTTGGTTGAGCGTTCTACACAGAATGTATTGTGTTTTTTATATAAATACTAAGAAATTGAGGCTTTCAACCTTTCACCACAATATAGTTTTGCTGGAGTTGGCTTTTACAGCAGTACATATATATGCATAATACAGCGGTGGGTGGTTGGACCCTAATGCCCAGCGACCGCATATATGCATTGCTGTCTTGTTCTGGGGCATGCTCCATTGACATTCCCAGAATTGTAACCAAGCTGTCACTGATAGCTCAAGGTCAACTGCCCACAATCAGGAGCTTGAAAGGTGGGCTCCCGATGACATCAGCACTGACCACAAGCCGCATTTTTATTATTTAAAGCACAGATGTAAAATTAAAGTCAAGGAGGCAATGTTCTTTCATTTCTAATTAAAGCATTCAGACATTCAGCTTAATGATATTTAAATATTGTTTTAGCAAAAAGGAAAGAAAAATTATGCTGGAACTGTTTGTGGAAAAGATATTACAAAAACAGACATAAGCAACTGTAAAATAAAAAGGTTTTAAAAGTTAAAAAATACTTAAGTAGTATCCTCCTGGTCTTTGTTTAGTACATAGTTTGGAATGCTTGCAGCGTAAAGCTGACAACACAAGGCTTGAATTTTAACCCATACCTGTGAATTTGCTGAAATTTGAACCCACCGACACCACCAACCGGCTGGACAAATTTTGATTAAGAAATTGAAGGAGCCGTGTGGGAAAAAGTTGGGCAAACAGTGACTGCAGCTTCAGTCACTGTTCCAGTATTCTGTTGGAATACAAAGGCCTGCAGCAGGAGATTTATCCATTCACACTATCTAATACAGATGGGGGAATCTGTGGATGTATCTTATTCAGATAATTGCAGCAGCTTTTTGTTGTCTATGGAGAGAGTGTCACAGATCAAATCCCACACAATAAAAGGGTCATAGGGGTAGATGGTAAGTGTGCTGGAGAGAACTTTGTTTTTCCCAACTAACCCTTTCCAACTTTCCTGTGTACAACTATATTCTGTTCACAATCTGACAACATATTGTATAGCACAATGAAATTATGATTCGTTAGACACCAAACATGATATATGCATCATTCTCATTCTCCTAGAAGGTCTAATTTGTCTTATTAGCCTCCTAGACCTTGTAGTATAATTGCCTTTGGTGTCTAACTGACTGATATGTTCTTTTACTTTAGTGTAACCACTGTTTACGAAGGTAACTAAATTACAGTAGGAATTATGGAGTTTGTAGGAAATCTAACTTTGTGCAGTTTAGCTGTAGAACAGTATAGGTCACTACCCCCAATCTGACAGATGAGTATTCTGTAAGCTGCTCTCAAGCTGTTTATGATGTGACCATTTACTCATCAGAAAGTATTTTGCAGACTCTCGCTAATGGAGGTTTATGATACCTCTGCTTTTTGTTAAATGTGTTTAAGCTGGATTGTGGTTTGTCAAATGTGTCACCTTCCCTGCACAGACATAAGATTTAACTCTGACCATTTTTGTTACCAATGTGTGCATTTTAGAGAAAATGAGAGTGGCACAGTGTTCTTTACTACTCCCCTATTTTAGCTATACAGTTTGGGGTTCATCAAACCTCACTATCATTACAGTGTACAAGCTGCTTTAATAATTTTAGCATGAGCCACAGTGACTGATTTCTTGTGTTTGTTCTCTTACAGTATATCTAGGAGTGACAAATCTGAGTGCTTATCAAGTCAAAATGACCAGTATCTGTTCCCAATGGCAGCTTCACAGACATGCAACCTCATACAGGATCATCATCGAGTCACTGCAGGGTACATTACTTCTCTGTTATTATGTAAAAATCAGTTTCCATAAGCTACAGTATATCAACTGAAAAACTCTGGACCCCCGCCATTATTGTTATGTAAATGTAAATCAGCTGCTTCCTCAGACAGACTAGATATGATACCAGCACTAAAATAATTTTTATAATTAAATGTGAACCTGTGGCCAGGATATGGGCATTCAAACAGTAAATTTAACCTCTTCACGTCTAAGGCCGCGTACACACGGGCGGACTCTTCGACCGGACTTGTCCGACGGACTTTCTGGCGGACTTTCGACGGACTTTTAACAGACTTCCAACTGACTTTTTAACGAACGGACTTGCCTACACACGATCACACCAAAGTCCGACGGATTCGTATGTAATGACGTACACCGGACTAAAATAAGGAAGTTGATAGCCAATAGCTGCCCTAGCGTCGGTTTTTGTCCATCGGACTAGCATACAGACGAGCGGATTTCTGGGTCCGGCGGAGTTACGAAGTAAAGATTTGAAGCTTGTTCCAAATCTAAAGTCCATCAGATTTTCGACTGAAAAAGTCAGCTGAAGGTCTGATGAAGCCCACACACGATCGGATTGTCCAATAGAAAAGTCCGCTCGTGTGTACGCTGCATAAGAGGAATACAAATCTAAATGCCCAAGCACAATTTTGCAACTTTGACATGTGTTAGTAAAACTGTACATATCATTAAAACTACTTTGTTAATCCAGGTGGATTCTACCTTGTTTTTCAGGACGAATTGGGCTTTCATTTGATGGTAAATGGTAATGGATATCGCCTGAATTTTTTATTATCAAAAGGAAAACTGGCCCAAAATAATTTAAAAAATCTTTTTTTTTTTAATTTAGCTGTATATTTCTTGGTTCTACCATAGACTTCCACCAAAGAACAACCCTAACTAAATTATTTTGCTCCTGACGATCCCAGCGATACCACATATGTGTATGTTAGTTGTTGTATGTAACTGTAGTACAGCCAAAAAACAATATTGCACATTTTTTTTTTTTAATCCTACCTAAAACAAATGGACGCTGATACTAATTTAAAAAACTGTCCAAAAAATTACTGACCATTACCTTTGACCCTGACCTTGATCCAAACACTAACCCTGGCACTGACCTAGATTAAATCTTGATCTAGGTACTTTTTTGTCTTTTTTTATTATTATTATTTCATTTATTTTTTTTACACACACTTTTTTTCTCTACAACGAGAGAGAAAGATACAATGTATCTCTCTCCTCCATTCACACAGAAAGAGAATACGGGGGCCGGGTTCACAGTGACTGATCACTGGGTCCCAATTGTTAGTACAAGCTTTGTGCTGGGAGATACACAAATATGTGGCCCCATGGGGCCACATATTTGTGTTGTGTTGGCATGTTATATACGCAAGTATGCGGCCCCACAGAAAAAAGCCCAGTCCAGTCAGGCCACATACTTGTGTTACATCGGCGTGAAGGGGTTAAAACAAGTCTTCACTGACTTCAACAAAATGGTGGCCCTGCACACAGACACCGACTCCCTGTTGCATAAATGTGAATGAGACAGATAAAAGATGGATTCAGCTACTGTTCTGCACCTGTAGAGAACTCAAACGTGTTTTGCCCTTTTTGGGGCTTAATCATAGAGTTTTCACTGACCTCTGTAGCTGTGAAGCCATTTATCCTCACATTTCACACCAGAAACACTAAATTCCTTATCCAAGTTAACTCAGCTCCCCTTGCTTCTCTACCCAGTAGTGACTCAGCAGCCTTCCTGGCCTTCTAATCTCTAATGTACCCATGGAAAAGGAGATCTAGGAGAAGAGAGCAGGATTAGCTGCTGTGCCAAGTTACTGCTGGGAGGGGTGCAGTGGATGTTGAGCTGCTCAGTTACTGCTGGGAGGGGAGAGTGGGATGAGCTGAAATGTGGAGACCCCTGCTGCAGCTCTGTATCTTGGCCTAGGCCAACAAGGCCCATGCCTAGGGCAGCACTATACAAGGGGGGCACCAAAAAAGCTGCTCACTCCCTCTAACCCGCACAAAAAAAGGCCCCTTCTCCCAACTCCCACACAAAAACATACAGCTCAGCCCATACAAACCGGTGACAGGCTGGCAGCAGTTGTCCACTGGTATTCCAATGTAATCTCACATGGAGCAATTACCTGGGATTCGGGACAGATGATCACTTCAGGACCCAAACAGCTTGTGTCCAAGGACAGTCGTCTGTCCCTTACCATAGATAATCATTCCATAAAGTGATTACATGTAAACATCGAGGATGGCTGCAGCTGCTGTCAGCCTTTCATTGCTATGAACAGCCTGAGCAGCTTCAACTGTCTTCAAGCACCTGAAAATCCAACTGCAGGAGTCCACTGCAGTTGAGGTGGAGCTCTAACAGCAAAAGGTGGAGCATCAAGAGGAAGGGGTGTGGTTTACAGATGACAGGGTGGGCATTAAACAGGAAGGGGTGGTGCCTTGACAGGAAAGGGTGGGTCATATTTAAATTAGGGAGTGCACAAATTTAGCCAGGCTTAGGGCAGGACAAAGCCTAAATACACCACTACCCTGCTGGGAGGGGATGGCAGGGGAAGCTGAGGTAATGCTGGGAGGTCATCACAATGAGCTAAACTGCCAAGCCACTACTGGGACGAGGAGCTGGACTGCTAAGTCATAGCTGAGAGAAGAAAGCATTGCTGGCAGCATTTCTGGCAGGGGTAACTGTTCCTGTGACATCTCAAAAATTTAGAATTTCCCTCCATTTTCTGTATTAGATACAATGGTCACCAGAAACAATAGAGTGAATGAATTTCCTGAGTAGGGACACAGAAAGAAGTAAACCCTTCAGGTGTACTAACCATTCAATCTTCTATCCAAAACTTTAAAAAGTTTTGGCCCTAAAATACACTAATATCTTCTGCCTGGTTCTCATAACAAGGGAATAAAATACCTCCATGAGTTTAAACAATCACAACAGTTAAGAAGAAAAGGTTCAAAGAGTCAAAAGTATTAAATCAAAGTCATTCTGCGGGATTACTGTCCAATTGTTTATGAGAAAAAAAAAAAAAGAACGTAATTCAAATCAGAAAATATTTGGGTTTCTAAATGGGGCATGACAGTCCTGGAAAATTAATTTTCTTTCTCTATAGACAAAATATGTTAGCTGCTGATGTGTCTGCAGTGATCAGTCCTTCCAAGTCGTACAGATGTTCGCTGTATTTTTATGATAGATTTTCAGTATAGTTGTGGCTCTGGCTTCTGTTCTGTGCACTGGATCAATAAGTAAATGCATATTAAATACACAATGGGAATCAAAAAATGAATAATAACAATAATACACTGCAAATCACCGTAGATATTTGCAATAACATGAACACATTACTGTAAATTATCCGTTTAATACCCTGGGACTTCATTGGCAAGATATCTCTTGAATCTCAGTTTTACCTACTGTAAGTGCCAACACAAACGCAAAGACAAATAATGGTGACCTATTTTCCTGATGAATCTGAGCAAGGGGAGTGTGACCCCCTCATTGTTGCCTCGTCGGAGGGACACAAATGACTGCAGGAAAATCACATCCTTGAAGTCTCCAAACAACATAAGCAGGTGGTGGGTGAATTCAATCATGATGGCCTATCCAAGCTGAGATATCAGTTTTGTGTGGAGTTGACCTTTAAAGTGTAATGTTTTGTAATTAAAGTGAATATGTCAGTAAAACAAAGCCCAAAGAGGTGGATTCTGGCAGGTGAAAGGGATAGTAGGGGAGCATGGGGAAAAGAAAGTGTCTACAGTACAGGGGTGAGGTCTATCAGGAGAACCTGTTTTATTTTTTTCTTGGAAGGATAAAGAAAAGATTTGCGCAAAGAGGTACAGGTATGAAGATTAGAAGATAAAAATGCATTTGGTGCAGGTGAAAAGGGTAAGGGGAGAGCATTGGGTAAGGAAGTGTTGAGGAAGTGTGGGGTGGTTTCCCCCAAGGTATGCACCCAAAAAATAAAAGAAGAGGCAGGAAAGCCATTATAAAGTAGTAAGTAGACAGTATTACATGTTAAATAGATTGTTTAAGGAAGATTTTAAAGGATCAACCAAGCTCACCTCTATTATGGTAGACACAAGCTTCCAAGTGCACTTGTGAAGGATACCAAAGTCTCCATGCAGGAAGAGGTTGGTCGCACCCCATGCCTTGGGAATCCCAGCCCTAGGTCCTTAAGGGGGCATCAGAGAAAGGAGGGGGGGGGGTTGCGTGCTTAAGTGACAGAAACGCCTATTGTGGCATATGCTACTGTTTTGGTATATTTAAAACGGACCTTGGACCTGATTTCTCTACAATGACTGCCATTTCTAAACAGTAGCATACACATAAGCACAATGAGTTTCTCTATAACTTGAGCAGTCGGCAGGCTTTTTCTTCTCTACAAACAAATTAAGGAAGGAAACTGCCAACAGTGCAAGTGCATGTTAAGGACTACAAGAGAACCCATTACTTTGCGCTGTAAGCACAATAAGCATGTCTGTGCAAAGGTAGGGGAGGTATAACTCAACACAACCAATCAGCAAGGTTAGAAGATAAACATGCATTTGGTTAGTGAGGACAGCACCTTGAATCGTCCTTGTTTTAGCTGGTATTAATAATACAATTAATTATTATGACCTAGATATAATAAATAAATAAAATAATTTTCTAATCAAGCTCAGATTGGAATGAAAGCATCTGTATTGGCTTCTGAAATGGAAAAGGAAGCAGAGAGCAGGGTGACACAGTCTCTCAGGGTGCTCTGCAAAACTCTGATTCAGAAATTAAAGGCCACATCAAAGGATAAGAATCTAGAATGCAGTTTATTCAAAGTGTTAATGAGATAAAACAGCCAAACCAGCAACTGAACGGCACTCTGTTACTGTGCATACACACACACTAGTTAATTCATCACTTACTGTATCTCTGGATTCCCACATTATTAATCCCACATTCTGTTAAAGCGGGTGATGTCAGCCCTTGAAACGTGTTGACTGCTATACCTCATTAATACTTAAAATAAACGTAATTGCTGCATTCTTACCTTTTGGTGTGGCACTTCAATCTCCGGATCAGACAACCCTGGGTTGTGTATACTGCAACATACTGTGATAACTTCTCGGTTTGCAGAAGCTGTCTACCTGTCAGATGCCCCAAAAGGTTACATCACCATAACGGTTACATCATTTTGAACACATGGCTATCACTTACTTCCAGTGCCATCTACCTACCCCCCGCCCCCCCCGAGCCAGGTCATTTCCATCCTGCAGCTCACATAATCCAAGAGATGAGCTGGGGAGCAGAGATTGTGCATTCCCAGATAGGACGATAACCAAGCTTACTTACTACCCAGGTAAAGGAAGTGTGTTATTTTCAGAATAACCAGGTGAAAATAAAGGGGAAAAAGACCAAAAGCCAAACAATGAATGCAGCCACCACAACTATGGACCAATATGAACACTTAAACTTTTATTTTTGTGTTTAGATGTCTTTAAATACATTTTGCTCTTAAGTGAGAATGTCAAACTCCCCTATATTTGCCCCTAAGTTGCTGACAGGGGTGTCTTGTCTATTTTCCACAAAGCTGAGCTGCTCCAAGGTTCAGAAGGCATATTAAGAGGTTCAAAGGAAGACAAGCAGCATTGGAGAGTGCCAAGTGGCCTTGGTGCTATCTGGCTGCTCTTTGAGGCAGGTTGGTGGGGGCCATAAGTAGGGCAAGAGGGACCCCTTTACTTTATATTTAGTAGGGAATGAGGAGAGAAGAGCTGCAGCCAGGCACAGTGGTGAATAGAGAGCTCAAGGAAGTGTTGGGGGGGGGGCTCAGCAAGTGGTAAAACATTTTTTAAATATGACGAGAAAAACAATAAACGATGAATAGCAAAAAAAAGAGTTTTAACCTTAGATCCACTGTAATGTTGGTTGCACCTCCCATTTTTCATTTTTGACATTGGCTAGTCTTTGGATGATAAGTTTGGACTTGGATAGCATTGGCTGGGCAAAGATTTCTATAATTCAGGTGTCATTCTTCCAGGCTAACTTTCTAGGGGGCAACTGGGAGCCAGTGACACCATCTCATTCTATGGGAAAGTTATGGGTGAAGCCACAATAGGATTTGAAAAGATACCCAAGTCAATAGGCTTTCTGATTTCCATGTGTATGGGAACCTTTAGAGCACAAGCTGACAAGTACTAAAAGCTTTCATTGCATCAAGGAGAAAAAAGTTGGAACAAGGTCCAATATTATCATCTGGAGGTTATCTATATTCTCATTATGTAATTCTTCTGAACTATGCTGGCTTGAAGCAAGATAAATTTCCTTCTTATCTGGAAGCAATATGGTGATCCATTGTTAGCTTTCCCTTACGAAGATTATTTAAAAGGATGTTCTATTCAAAGCTGAATTCAGCCACTTTGGCAAATGTTCTGGATTACTAGGGACTAAAGAGGAATTTCACCCAAAGGGGAAATTCTGTCGCCCCCCCCCCCTGTTATATTTGGAAAAAAAATTTGGTAAGAGGGAGCGGGTACCCAGTTTTGACCAGGTATGGACGGTGCTGGATCCCTGCAGTCCGCATCTACAGTTTTTGCAGCTGCTGATTTTCAATTTTTGCAGAACTGACATACTGAAGAACCGATTTAAGTCCAACGAGTTGTATGAAATGTATTTCTTTAGTTTACAATTTACATTTTTACGAGGTGTCGGGAGCATAGCTATAACTATACTTCTGGCACTCTAACACTGGACTTTCTGGTCTCAGTACAAGCAACTGCAGAGTTGCATGCAGCTGATGTGCCTGCTCCTCCTCTCCTCCTGCCCAATCACAGAGCGCTTTGTGTTATGTGAATTTATTCCCAAATTAGAAAGGCTCCTGTGAATGGGCAGCTGAGGGGAGAGGCGGACAGCAATGCTGTGTGTTAGAAGACAGCCTCTTTCCTGAGAGAGCTTAGGGTGTGTATTGATAGCTGTACTTCCGGAGCTCTGTAAAACTGTCAGATGTAAATTAAAGAGATAAATCTACAAGGTGACCTGCAGTAGTATGCCAGCACATTTTACAGATCTGATGAATTCCTGGAGTTCAACTTTAATTATAGTCATCATTAATGCAGATGTGTTTTCATATTACTTTAGAGAGAACACCAAACAAAAGTTCTTTGGAACTTCCATTGGAGTGCTGACATTAATTTTTTTCTTTCCCAGAGTGCTGCAAAATGAGAGTGCTAAACTCTTAACCTTCATGATACAAATATTCCAAAGGAGGGTTAAAGCAAAACTATTGGACATGTTCTTCAATATTAGATTATGGTTGTGTACTAATTGCTACTAAGGGGGCAGAGAAGAGTGCCCACATCCCTGATATAATGAACTACTAAATGGGATTTTTTTAGGCCATAAATGTCAACATCTATTAAAATTTAACAAAAAAGTTTTTTTAACACATATAAAGTAAGTGTACAGATAATATATTGATGAGGTTACAGATTGATAATGTTTGGAGATATACAGAAATAACCATAACTTTCTATCCGAAATGGATCATACGCAGTGTTAAAGACCCAACGTGTTTCAAAAAAATTAGAGTTGCTTCTTCAGGGGTAGGTGGTTATAAGTACAAAACCTTGTCTATAATAAAGAAAGGGTACAGTTAGACATCTTAATAATATACTGCATACAGAGTGACTGCACTGTGCAAAATATTTACTGACCTTGTAGACACAAACATAGATCATAAACAGCCACATCATTTAAAAACACAGTAATTTTGCCGCCGCATGCTATAAGAAGTCCAGCTGGTGGGAGCGCTGGAGGCCCGCGTTTTTCTCCCCACAAGGGGCTCAGGAGGTGCCCAAGAAAACATGCTACCGCTTGCGGATGGTGGGGTCGGTCTGCCAATTAAAAGCAGTGTGATCAGTATTACCATTAGGGATAATAAATGGTATAATGGACTAGCCCATCCAACCATATTGCTAGAACTAGCAGAAAATGCCCAAAGAGAGACAAGTGCATACTGAGATCCTAGGGTTGATATATTTATGGGAATATCTATAAAACAAGAAAAAGATTCTAGTTGTATACTTAAGCTATCAAATTAATGGTGATAGCTAGAGATTCAATTACATATAACGAGGGCTTACTTTAGAAGTTGGAGTAACATTAGAAAGAGGGGAGTATCTACTTCTCAATGAAAGCTCTGCAATGACCCCAAGTACAATCCACCAGGATATCTAAGGGAGAAGAGTATAGTAGTTGGGGGATGCAGTGTTAACCTCCACAGACTACTAGTAAACAGATAAGAAGACGCTGTCTGAATGCCAGTTACCTGATGTTGTGCACTGTCAGTACTTGGGCAGCCTGAGGGACGGCTTGAGCTGGACTGGCCCCACGTTGTAAATGCCTTATATAGGCTGAAGTACATTTCTGTATATCTCAAAACATTATCAATCTGTAACTGCATCAATATTTTATCTGTACACTTACTTATATGTGTTAATAAAGCTTTTTGTTAAATTGTAATAGATAATTAGATAATATTAGATTAATTAAATTATAATTTGCTTTTTAAATTTAGCTTTATGGGTCCCAGGCAAAGTCATTTTTACCTTTTGGCATGTAATGCAAAATTATAAAACCACCCACTGTCAATGGGGTTCAGTTCCTCTAAATCCTACACAAGCTGTTCTCAATATTTTTAACATGGAGGAGCCCTTGAAATTACTGTCTGGTCTCAGAGAACTCCTGCTAATAATTATTATTTTTACAGCTTACAGTAAACTAGCATGATGGTCTTGGGAAGAATGCTCCTAAGGGTTTTCACACGGGCTTTGTCTGTTCTGTTCCGTGGGGGATCCATGAACAGCTCCCCTGTTGAATGGGAGTAGAATATGTGTCACTTTTGTGACACCTTGACCCATTCAGTTATCGGTTGCATTTGACAACGGACCTTTGTGGAGCCTTGTTGGATCTATGGGTGGCCAGATGAAAACTGTACTGCATCCAGACCCGGAGATAAAAACAGACTTGCGTCTTCTTACATCAGGCTACTTTAGACTGTTATATCAGGAAAAACAAAAAAAGGATGCAGTCTTTTTCCATTTTTTCTCTCGGACCATTTACATTTGCCTGCCTATAGATTTGTATGAATCTTCTGATCTCAATCATATCAGAAAGCTTGTGTGAAAAAACCCTTACATTTGTGGCCAATGGGAAGAATCCCCGTTACAGTTAATTTAAAAATTGCTTACAGCTGAGAGGCAGCAATTGTTCATTGGTCAAGGAATCTCTAACAACTTCTGAATGAACCCTAGGGTTCCATGGGTCCCTAGTTTGAGGTGGTCATCTGACTAACATATTAGTAGCCTTCTGAAGTTCACAAAGTTTAGCCAAATTGTTATGACAGGGATAGGCTGAGTAGTAGAGCTGTGTAATCCCAGAACTGGATGGACACAAATACAACTCCTTTGGCGGGTAAAATAGCTTCCATATATGTATCTGGGTATATAGCTGATTGTCTAGAGTTCAACTTTAATATTTTATTGCAGATGGCTCCAAGCAAGAAGCTGTCCTGGCTAGTGGAACATCCCGTCACTGTTTCTACGAACTTATGCCCAACTCCAGATACAGGATCACTATGTATGCACAGATGCAGGAGGCTGAGGGACCCGGCGTGAGCATTGTGGAAACAACACGTGAGTTGGTGCCTGGTATCATACAGGATGACACATGGTCTGGAAATTGTTTTTTTTTTTTTTTTTTTTTTTTAATAAATAAC
The DNA here is from genome assembly GCF_042186555.1 of Aquarana catesbeiana. Lineage (NCBI taxonomy): Eukaryota > Metazoa > Chordata > Amphibia > Anura > Ranidae > Aquarana > Aquarana catesbeiana. Next base: position 606,304,938 of record NC_133328.1, on the reverse strand, counting down.
TTCATTATTTCTTTTTCTTTCATTTCCTCAGTGCCAGTTCCAACAGCAGCGCCGACCAGACCTCCAACTCCCCCACCAACCATTCCTGCAGCCCGAGAAGGTAACAACCACCTCCATTAGCAGCATATGTTGTGTTGCCAATTAGGGATCAGCAGAATGATTTTGGTAGATTGGTTATAGGCAAAATTTACTTGAGCTGGGAACCCTTGGCTTGGTTCACACCTACAGGTGAGACCATGCTCATGTTCTTGTGTGTCATTTGTAGGGCAACCCATTCATTTCAGTGAGCTTTCCAACATGTGAGAAACAAAAAAGAAGTCCCATACTCTTTGCCAAAAATGCTCTTCACCACACAAAAACGCAGGCACATTTGAAGATGCTTGTGGGTGCCATTACCAATTAATGGCACGCCTGTTCTTCTGCCAAATGGCAGTGCTTTCCTCTGTGTGTCTAAAATAAAAATGCAAGAATAAGTCCAAGGTAGTTGAAAGGACCTTTTGTAACCCTCTGGAGCCATATAAAGCCCTTTGCACCCTTACAAGACCGTTGTAATTTCACCATCCTCATTGGCTCCAATGTATTTTACCAAAATTTTGTCAAAATTTTGGGAAAATTGAAGCTCTTAATTTTGATACTGTCTATTCTCAAAATATAATATAGCTAAATTTAGTGTATATTTGGACCAAATTAAGAATATTTTCTCCAAAGCAGATTGCCAGATTAGGTAACATTTTGTTGGGCTGCCTGTCTGGGATAAGTGTAGCGAAGGGTCCAGAGGATGTATGTACCATGGTGTCTGCTAGGATGCTTTCTCTGATGTCGGAACATAGGGGTATGAGCTGGCTTTGTAAATTTGCTCACATCATGAGAGTGTACCAAGATACGGCCTCTGTGGTCTATGGTGACTGAATGTATAGCTGATAAATTTGACCTCCCCAATATATGCCTCCTGGGAATTTCTGACCAAGAAGAGTTGGAGGTATATACAAATTATTCCTTAGGGTTCTCTATCTTGGAGTTAGGAAACTCATAGCTAGGAGGTGGATATATGGGGATCAACTGACGTTAGGGATGTGGTTGAAAGTTGTGAATGCGGACATTCTTCTCTACCGTATGACGTAAGAGGCCAGGGGGGCTCCCTAGAAGTTTTGGAAGTGTTGGAGGAGAATGTGGTTAAGTGAAAGGTTAAGGGGTAAGATGATGCTATTTTGTTATGTTTTTGCTAGGCCTTGTCTGAGGGAGAGGATATAGGTACTACACGCTGATATAAATGATAGGTTTTAGAGTGATATACTCTATATACCATAGCCCATGGTTTCATGTATAAAGTTCGGATACCTAAGGGGGAGGGAGGTGGGAGTGATGGCCTTGCCGGGGGGAAGGGCTTTCTGCTAATTTCCTCCTGGTGGTATTATTTGGGTATACATGTTTGGTTGGTTATAAAAAACAAAAGCAGTATTACTGGTTTACAGGTTTGGATTTGGGACTCTGGTTAGAGTCTTCTATGATTAGAAGTGCTGGTCCTCCTGACCGGATTACTGTGAATTTTATATTGTCGTTATACATGCTACTTCACTTGCCTGTCATTTTGTATGTGTATTTTTTGTTATGCTAGATAAAAATCTTTTGAAAAAAAAAGTATTTGCTCACATCATTTGTTGGTCATCAGAAATAATTCATTTTGTTTGTGTTCTCCAAATGTCAGTGTGTAAGTCTGCCAGAGCAGACCTCGTATTCCTGGTGGATGGATCCTGGAGTATCGGAGATGACAACTTTCACAAAGTCACTCGCTTCCTGTACAACACAGCTGGAGCCATGGCTGACATCGGCCCTGAGGGGACACAGGTATGACCCAGTCCAAAACAAAAAGGGAACCTGTCAACCATGTAAAAGTATCTCTACATCCTTCACAGGGACCCGGCGCACTAATGACATGTCATCTTATCCATATAAGCTCAAGTTTGCAGTTTTATTACATAGCCAAGAGTTGCCTTGGTGAAATCGACATTAGCATCAATTTTTTCATGTTAGGTCCATGTATGTAATGTGTATGTGTAAGACTTCCAGGTATTTATTACCTCTTAGAGAGGTCACAATACTTTTTCAGTGACTAAGCACCATCTTTGTTCAGGCACCAACCAGGGCCAGCATCTACTTCCTGCTTTGACAGGGCCGATCCTAGGGTCACAGACACCTAGGTGCAGAAATATTTCTGGTGCCTCCACACGGGGGCGTGGTGATCTTACTAACTCCTCCCCTTTACAAATGTTTTTTATGGCAACTAGTCCCTCTATAAGTCACTGATCGCCACCACTACTAGTAAAAAACAATAAATAAAAATATCCCATAGTCTGTAGATGCTATAACTTTTGCGCAAACCAATCAATATATGCTTATTGGGACTTGTTGTCCTCCACTAGCTGGGGGTGGGTGACACATCCTCAGCTCTGAGGGGTTCATGCTGGGATTTGCAGTCCTTCACTTTTGGGAGGGTCATATCCCCCAAAAGTGACAGACTACAAGTCCCAGCATGAACCCCTCAGAGCTGAGGACGACCCCCCCCCCCCCACTTCAACTAGTGGAGGACAAGTCCCAACATGAGCCTCTGAGATTTAAGAATGGAATCCCCCCCAAAAGTGAAGGACTACAAGTCCCAGCCTGAACCCCTGAGATCTAAGGATGTGACCCCTTAGATCTCACGGGTTCGTGCTGTGACCTGAAGTCTTTTACTAGTTGGGGGGCTGGGGGGACGCCTCTTTAGCTCTGAGGGGTTCATGCTGGGACACTGGGACCTGTAGTCCTTCACTAGTTGGGGGGATGGGGTGTGATACATCCTCAGCTCTGAGAGTTTCATGCAGGGACCAAAAAAGAGGGACTACAAGTCCAAGCATGAATCCCTGAGATCCATCCTTGTGACCTCCTCCTCCAATCCCTCTGCGGGTGTCATCTGCTACCAGCTCATGCTCCCTAATGACACACACTATCAGGGAATTTAGTAGACCAGACTGTGTGGACTGCACAGAAGAAACCAGAAACACAGGTAAGTGAAAAAAAATGGTGTTTATTAAATGGGTGACAAATAAGTGAAATATATATAGTGCAAACCAACCACAGACCCACAAACAAATGGTACATACAAATGGATGGGAAATACCGTAATCGTAACAAAAGCCAGGCCGAGGTCATACACAAGGAGGTCAGTCAGATGGGAAAGGACGGGGAACCAACAGGACAGGGAGAGGATGGATGGATAGGCTGCAGGGCAGGGATCCAGGGAAACCAGGAAACCGGAGGGACAAGTACAGGATGGGCTCAGGATAGGGATCGGATCAGGGCAGAACAGATGCAGGCTCAAGGTCAAGATAACAGGCAGCAAGATCAGGGCACAGGGAGAGAGACACCAAGGTAAGGATGTGAGGGCTTGCCGGGTATTTATCAGACTGCAGTGATTTGACCTCACGTTACACCTGAGCGCAGAGGGTGCTGTCTGCTCCACACTGCCGGAATACACCTGCTGGTGGACACCGGTACTACGGCCCAAGGATGCAACAGTGCCACCAGCAGGTGAGTCCTCTTATTACAGGTCTCAGGTGTTGGAAGACACTCGCTGGTGGACACTGGTACTGCGATCCAAGAGACCGATAGCGCCACCAACGGGTGAACCTTTTCATGACACACACACATGTTTTAATGCATCCGCCTCACCTCAGGCAGGTGCAGGTCAACTGTTCAGACATGCTCTAATCTACCTTCCCTCAGGCTCTAAGAGACGCATGCACCTGCGTTGGAGAAGATGAAGGGAGCAGGTGGGTGGAGCCAAAATTCACTAGGCGCGGAGGAGAAGGAAGTTAAATCCTCCTCCGCTCTGAATGCTGGGGCCTCAGCCTCGCTCTTCTCCATGTGACGTCACTGGTTGCTAGACACCAGGCGATCCTAGCAACCAGTGTGGGTAGTAGAGGCCAGCGGTGCAACAAGAGGGTCTCGGCCAGTTGGAACAAATACTGAAGCACCGTGTGAGTAAATTGGAGCCGCTGCTGCTGAATGTAAGTGAGTGCCACTTGAGGTTCGGCGGACCCCCACTGCCTCAGCTCGCATCCCCTGGGTGCGGTGCAGGGTGCGGACAGGATCGGCCCTCTGCTATGAGACGCTGGCTCAGAGATTTCACAGTCATGTAAATCCTGGAGTCTGTGAAAGTATTGGCTATGTTCACAATTGTCTGAGACAAATCAGCCCCTGTGGTAGCGTCTCAGCTTATGGCTTGCTACAATGTTACAATGTTGCAGTCTAATCACTGGGGAAGAGGAGATTGAGGAAATGCTTCCTCTTGCCTGAAGCAGACTGATTACATCAGCTCAGCCAAGGCCAAGTCTCTAACTGAAGCTAAAGGACTCCTTCAAAAATTATCCTGCTGCTTTATTTTGTAGCATGTCTGAACTGTATTCACGTAAAGCTAATGAAAATTTACATTTAAAGCCCAACTGAGCTAAAACAAAAAGTGTGCAAATTACTACAGATTGTTTTCTTTAGGAAGCGGTTACATCCTAATTAGAATAGCCTGTTCTCTGCCAGTATGCCGCAGAGAAGCATTAAGCTGAAGACATAGTTGGCAATGCAGTGTGCAAACAGCATAAGAATCATTTATTGAGTACTTCGGGTTAGAAAGTTAAAGGATGCATAGAAAACATTGACACATTTCTGCCCCTGGGGCCACCCAGGGGCAGAAACATGTCTGTTTTCTATGCATCCTGGAATTCTTTAACCCCAAAGTACTCAATAAAGGATTCCTATGCTGTTTGCACACTGTATTGCCAACTGTGGGGTTGATTTACAAAAGGCAAATACACTGTGCACTTTGCAAGTGCGTTTGCTCCAGAGCCTAGTAAATGAGGTAAAGCTTCACTTTACAAAGAATACCCGAGGAAACTAAAAAAAAAAACAGCATTTTTGCTTGCAGATGTTCGGATTATAGAAGTCAGCAGAGCTTCTGCTCATTTACTAAGCTCTGGAGCAACTCTGGAGTTTATTTGCCTTTAGTAAATCAACCCCTATATCTTTAGTTTAATGGTACTTATAAGCAGCTTGTGGGGGCTGAAGTCAGGCAACAGATACAGTATATGCTTACCTCTTTGGTGTTGGAATAAAGGATAATAGCATCTTACATGTTGCAGTTTTTTCTTGCCACAGAGAAGGACCACTGCTCTCTGTTTAGAAGCATTAGGCCCCTTTCACACTGGGGGCGGTTTGCAGGCGTTATTGCGCTAAAAATACTGCCTGCAAACCGCCCCTAAACAGCCTCCGCTGTTTGTTCAGTGTGAAAGCCCGAGGGCTTTCACACTGAAGCGGTGCGCTGGCAGGACGATAAAAAAAGTCCTGTCAGCCGCATCTCTGGAGCGGTGAAGGAGCGGTGTGTTCACCGCTCCTAAACCGCTCCTGCCCACTGAAATCAATGGGACAGCGCGGCTATACCGTGGCAATACCGCGGCTATAGCCTCGCTGTACGAGCGGTTTTAACCCTTTTTCGGCCGCCAGCGGGGGTCAAAACCACACCGCTAGCAGCCGAATACCGCCGCAAAAACAACGGTAAAACAGCGCTAAAAATAGCGCTGTTTTACCCCCACCGCCCCAGTGTGAAAGGGGCCTTAGTCTCTCTGCAGAGGTCCGACACCCCTCCCTCTTTGTTGATTCAGAGCTAATCATCCTCAATCTGCTGTTTGCAGAGAAAACACTGCTTCCACACAAAGATCAAGGGAACTTCTCTGCTACATGCTGACTTGAAGGTTGTAGGCTTTTCTACTTAGGCTGTGGCTGCTTTTTGAAGACTGCCCCAGAAATGTATTTAGCTTATTTAATGTAAGTTCAGTTTTGAGGCTATCCTATTTTAAGTGAAGTACAGTGAATCCAGACAGTATTCACAGTGCTTCAGTTTTTCCACATTTTGTTATGTTACAGCCTTATTCCAAAATGGATTGAAGTAATTATTTTCCTCCAAATTCTACGAACCATACCCCATAATGACAACATGAAAGAAATTTGTTTGAAATTTTTGCAAATGTATTAAAAATAAAAAAAAAATAAAAAAACATATGTACATAAGTATTCACAACCTTTGCCATGACACTGAAAGTTGAGCTTAGATGCATCCTGTTTAAACTGATCATCCTTGAGATGTTTCTACAACTTGATTGGAGTCCATCTGTGGTAAATTACATTGATTGGACATGATTTGGAAAGGCTCACACCTGTCTATATAAGGTCCAGTGCATGTCTGAGCACAAACCAAGCCATGAAGTCCAAGGAATTGTCTGTAGATCTCTGAGATGGGATTGTACCGGGGCCCAGATCTGGGGAAGGGTACAGAAACATTTCTACCGCATTGAATGTCCCAATGAGCACAGTGGCCTCCATTACCTGTAAATGGAAGACGTCTGGAAACACCAGGACTCTTCCTAGAGTGGGCTCCCCAGCCAAACTGAGCGATCGGGGGAGAGGGGCCTTAGTCAGGGAGGTGACCCGGTCACTCTGACAGAGCTCCAGTGTTTCTCTGTGGAGAGAGAAGAACCTTCCAGAAGAACAACCATCTCTGCAGCACTCCACCAATCAGGCCTGTATGGTAGAGTGGCCAGACGGAAGCCAGACACTAAAGGGCACATAACAGCACGCCTTGAGTTTGACAAAAGGCACCTGAAGGACTCTAATTTTATGAGAAACAAAATTATCTGGTCTGATGAAACAGAGATTGAACTCTTTGGCCTGAATGGCCAGCGTCATGTCTGGAGGAAACCAGGCACTACTCATCACCTGGCCAATACCATCCCTACAGTGAATCATGGTGGCGGCAGCATCATGCTGTGGGGATGTTTTTCAGTGGCAGGAACTGGGAGACTAGTCGGGATCGAAGGAAAGATGAATGCAGCAATGTACAGAGACATCCTTGATGAAAACCTGCTCCAGAGCGCTCTGGACCTCAGACTGAGGCGAAGGTTCATCTTCCAACAGGACAACAACCCTAAGCACACAGCCAAGATAACAAAGGAGTGGCTACGGGACAACTCTGTGAATGTCCTTGAGTGGCCCAGCCAGAGCCCAGACTTGAATCTGATTGAACATCTCTGGAGAGATTTGAAAATGGCTGTGCACCGATGCTTCCCATCCAACCTGGATTGAGAGGTCCTGCAAGGAAAAATGAAAGAAACTGCCCAAAAATAGGTGTGCCAAGCTTGTAGTATCATACTCAAAAAGACTTGAGGCTGTAATTGGTGCCAAAGGTGCTTCAACAAAGTATTGAGCAAAGTACATGGGATTTTTTATTTTTAATAAATTCGCAAAGATTTCAAAAAACTTCTTTCATGTTGTTATTACAGGGTATTGTTTTTAGAACTTTGAGGAAAATAATGAATTTAATCCATTTTGGAATAAGTCTGTAACATAACAAAGTTCAGTCTAATGCCATGTACACACGACCGGTTTTGCCGTCGGAATAAACTCTGAAGGTTTCTCCGACGGAACTCAGACAGAGTTCCGTCGGAACAGCATACAGACGAGCGGTTTTCCCGATAGGAATTGGTTCCGTCGGAAATATTTAGAACATGTTCTATTTCTAGGTCCGTCAGAATTTTTTAAAATAAAATAAAAGTCTGATGAGGCCTACACACGATCAGAATATATGATGAAAAGCTTCAGGCTGACTTTTTCTGACTGACATTCCGCTCGTGTGTACGCGGCATAAGGATTATAACTACAGAATAGTTGGGTAAGCTGCATGTTCCTCTCTCTGCTAAGCTGCATGCTACATATGCTGAATGAAATCAAGGCCTTACCATTGTACCTCTTCCCGTTCAGGTTGGTGTCGCTCAGTACAGTGATGATGCAAGGACAGAATTTAAGCTGAACTCCCATAAAAATAAAGCGTCTCTTCTGGCTGCCATAAATGCCATCTCTTACAAAGGCGGGAACACAAAAACAGGTATGCTGGGTCTGTTGCAACCTCCAACTTCCTCCCTTCAGTACTGTCTGTGGCTGATAGGGAAATTTATCCTGGCACTTAATGAAATGGATTGCTGTTTGCTTTTTTTCCCCACCCCGAGTAGTGTGTACATTGGCTCTGCATTGTTGTCACAGATTGATTGAAATTTAACATGGAATTAACAGTGTTTAGTGGATTTTGTATCAACATTTGCTGAGCTGTTTATTTAAACTGATAAGTGAAATCTGTTCTCCAGTAATGTAACAAGCATTATAAGTCTATTCAAAGGAAATAGACATTAAAGTAGTACTACACCCTCAATGTTTTTTTAGCTCATTTGAACACAATAAAATTAACATTCCCCAGTAAACTACTTGTTCAAATTCTTCCCCCAGCACTCCCAACTTTCAATGCTTCTGGCTCCTTTTTTCTCAGTGCCGCTTCCCTGTACTTCCAGTTTTTACAGTGGGCAGTGCAGTCTCAAGCTAGTCTGTTAGCTTTTAAGCAGATAAGACAATTGTGAATAGTTCAATAAAATGCTAGTATGCCAGATTTATTGCAAAAGATCCACAGAGTATACAATTACATTACATGCAAAAAAAAAAAAATGATATCATTGTTATTGCATGAACACAGCTAAAAAGTATTTAAAATCCCACATGTCCATAGTATATAAAAAATTGTAGTATGCCTATCGTGGATTGAATTTTATTAAAGACGTCATGATAGAACCAACGCGTTTCGGAAAAACTCCTTCTTCAGGGATGGGAACAGTGGTATGCCGTGTATACTAGATCAACAAATGATAGTTGAGTACAGATGGTTGCAGAAAAAGGTCTGCCAACCAGGGCTGCCAACTGAAAGTAAATTTACTGACAGTTCGTGAAAATCAGTGATTTTTTTTACAAATGCCAGTAAATATCAGGGGCTGATAATTTTCATGCTGTGTTGACTTTTTAAGTGTAAATCAAGCAAATTACTTTGTTATAGGTATTTTCAGTGTTTCCATATTATGTTTATACTGTTCAAATATTCACTGTGTGAGTTTTCAATAGGGGATCTGTAATTTCTCAGGTTGCCAGTAAAAAAATGTGCTCAGCCAGTAAATCTCCCATGTTTTGTCAGTAAAAAAATGCTGCCAAGACCCTGCCTGTCTACCACAGACACGGGCGGAAATGCATTCCAAGGGTCAATGCACATTTACTGGGGCTACCATGTGTAAAAATGAGCAGCCATCTGCTCCCACCTTGATGTCAGCCAAGAGAAAGGAGCCCCCCTGAGCCTGGGTTAACACTATTGCAAACACAGACACAGCATGTGATTCGCACTGCACTGCTGTGCAGATCGCATGCGATGTCTGTGCAATGCGAATTCAGTTGTATGGCTGAACTCACATCACATTCACACGAAAAGGGTGCAGGAACCTTTTTTTTCCCCCGCACTGTAATCGGATCGCATGGGTGTTCACACCCATGTGATCCAATTCCTGTCCCAATTCACAGTTCGCAGTGAGATCTGCGAACCGATCTGGGGGTGTCAATAACTTTGTATTGACACCCGCAGTGGTTCACAGAAGGCCTGCCAGGGAGATGCGATGCGGGAACTGGCACTGGAATCACGCTGGTTCCCACATCGCAATAGTGTGAAAACCCAGGCTGAAACAGGAAACCTGGGACAGTGTTTGTGGTACTAGCTTATACTGGAACATAGGCGAGGATTAAAAGGTAAAGCAGCTGCCTACTCAGTAAGTGATTAAATCAGCTGCTGAAACTGCTTAGAAAACTAAGGTCAGCTTTAGTAGAGTAGTCAGTCTGGTTAAAGACTGTTCCAGAAATAATACATTTTTTCCCTTGTTATGCAGGAAGAGCAATTAAGCACGTCCGTGAAGATATATTTACTGTGGAATCTGGCATGAGAAAAGGTGTGCCCAGGGTTTTGGTGGTGATTACTGATGGGCGCTCTCAAGATGAAACTGTGACGTTTGCCAACCAGATGCATTTGGAAGGTATGGTCATTACTCCGAAAAGTTTCTTGCCTTCTATTTTACTGCATTGTCATTTGGAATTAGGCTTGGTTTACAGGTACAACTAAGTGGTGGCCTTGTATTTTTTGCTTGTTCCCCCATGTCGAGTGTAGGGCAGCACATGTAGTTCAATGGGCTGCCGTATGCACAAGAAACATAAAAAAATAGGCCCTGATTCTTTTCCAAAAACCACCACACCGAACTGCATGGTTTGAAGATGCGTGGGATTGCCATTAACAATTAATTGCACTGTCATGTGTCTGTTAAAGGGCAACGCGTTTCCGTGTGTTTTTCGGGAAAGCGTGTGATTTGGCTTTCTGACATGCATAGATGTGAATTTAGCCTTAGTAGGTTATCCACACAAGCCTTTTCAAACTGAAGCACAGATGATAGTGCTTGCACTTCTGCATTGGTATCTTGATGAGCAGGTAGGTTGGACTTTGGCACAGAGGATCCCAGAAGAGTAGAGGTGTGTATGCCAACAATGGGTTACATTTACATAAGGGTAAGCTAGTGTTAGACTTAGGTCTACAGGGTGTTTAAGAATTACAGAGGATTAAGGTAACAAGGAGGGTTAGTGTTAGAGTTACAGGTTGGATTAGCGTTACAGGGAGGGTTAGTGTTAGGATTACACAGAGGGTTAGTGTTAGGATTTCACTGAGTGTGAGGGTTACAAAGAAGGTTAATGTTAGGGTTACAGGGACTGCAGCATCTTTGTTATTAATATATAATTTTTAATATACAGGATTTATATAGTGCCAAAAGTTTGTGTAGAGTTTTACAAAATAAAGGTTGATGGTACAATTACAATACAATTCATGGCAAGAGAATCAGGAGGGCCTGCTTGCAAGAGCGTACTATCGAAAGAGAAGGGCAATTGATAAACAATGTAATAACTGTGTGGGGATAAACTAATAGAGAAAGTAAAATTTGGTTGTTAGTTGGAATAGGCTTCCACGAAGAAGTGAGTTTTCAGGGATCACCTAAAGGCGGACAGAGTAAGAGATAGCTGGACAGATTGGGGTAGGGAGTTCCACGGGGAGAGGCTTTGGGGAAGTATTGGAAGCGAGCATGGGTGTAGATGATAAGTGAGCTAGAGAGATGGTTCGATTTAGTTGATATCTTGAGACAAATTACTTACATTACTTACTTTTTTACGCCGGGCAAATGGAAGTCAGTGTAGAGATTGGCAGAGAAGGGTAGTTGGTAAAATGGATTAGTCCGGCAGTAGCATTCATGATAGACTAAAGTGGGGATAGCCTGTGTAGAGGCCAACATATAGAGAATTGCAGTAGTCAAGGTGAGAGACAGCCAGGGAGTTTATTTGGTTAAAAAGGGATAAAATTTGGAAATGGTACAAAGATGAAGTCTACAAGATTTGGACAGTGATTGAATGTGGGGCTCAAAGGACTGGTCAGAGTCCAGGATTACAACTAGCTTCCTGGCATGAGGAAAGGGATTAATAGTTGCTCTAACAATCTTGACGGAAAATTGTTAGCACGATTATCATTCTCTTTCCCCATAAGGCGCGGGGGAATTTGAAACTTTATGAGCTCAATTTTTGAAAGATTGAAATTCAGGAAGTGGTTTGACACCCATACTGATATTTAAGTAAGTAAATTAGTGCTGTGCAAGGAGACTAAGGAGGTGAGCTGAGGAGTAGAGAGATAATAGATTTGTGTATCGTTAGCATTGAGATGTGATTGGAAGCCATGCAAGACTATTAGATTACCCAGGGAGGAAGAGATAGAGTAGATAGAGAATAGAAGATATCTGGGGACAGAGGCTTGGGGGGACCCCTATGGAAACTGTAGTAGCAGGGGTGTAACTAGAAATCACAGGGCCCCATAGCAAAATGTTGTATGGGGCCCCCCCTGCAAACAGCCCCCCCCACACACACACACACACACAAAAATAACTAATTCCATTGAACAACAGATTACCACACTCGATTTTTATTTAGATTTTTATTTTTTTCACAGCACCGGTCCTGAGGAGCTGCGGGCAGGAGTTTTTAGGCGAGGCCGCGGCTTCGGCCTAGTCTGCGAGGCCGGACGCCGCGGACTAGGCCGAAGCAGCGGCCTCGCCTAAAAACTCAGGACCGGTGCGGTGTCCAAAAAAATAAATAAATAAATTTGAATCGTGAATCGAGTTTTATTTTTTTTAAATCGCAGTTTTTGTTTTTTTTTAGAAAATTGCCCAGCCCTAGTGACCGTGACCAGTAAATGCATTCATCAGTGACCTTGAGGTGACCAGTACAATCATTCATCAGTGACCGTGACGTGACCAGTACAATCATTTCTCAGTGACCGTGACGTGACCAGTACAATCATTTCTCAGTGACCGTGAGGTGACCAGTACAATCATTTCTCAGTGACCGTGAGGTGACCAGTACAATCATTTCTCAGTGACCGTGAGGTGACCAGTACAATCATTTCTCAGTGACCGTGAGGTGACCAGTACAATCATTCATCAGTGACCATGAGGTGACCAGTACAATCATTTCTCAGTGACCGTGAGGAGACCAGTACAATCATTCATCAGTGACCATGAGGTGACCAGTACAATCATTTTTCAGTGACCATGAGGTGACTAGTACAATAATTTCTCAGTGACCATGAGGTGACCAGTACAATCATTTCTCAGTGACCGTGACGTGACCAGTACAATCATTTCTCAGTGACCGTGACGTGACCAGTACAATCATTTCTCAGTGACCGTGAGGTGACCAGTGCAGCCTGCAGGACATTAATACAGCTGTTACTTGACTCCAGTGCAGGACATTTACCCCCCACCCCCCACCATGCTGTATATTAGAGAACAGACACAGTTTATATTCCTCTGGCCGTATAACATCACTGAATGCAGCATACTTACCTGTGTGAAACGTGAATGATCTCTCAGTCTGAGTCTGTCTCTCTGGCGCTTTGCAATACAGTAAGTTCCTCCTCCTCAGCGGCGCTGCCTGGCTCGGCTCCTCTTGGTTGCAGCAGGCTCTGCAATAACTCTCAACGCTTCTCCCTCCTCTGGCCGAGTGACGTCAGGCCGCTGGGATGGGGATGGCGTCGGGCCGGTGTTCTAGCTACTGTGCAGCACCAGGGACAGTCACAGGAGCTTGCCGATGCCACTCGGCAGTGGGCCCCCAGCTGAGGGCCCCACTCGGCAGCATGCCGGGGCCCCATAGCGACTGCGGGCCCCATAGCGACGGCGTGTGTCGCTATGGCGGTAGTTCCGCCACTGTGTAGGAGAAGAAGAGTAGATAGAGCTGTAGGTGACACTGAAGGAGTGCTTAGATATGTAGGAGGAGAACCAGGAAAGAGCAGAGTCACAGGAATGGAGGTTTTTGAGGAGGAGCAGGTGGTCAACTGTGCTGAAGGCAGCAGAGAAGTCTAATCATAAAGAGTACTGGCCAATGGTTCTACCAGTTAGTAAGTCATTAGTGAGATTTAAAAGGAAAGTTTCTGTGGTGTGTTGTAGATGATTGTAGACTAGGCATTCTGGCAGTTTTGAGGTAAACAGGAGCAAGGTGATGGGTCTTGTTCAGATTGGGGGTGTCCGGTAAGTGTTTTTTTAAGTATGGGGTGACCAGTTTAGGGGAGGGAAAGGTGCCAGTAAAGAGGGAGAGATTTAAGATGTGAGCAAGCAAGCATAGAATAGAGTAAGAGGGTGAGCAGAGTAGTTGTGATGGAATGAGGTCCAGGGAGAAGGTGGTCAGGTGGGAAATCTCTTCTGTAGTGACAGGGTCAAAGGAGGAGAGTGTTGAATGTGGTGATAGAGATGGTATGTTATTTGGGGGAGATATCGAAACAGTGACAATCTCATCACAAATTGCAGCTTTCCTGTTTTGTAAATGACTGGTATTACTCATGATGTTAATCAGTTAGTTGGCGGTTCCAGTGGAGTAAGAAGTAGAGCGGTAAAGGTAGGAAAGATTAAAGGAAGGCATGAAGGGGTGTTAATAAAATGGATGAAATAGGTTTGTCTAGAAGAACAGTGGGAGGAATTATCTATCAGAACAGAGGGAGGAATTATTTATCAGCACGTCTTGCCAGAACCTAGTTTTATGCCACATTCTTCCCTCAAGAGCATGGCTATGTCATTTGAGACTTCTGATGTCATCTATGTCATTGGGACCAACTTCTTTGTGTAGTGAAGGAAGCGAAGATGTCCAGAGAGGAAGAGAGTGAGCTGTTGTAGACAGAAGTGGCCAGGTCTGGGAGGACAGAGGTGAGATGTTGACGTAGAGGTAGCTAGTTGCAGAATAAAGAAGGGAAGGTTTGAAGGATCTTAGATTGTTCAGACTGGTGCGGTCTATTAAGGCTTTTTTTTTTCAATCCATCATACAGAGTTGCCATCTACTTCCTGGACTAAGATGCCAAGCCCTGGTGTTTGTAAAGTACTTTTCACAAATGTCTTATACAGATTAACCTTGAGTAGGGAAGTATTAGTACCTTTGTATAGTTATACTGATATGATACACTTGACACAAAAAATATTTTGACATATACTGTATATTAATTGGATAGTAATCCATCCCTCAGTGGCCCAAAAGCATTCAGTCTAAATTAACCCACTGATGAACAGGTATATATTAATAATATGTAAAGTTCACTTATATTTGTGCATTTCCTACCCACAAGATCTGCACTATAAGGGCTTGTTTACATGGGCAAATGGGGCTTTGCCTCGCCCATCACTTACATATCACCACGCACGCTGGAGTTAGAGCATTAATTCTTGCTAGGTGTTATTCTGGATTCTGAACTCTCCTTTCAGCCCCACATCCAATCACTTTCCAAAGCTTGCCGCCTCAACCTCCGCAACATCTCTAAACTACGTCCCTTTCTAACCAATGAAACCACAAAGCTCCTGATTCACTCCCTGGTTATCTCTCGCCTTGACTACTGCAACTCACTCCTCATTGGCTTACCTTTAAACAGACTATCCCCCCTGCAGTCCATCATGAATGCTGCTGCCAGACTTATCCACCTTACAAACCGCTCAGTGTCTGCTACCCCTCTCTGCCAATCCCTCCATTGGCTGCCACTCGCCCAACGAATTAAATTCAAAATACTAACAATAAGTTACAAAGCCATCCACAACTCTGCCCCCAGCTACATCACTAACCTAGGCTCAAAATACCAACCTAATCGCCATCTCCGTTCCTCCCAAGACCTCCTGCTCTCTAGCTCCCTCATCACCTCCTCCCATATCCGCCTCTGGGACTTCTCCCGAGCCTCGCCCATCCTCTGGAATTCCCTACCCCAATCTGTCAGACTGTCTCCAAATTTATCCACTTTTAGGCGATCCCTGAAAACTTTCCTCTTCAGAGAAGCCTGTCCTGCCTCCATCTAATAACTGCACTATTTTCTCCATTAGCTCATCCCCCACAGCTATTACCCTTTTGTATAACTTGACCCTCCCTCCTAGATTGTAAGCTCTAACGAGCAGGGCCCTCTGATTCCTCCTGTATTGAATTGTATTGTACTTGTACTGTCTGCCCTAATGTTGTAAAGCGCTGCGTAAACTGTCGGCGCTATATAAATCCTGTATAATAATAATAATAATAATAATAATAATTCCATGGACATTATTTATGGTTAGTAGGGATGAGCTTCAAGTTTGAGTCGAACTCATGTTCGACTCGAACATCGGCTGTTCGCCAGTTCGCCGAACAGCGAACAATTTGGGGTGTTCGCTGCAAATTCGAAAGCCGCGGAACACCCTTTAAAAGTCTATGGGAGAAATCAAAAGTGCTAATTTTAAAGGCTTATATGCATGGTATTGTCATAAAAAATGTTTGAGGACCCGGGTCCTGCCTTAGGGGACATGGATCAATGCAAAAAAAAGTTTTAAAAACTGACATTTTTTTTTTTTTTTTTTGCCGCGGGGTTCCCCTTAAAGTCCATACCAGACCTGAAAGGTCTGGTATAGATTTTGAGGTTGACCCCTATGTCATTTTTTTTTTTTAATTTGGTTCGGGGTTTCCCTGTGGGGAATTCCCATGCCGTTTTGATCAATGAACTTTTATGTGTATTGTCGGACCGGCAATTCATTAATAGCCGCAAGTAGTTTTAAATGACTTTTTTTCCTTTGAAATGTCAGTTTGCTGTCAGACTGTTCTAAACACTGGAAACATGCGCCCCTTTACAGGCATACTATAGACAACCCCCAGGTACGAAATTTAAAGGGATATTACACTTTTATTGTTTCACTTTAAGCATTATTAAAATCACTGCTCCCGAAAAACGGCCGTTTTTAAAACTTTTTTTTACATTGATCCATGTCCCCTGGGGCAGGACCCGGGTCCCCAAACACTTTTTATGACAATAACTTGCATATAAGCCTTTAAAATTAGCACTTTAGATTATTCATGTTTGTGTCCCATAGACTTTAACGGTGTTCGTGTGTTCGAACAAATTTTCTGGTGCGAACCAAACCGGGGGGGGGGGGGGGGTGTTCGGCTCATCCCTAATGGTTAGCTCTAAACTGGGGCTTTTTAAGCATTGCCTATGGAAAATATTAGGTACCAAATTTCGGTGTAATTTTGCAGGCGTGCACAAATTTATATGTTGAGTATCTATTTACTCAGCGCAGCCTCATTTTATATATTTTACCCAAAAAAAAAAAAAGTGTATATACACACACTCAGATACATGCATACACACTCAGATCTATACAATCAGATACATGCATACACAATCAGATATACACACTCAGATATATATTGTACACATGCTCAGTTAAATACATGCACACACACACACACACATATATTTACACACTGAGATACATACATGCACTCAGATACACACAAACAGGTATAAATACATTAGACACAACCACAACATACTGTGAGATGAATACTCACATATGTAGTCTGGTAATGGGCAGCCAGCTTCTCTCCTCCCCTCTCTGTCCCCCTGTTTCCTCCTTCCTCTTCCCCTCACACACAATCCCTGCTCCTCTCCAAGATCGGTCTGTCAGAGTGAACAGTCCTGACAGGGGACCAGTAGCCGGAACTAGAAGCAAAGCATCGGAAAATGCGGCCAGGAGGTTCCGTATCCCTCCACAGAGAGGAACAAGTCCCTTGTAATTAGGGCTGTTTCCATCCAGACAGTTACAAATATGTAAAGATAGGTGAACACCCGATACATCTGATACATGTTATGGAAGCAAGATTCTGATGAAGCTTTTATGGGGTTGCTATGGGTGTGTTGGAAGAGTTTTTGGGGGTGCTCTGGTGTCCGGGAGTCAGGTAGTGAGAAACCTGGGCAGAGGATGTAAAAAACGGACTGTCCGGGTGAATGCCGGACAGGTGGCAACCCTAGGAAAATGGCCACTCTGTACGAGCCATGAAAGTGCATTATAATGAACAATAATGGCGCGTACACACGACCAAACTTTACGGCATACTTGGTCCAGCGGACCGGAGTCCGGCGGACAATTTGATCGTGTGTGGGCTCCAGCTGACTTTTTTCCCCAAAATTTCGATGGACCTAGAAATGAAACATGTTTCAAATCTTTCCGACGGACTCGAGTCCGGTCGAAAAGTCCACTCGTCTGTATGCTAGTCCGACGGACAAAAACCGACGCTAGGACAGCTATTGGTTACTGGCTATGAACTTCCTTGTTTTAGTCCGGTCGTACGTCATCACGTACGAATCCGTCGGACTTTGGTCGATCGTGTGTAGGCAAGTCCGTTCATTCGGAAAGTCCGTCGGAAAGTCTGTCAAAGTCCGCTCATGTGTACGTGGCATTACACTTGGTAAAAGCCAAGGGCTTGTTTACATATGCAGCAGCCTTGCTGCCTCTCTGAAAAGCGATGTGAGCTGGATTGTTTATCAAAGGGCTTTTGACAGGTGCCTGGGAGGAGCTATGTTACCTTCTCACCGCCTGTTTTAACTGTTAGAAGGCCACACTACGTCTAGGTTCACATCTATGCGTTTTTTAGTGTGTTTTGCAGAAATGCACTACAGTCCATTTAACATGGTTTCCTATGATCCCTGCTGACAGCTGATGACTCATTGGTTGTTAAGGATGTGGCGGCTGGCTTCCCGGACCACTCCTTAACAAAACGCATGAAAGACATGCCTAAGGACCGCATCAACTGTAACCGCATGAATGTGAACTTGAGGGGACCTCTCCACAACCACACACACTATCATTTTTGTATGTATAAAAGCTTTATGTCCTGTACACACGATAGAATTTTCCAACAACAAAATCCATGGATTTTTTCCAGCGGATGTCGGCTCAAACTTGTCTTGCATACATACGGTCACACAAATGTTTTCAGAAATTCCGAACGTCAAGAACGCGGTGACGTACAACACGTACGACGAACCGAGAAAAATGAAGTTCAATAGCCAGTGCGGCTCCTTCTGCTTGATTCCGAGCATGCGTGGACTTTTGTGCGTCGGAATTGTGTACACACGATCGGACTTTCCGACAACAAGTTTTGTTGTCGGAAAATTGGAGAACCAGCTCTCAAACATTTGTTGGCGGAAATTCCGCCAACAAATGTTCGATGGAGCATACACACGGTCAGACTTTCCGACAACAAGCTCACACCCAACATTTGTTGTCGGAAAATCCGACAGTGTGTACGGGGCATAAGGCGTAACTTTACCCATAACAATGTGATAAAAAATAATGTTCTTTAGCAAGGAACATACATTCTACGTTAATAATTATGCTACCAAAATTAGTGTGTGCTGTAAATTGCCTCCAGCATTGCTCCTGTTTCTTTTTGCTGGAGGCTGCCATTTTTTCTGAAGCCCAGAGCCCCTGAACAGCAGTAAATCATAAAGCGGAACTAAACCCATCAATTTAATGGTTTAAAAAAACAGTTACATTCCTGGAATGCCGGGATTGCTAACTGTTACTTTAGCTTGTGTCCTCAACCAAACTGTCAAACCATCAAATGGCTGGTGTCATAACTGATCACATGTGCAAGACCATGGCAACCGCAGATCAAACAAAAGCAGCTTCCTTGGCTGTAAACTGGATAAGAGGGTTTAATTCCGCTTTAAAGCTGTCAGCAGATCGTCCTCTAAAAATTTGACAGTGCCTAAAAATAGAGTGCAACTGAGCATGTGCAGAACAGGGTCGAGGTAGTGCAAAACGGGCCAGCCTGAAATGATCTAGCAAGACTAAAATTCCACTTTAATGGTAAAACTCAGTACAAACCAGTGGCTGCAGAAAGAGTCCGCAGGAGCAAGAGTATTACACCAGCAGCCAATACCTCACTGTCTGCCTGTGGCCGGAGGCTGCTTTGTGCATGATCATGGCTTAGAGCTTACCTGACAGCCCCCACCCATCCATAGTCACCAAACACCATTGCTGTCATATAAGATGGGGTGGTGAAGTCACATGCTTCCCATACTTAGAATTAGGCCGGTTTCACATTGGGGTGGTGGGGGCGTTGGCGGTAAAACGCTGCTATTTTTAGCGGCGCTTTATCATCATTTAAGCAGCGCTATTTGTCCACTAGCGGAGCGGTTTCAACCCCGCTAGCGGCCGAAAAGAGGTTAAAAACGCCCACAAAGTGTCGCTGCAGCGGCACTATGACGGCGGTATAGCCGCGCTGCCCCATTGATTTCAATGGGCAGGAGCGGTGAAGGAGCAGTGTATACGCCGCTCCTTCACCACTCCAAAGATGCTGCTAGCAGGACTTTTTTTAGTGTCCTGCTAGCGCACCGCTCCAGTGTGAAAGCCCTCGGGGCTTTCACACTGGAGAGACAGCAGTGGCTGTTTCAGGACGGTTTGCAGGCGCTATTTTTCAATAGCGCCTGCAAAACGACCCAGTGTGAAAGGGGTCTTAGCCGCTGCTGTCTCTCCAATGTGAAAGCCCGAGGGCTTTCACACTGGAGTGTTGCGATAGCAGGATGCTGAAAAGTCTTGCTAGCAGCATCTTTGGAGCGGTGAAGGAGTGGTGTATACACTGCTCCTGCCCATTGAAATCAATGGGGCAGCGCGACTATACCCCCGGCATAGCACTGCTGCAGCAACGCTTTGCGGGCAGTTTTAACCCTTTTTCGGCCGCTAAAACGACGGTAAATCGCCACTAAAAATAGCGGTGTTTTACCGCTGACACACCTACCGCCCCATTGTGAAACCGGCCTTAGGGTATTTGTCTTCCAGCGAACAATAAGAGCAAAGGGTAGGTAAGGACGTGCTGATGCTTGTAAATGATGAGAGAAATAGGGAAACAGTAAACTTCCTTTACCTGCTTTTTACAAGTTGGCTAGCATGCTCTCAAATTTTACGCCAACAAATGTTTGTTGTCGGATTTTCCGATCGTGTGTACACAAGTCCGTCAGACAAAAAACCAAAGTACAAACACGCATGTTTGGAATCACGCATCACTATTGAACTTCCCTTTTCTCAGCTCGCCGTACGTCTTGTACGTCACTACATTCGTAATTGTTGGCCAACATTTGTGTACACACGATCAGACATTCCGACAACAAAATCCATGGATTTTTTCCGACGGATGTTGGCTCAAACTTGTCTTGCATACACACGGTCACTCAAATCTTGTCGGAAATTGGGAACGTCAAGAACGCGGTGATGTACAACACGTACAACGAGCTGAGAAAAATGAAGTTCAATAGCCAGTGTGGCTCTTCTGCTTGATTCCGAGCATGCGTGGAACTGCGTGCGTTGGAATTGTCTACACACACTCGGAATTTACAACAGCGGATTTTGTTGTCGGAAAATTTGAGATCCAGATCTCAAATTTTGTGTGACAGAAATTCTGATGGAAATTCCGATGGAGACTACACACGGTCGGAATTTCCAACAAAAAGCTCCCATCGAACGTTTTCCGTCGGAAAATCCAACTGTGTGTACGGGGTATTATAGTTGTCCTGTGGACAGATTCTCCCACCTGAGCTGTGGATCTCTGTAGCTCCTCCAGAGTTACCATGGGCCTCTTGGCTGTTTCTCTGATTAATGCTCTCCTTGCCCGGCCTATCAGTTATGCCTTCATTTTGCTGTTTGTTCACTAAAGTTCTCTAACAAACAGAGCTTTAGAGCTTTACAGAACAGCTGTATTTATCCTGAGATTAAATTACACACAGGTGGAATCTATTTACTAGTTAGGTGACTTCTGAAGACAATTGGTTCCACTAGATTTTAGTTGGGGGTATCAGAGCAAAGGGGGCTGAATACAAATGCACGCCACACTTTTTCGATATTTATTTGGAAAAAATGTTGAAAACCATTTATCATTTTCCTTCCACTTCACAATTATGTGCCACTTTGTGTTGGTCTATCACATAAAACCCCCCAAAAATACATTTATGTTTTTGGCTGTAACATGACAAAATATGGAAAATTTCAAGAGGTATGAATACTTTTTCAAGGTACTGTATTTAGCTCTTTCTCCAGGGTTCAACTTTAAGCAGCAATGAGGTGATTCCATTAAGGGGGGGGGGGGCTGGGAGAAGTACAAGCAAGTCTGATGTACTCTATGTACTGTACATGGGATGTCCTAGATAGACATCAAAGATCTGACCCTCAAGTAAGAGTCAGGACAACTATTTCTATAAAAAGAAGGACCTCTTAATGTAGACTTTCCTGAAAAACCATAAAAACCATGGATGTTAGAAAGCTCCTTTGAGGTTTAAATGGATAGCAGTGTCCTCTAGGATACAGGTCCTGTAATTAGATGGTAAAATAAACTTGATCCTTCTCCTCCCTGCTGCACCCATAACACCCAGCAGGAGTTTGGCTGATGCTAATAGCAGACATCAATCTCACTACAGATGAAAGTTGGATCGCTTACCCGATGTTTGTTTTTTCCTCCTCCCAGGCTTCAGCATTTTTGCGATTGGCGTGGCGGATGCAGACTACAGCGAGTTAGTGAACATTGGCAGCAAGCCCAGCGAGAGACACGTCTTCTTCGTTGATGACTTTGACATGTTCAAGAAAATAGAAGATGAGCTGGTCACTTTTATTTGCGAGACGGCGTCAGCAAGTATGTCTTCTGTTTTATATCCAGAGCGAATCCTAGATTGTTTGTGAATACATTTATATCTTAACTCCATCTGTTTCATTATGTCTGACAGATTTCATATTGTAAGGCAAGAGAAAAATAAAGATTGCGGGAAAATGAATCTAACAGCACTGATGATACAATTGTTATATAGCAGGGGTCTCCAAATTGCGCCCCTTTGGCCAGATGTGGCCCTTTGCTTGCCTTAATCTGGCCCCTGGGGCACTGTTCCTCCCACTGATACAAGGATCTATTCTTCCCACTGACACCAACGATGAGGCACCATTCTTACCACTGACACCCTCAGTGGAGCATAATACCTCCCACTGACACCAATGACAGACCACTGTTTTCTCACTGATACTAACAACAGGGCACTATTCCTACCACTGATACCAACCATGGGGCACTATTTCTTCCACTGACACCAACAATGGGGCACTATTCCTCCCACCAGTAGCAGTGATGGGGCACTATTTCACCCACTGACACCAAAAATGAGGCACCATTTTTTTCACTGACACTTACAATAGGGTACTAGTCCTCCCAGTGATGCCAGCAATGGGCCACAACTCTTCTCATTGACACCAACAATGGGGCATTATTCATCACAGTGACACCAACAATGTGGTACTATTCCTTCCATTGAGACCAACAATGGGGCACTATTCCTCTCGCCAATAGCAATGATGGGGCACTATTTCACCCACTGACACAAACAATGGGACACTATTTCTTTCACTGACACTAACAATGGGGTACTAGTCCTCCCAGTGACACCAATAATGGGGCACTATTTTTCCTACTGACACCAACAATGGGGCACTATTCCTTCCAGTGACTCCAAAAATGGGGCACTATTCCTGCCATTGACACCAACAATGGGATACTATTTCTTCCACTGACACCAATAATGGGGCCTATTCCTCCCACCAATACCAGTGAAGGGACACTATTTTTCCTACTGACCACAGGTGCTATACAATATTTTTACTTCAGCTCACCTAAAGCTGGTGTTTGTCTGTGTGTTCATTTTAGAGTTGGCCTATAGCTCTCAAACAGGCTGCCTGGAGTGTTTATCTACTTACTCCTCCCAGAGTATTGTACTATATATATATGGACCCTGCCATTCCTCCGTGGGCTGTTTTCTGTCACCTGTGCCATTTTTTATAATTTCATTTCCTATCACACAGGCAGCAGACTTTACCACCCCGCATCTATGTTGGATTGTATTTTAGAGGCAGTTGAGCGTCAGTTTGCTGGTGTTCAGGAAGTGATACTGCCAACTTCTCTATGCCTATTTTTTTCTATCTCAAAGGGGTATTTACATTGAAACACTGTACTGCAACTGTGTGCCAAGTGCTTTGAAACACTGTACTGCAACTGTGTGCCAAGTGCGTTGAAACACTGTACTGCAACTGTGTGCCAAGTGCTTGGCATGCGGTTGTGTCACAGTCCATTTGATTTCAATAGGTACATATGGCAAGCAATACCACCTGCCAAGTACAACATACTGAGTTAAAGCGGAGGTCCACACAAATTTCTAAGTTTAGCTCCATCGCATTATTGCATTGCTTACATTTTTAAATGGAAGATTTTTATTTTTTTTTTAAGAGGGTGTACCTGTATATCTGTGCTTTCTTGTTCATTTCCTGTCTATGACCCTCGCGGGTATGGGCGGGTATGGTCAGGTATGGCCATAATATCCAGCGCCGCACTGTCTCCTAGGAGCTCTGTGCCATTATTCCCAGGAGTCAGTGTGGATGCCCAAATTATGTGTGTTCAGTGTTATCTTCATTGCCATCACAACAGGGGGGAACTTCCGACGACGACGCCTGTTGTGATGGCAACGTGGAAGTTTACGGCGCTTTGCGCCGTACAAACTGAGCATGCGCGGGAACGAGCGGTGAGTGCTGGTAGCTCAGCATTCACCACATCCAGGAAGTTTATGCTTGTGGGCTTCACATGCCCACAAGCAGGATGAAACCTGCCAGCAACAGATTTTAAAACTACGTTTTTGCTACCAAACCGGACACGGGGGATATCTGTTACCAAACATGTGAGTGTAACATTGACCATATGTAAGGATCTAAATTGTTTTAAATAAAAAAAAATTGTATTGTCGGCGGATCTCCTCTTTAAATTGACAAGTAAAAGTTTGATGGGCATTCAAATCTTCCACTACTCTACCATACCTCCCAACTTTCTAAAATTGAAAATGAGGGATGCCCCAATAGCAAAAGTGTGTAGGCATAGGACACCCCCCCTGTCACGCCCCCTTAAAAGAGAATTGTACAAAAAAATGATTGGTTAAACCCACAAGTGCTTTTAATTACCACTACTATTCTTTTATATTGGTTTCTGAAATGTTCAAATGCAGCAATTTAGAAATCAGATGAAAGGTTTAGCACTGGGAAACACTTTTCGATAGATAAAAAGTGCATTTTATATACATCTATATAGATCAGACCAAAATGAGGGACAAATGAGGAGGAATGAGGGACAGAGGGACATTGTTCCAAATCAGGGACAGTCCCTCGAAATCGGGGACAGTTGGGAGGTATGCTCTACTAAAGAAAAGGATTCGCTTATCTTCGGTAAATACTGCACCATAGCTCCCAACTGTCCCTGATTTCGAGGGACTGTCCCTGATTTGGAGCAATGTCCCTCTGTCCCTCATTCCTCCTCATTTGACCCTCATTTTGGTCTGATCTATATAGATGTATATAAAATGCACTTTTTATCTTTTAAAAAAGTTTTTCCCAGTGCTAAACCTTTCATCTGATTTCTAAATTGCTGCATTTGTAAATGTTAAAAGCCAATATAATGGAATAGTAGTGGTAAGAAAAAGTCCTTGTGCATTTAATTAACCTTTTTTTTGGTTAATTCTCCTTTAAGGGTGTGTGGCAGGGGGCGTGTCTTATGCCTACATACGTTTGAAAGTAGGTGTCCCTCATTCCCATCTCAAAATGTTGGGAGGTATGCTGCACATCATGATGATCGGTAGGCAGCTAAAGCTTTATGTAAAGGAGAAGAATTGGGATTAGGGGGTCACTTGCTTGGCACGGGTGTCATTCACAGAACACTTTGCATTTTCTTAATGCAAACAAAGCATGACATCATTGCCCTGCCACTCCATCTCGTCCAATCAGAGAATGCTTTGCATTTATTGAGAGAATGCAAAGTGTTCTTTGAACGGTGCCAGTGCTGAGAGAGCAATCAGTGCTTACTACCAGGATTTCCAGTTTCCATAGGGATTGACCAGGTATGGCACCCAGGGCCGGGACAAGGGGTGGGCAGAGGGGCGGCTACCGTGGGCGCAATGGTTTATTTCTGGGATGGGGGCTCCCTGACCCTAACCCTAAGGGAAGAAGGGGGGGGGGGGGGCAGTTTGGTATCTTTGCCCTGGTCGCTGGATGACCTTGTCCCAGCACTGATGACACCTACATACTGTACCTACATTAGTGGAAGCTGGTACAATGTCACTATGAAAAAAATATCCATACTTAAACTTCAGCTTTAAGCTTTCTATATCCATCTCTGTTGATCATTTTGATGCAAGGGTATCGCTTATGCATATTTTCCACACTTTGAATTGCACAGGTTTATTCCACTTATATTATTATTATTGTACAGGATTTATATAGCGCCAACAGTTTGCGCAGTGCTTTACAACATGAGGGCAGACAGTACAATTACAATACAATCAATACAGGAGGAATCAGAGGGCCCAGCTCATTAGAGCTTACAATCTAGAAAAATAACTTGCGTTCCTTTAAAACAGACCGCAAAGGTCCAAAGTTGGCAGTAGTGGCACCACAGGATTATTATAGCGCCACCATTCTGTGAAGGACTTGTTCATGTGCAAATATTTGGCTGGTGTTTTTCTATTCAAGAGTCCTTTATGCTATATATTTTCTTCAATATTTCCTTGAATTTCACATTATTTCAGCGTATGCATACATAAAGTTGGTGATTTTTAAACATCTTTCTTTTTTAGCTTGTCCATGGGCCTACATCCAAGGCAACAGTGTATCAGGTAAAATAAATACATTTGCTTCCATTATGTCTAATGTATTGACCAATCACAAGTCAGTGTTCAGGATTTACTGCAGTTTGCCTTTTATTTTTGTATAAAACGAGGGAAAAGTTGTTGTATCATCGATATGACCATGTACTTGTCCCTCATTTGCTTTTTTAGATGCTTTCTACTTCATTGGTAAGATAAATTTAGTGTGCTCATTGACAAACTTAAAATATTTAACCATGCTAATCTATCAGGTAGTAATTTACTATTAGACACTTACTAAAATACAACTACATTTAAAACACTGAACTGAATAGTCACTTACAGACAAATTAATACAATAATAGAGGGTACAATCTGACACTTGCGACTCAGTGGTAGACATAATGATATAGAGCAGGCAGAGGAAGTAGACGCTGTACCATAGATGTTTGCAGCAATTGAGATTTTAGGAAATACCCTTTAAATGTTCTGATTGGTTACCATTTCTGCCCTAATAAATTTGGCTATGGATTATATTTTTATAGCAGTTTTCCCTTTGGAGACTCAAAGCATTTATTTGCTATTGGGCACCCTCAGTAGAATATCAACAATGACCAAAAAAAAACCTACCAGCATGTCTTTTGATTGTGGAAGGAAACCCACTCAAACCATAGGAGGAACATGCAAATGTACAGACTCTATGCAGACAGTGTCCTTGTGGGGACCCAAACCAAGGACCGCAGGGCTGCAAGGCAGAAGTACAAACCACTAAGCTACTGTACTGATAGATAGCGTCAACTGTCATCTTGAAAAACTTTTTCTGACCTAATCCCACAAAGCTACCATGGCATTATGCCTATACCAAGGAGTGTGACTAGGCCACACAAGCATGGATCCTAGTTGATGTGGTGATAAGGTGTAATGTAGTCTTTCAAAATACGTAAAAAAAAAATGACTGCAAAGCAAAAGTCTTCCCTACACTCCTGCAGCTTATTGTTTGGTACGAATGTACTGCTGCATTATAGAGGGGTTCTTTGGCACACAAGAAAACAGAAACTGAGCTTGGACAACCCCCTGCACTATTCTAGGGCAATATCAGATTTTTCTCTGCAATGCCATCTACAGGTGAGACCCGAAATTGCAGCTTATTGTCTGAGATGTGGTTTTTCCTACAACTGGAACATTATATATTAACTCAGGGCCGTTGATAAGGCAGTACAGCCAGTCCTCCTGTACTGGGCCCGGTCCCCATCAGTTTAAAAGGGGGGCCCGGGAACCTGCTGAGCAGGAGGGCCGGCTGTGCTGTCCTATTTCAGACACCGATCTTCTTCTGCCTCCCCCTGCAGCTCTGCCTGCTTCTCCTCCTCTTTCTCCCTCCGACTGCAGTGCAGGGAGATTGGTTCTAGCACATGCGCCCCTTCCATCTGCTCTCTGGGTCCACCTGTGTGCCCCTTTCCCCCTCAGCGCTGCCGGCTTCCCTCCTCTCCTTACCCACTGGCAGCTGCTGTGGGCACACAGGTGAATGTTTAAGGATGGAGAGCTGGGGAAGGGACCGGTAAATATGTAGTTTACTGGCCCCTTCCTTTCCTGAATGAACACAGTGAGCGATTGGTACCAATCACTCCTGTGCCCATTCATCACTGAAGCATAAACTGTGTTTACTATGCTTCAGTTTGTGAATGAGCAGAAAGCCTCAGAGCGCTTCCTATTCATTCATGAATGAGTATGGGGCTGATAAATCCCTCAGTCACTTTTGGCCAGGGGGTTGGGGGGGGGGGGGGGGACGACTGTCAGGTAGGCCATATGGGGCCTTCGGGATTTCTGACAGCAGCCCTGTTTTAAGCCACAGTTTAAAGCCTAACTCCAGCCAAAATAGTTTTGCTTAGTTTTGGATAGGATGGGGAAGGTTTAAAACATCTGTTACAACTGTCACCTAGACAGAAAGTGAGGTGAAATGCCTTTCATTTGGATACAGACAGCAATTAAATATATTTTTATAAGCATGTAAAACGGATCAAATTTGAAGTCTGTGTCTAGTTGTATTCAACCATAATTATTACATTACATGTTGACGCAAAAGAAGGCATGGGTTCCTATGTCACTCAAAACTGTGAAGGAAGCCTAATTAGAGGAATAGGATGGTGGCTGTAGATGATCCATATATCCAGATGCAATTAACAGAGAGGGGAGCAAAGTTGAGTTTAGCATGAGGGATGGAGTACCTAAGGAGTGTCTGACGTGTGCTGGTAAACAATGTATTAATAATTAGCCCAGCTTGTTTTTAATATAACATATGCATGCCTTGTTTGGCTTAAAGCCTTAAAAATATTTAAATAATAATTGAATAGTGTCTTTCTATAGATAGTTTATCTTTTAGATAAAATAAAGAAATAATCATATAAATGTATATGTTTATGTCTAGGTTTCAAAATGATGGAAATGTTTGGGTTGGTGCAAAAGGAATATGCCGGCTTGGATGGAGTCTCCATGGAGCCTGGAACTTTTAATAACTTTCCATGCTACAGAATACACAAAGACGCTCTGGTGTCCCAGCCCACCAAGTAAGTGCGAATCTAAAATGATTTTATGCAAAAATAGACTGCCTCGAAATTCAGTAATTATTCGCAGTATTGTATTACCCAATTGTCCTTTCCTTTGTTACCAAAATAGCCTCCAATCGTCTTGTAAGACTTTCCACAAGATTATGGAGTGTGCCTGCAGTAATATGTACCCACTGGACTAAAAGAGAGTTTGAAAAGTCAGATACTGATGTTGACCTATACAATATGGCCACCATTTTGAGGACAGTTCTCAAAATTATTGAGTTGAGATGTTTCCGGTGAAGGATATTGTTAATGCTACAGCATATAAAGAGATTCTAGCCAAATGCATGCTTCCATCTTTGTGGTAACAGTCTAGGGAATACCCTTTTCTGTTCTAGCTGGATAAAGCCAGGTCCATAAAAGAAGAGGTTGGCGCATATAAATGGGCACAAATTCCCACAGACACACTCAAAAATCTTATAAAAAGCCATCCAAGGCTGTTAAACTGTTTAAAATGACAACTAAGATTATCATTCTTTGGCTTATCTCAACACTCCTCCTTCCCTTTCCCCCTTTTCCTCCCTTATGCCGCGTACACACACACAGACTTTTCGACCGGACTGGTCCGACGGACTATCTGACGGACTTTCAGCGGACTTCTAACGAACTTTCCCAGCGAAGGGACTTGCCTACACACAATCACACCAAAGTCCGACGGATTCATACGTGATTACGTACGACCGGACTAAAATAAGAAAGTTGATAGCCAGTAGCCAATAGCTGCCCTAGTGTTGGTTTTTGTCCGTCGGACTAGCATACAGACGAGCTGACTTTTCGATAGGAACCGGGTCCGGCGGAGTTCGTAAAGATTTGAAACATGTTCCAAATCTAAAGTCCGTCAGATTTTCGAAAAAGTCCGCTGCAGGTCTGATGAAGCCCACACACAGTCGAATTGTCTGCCAGACTCGGTCCGTCGGACCAGTCCGGTCAAAAAGTCCGCTCGTGTGTACACGGCATTAGTCTTATCCCCCATTTTATTTTTCTTTCTTTCTACACTTCTTCCATTAGTGATACTGAGATGCCAATTCTGAGATGACTTATTATATTTCTTTACACTCTCTATTGTCTTGACATTTTGAAAGTTTTTGATCTGTCATACATTTCTAATTATCCCCTATAAATTCAATTATTAAACAAAAAAACAAAAAAAAAAAAAGCCATCCAAGATTGTAGGCTGGTAGGCTGTAGGCTTGTAGTACTTTATATTTATCAAATGTTGTCCATTAAAACACACACAATCTCACATCCACATGAATCAGACTACAAACTTTCCTATATACAATGTAGTGCACTCTGTAATACTTAAAAGATACAGTGCCTTAAAAATGTAATCATACCCCTTGAAATTTTCCACATTCTGTCATGTTACAACTAAAAACGTAAATGTAATTTATTGAGATTTTATGTGATAGACCAACACAAAGTGGCACATAATTGTGAAGTGGAAGACAAATGATAAATGGTTTTCTACATTTTTTACAAATAAATATGTGAAAAGTTTGGCGTGCATTTGTATTCAGCCCCCCCTGAGTCAATAGGACTTGTAGAACCACCTTTCGCTGCAATTACAGCTGCAAGTCTTTTTGGGGATGTCTCTACCAGCTTTGCACATCTAGAGAGTGACATTTTTGCCCATTCTTCTTTGCAAAATAGCTCAAGCTCCGTCAGATTGGATGAAGAGCGTCTGTGAACAGCAATTTTCAAGTCTTGCCACAGATTCGAAACATAGAAACTTAGAAAAGTGACGGCAGAAAAAGACTGAGTAGTCCATCGAGTCTGCACATTTTATTTTTTGGGTTTTTTTTTTTTGTTTTTTTGGGGTTGTTTTTTTTTTCATTAACCTTGTTGTCTGACTTTAGATCTATGTTTATGCCAAGCATGTTTGAAGCCATTTACTGTCTCACTACCTCTGTTGGTAGTTTATTACAATCATCAACTACCCTTTCAGTAAAATAATACTTTCTAAGATTCCTTTTGAACTTTCCTCCAGTTAGTTTGAGGTCATGGCCCCGTGTTCTTGATTTTGGTTTCATATTCAAAAGACTGCCTTCCTGAACCTTATTCATTTGATGTATTTAAAGGATTCAATCATGTCTCACCTTTCTCTTTTTTCCTCCAGACTGTATATATTAAGTTCCTGAAGTTGCTCTTGATATGTTTTATCCCCCACACCTTTCACCATTTTGGTTACCCGTCTCTGGACTCGTTCTATCCTATCAATATCTTTCTGTAACGAGGTCTCCAGAACTGGACACAGTATTCTAAATGAGGTCTCACTAAAGATCTATATAGGGGAATTAGAACCTCCTTCCTCCTGCTGGTGATCCCTCTAGTGATGCATTCTAGTATTATATTCACTTTTGCTCATTTTGCAATCATCTGAAAAAAGCACCCCCAAATATTTTTCTTCTGTATTGCTGGCTAGTGGCTAACACTTTTCCCCTAATGTTGTACTCTCCCAGGGGATTCTTTTTCTCTAGGTGCATTATTTGACATTTAGACATATCGAACTGTAGTCTCCACTGCTTTGACCAATCTTCCAGCAATGCCAAATCATGTTCCATGTTACAGATACCTCCAGGGATATCAACCCAATTACACACTTTTGTGTGTAATAGGGTTGAAATCCCAATTGTATTTAGGTCTGGACTTTGACTGGGCCATTTTAACACATGAATATGCTTTGATCTAAACCATTCCATTGTAGCTCTGGCTGTATGTTTAGGGTTGTTGTCCTGCTGGAAGGTACACCTCTGCCCCAGTCTCAAGTCTTTTGCAGACTCTAACAGGTTTTCTTCTAAGATTGCCCTGTATTTGACTCCATCCATCTTCCCTTCAACTCTGACCAGCTTCCCTGTCCCTGCTGAAGAAAAGCATCCCCACAACATGATGCTACCACCACCATGTTTCACGGTGTGTTCAGGGTGATGTGCAGTGTTAGTTTGCCGCCACACATAGCGTTTTGCTTTTTAGGCCAAAAAGTTCAATTTTGGTCTCATCTGACCAGAGCACCTTCTTCCACATGTTTGTTGTGTCCCCCACATGGCTTCTTGCAAACTGCAAATGAGACTTCTTATGGCTTTCTTTCAACAATGGCTTTCTTCTTGCCACTCTTCCATAAATGCCAGATTTGTCGAGTGGAGGACTAATAGTTGTCCTGTGGACAGATTCTCCCACCCGAGCTGTGGATCTCTGCAGCTCCTCCAGAGTTACCATGGGCCTCTTGGCTGCTTCTCTGATTAATGCTCTCCTTGCCTGGCCTGTCAGTTTAGGTGGACGGCCATGTCTTGGTAGGTTTGCAGTTGTGCCATACTCTTTCCATTTCCAGGATGATATATTGAACAGTGCTCAATGAGATGTCCAAAGCTTGGGATATTTTCCTATTACCTAACCCTGCTTTAAACTTCTCCACAGCTTTATCCCTGACCTTTTTGGCTGTCTAGATTTTATTTAGGGGTATCAGAGGGAAGGGGCTGAATACAAATGCACGCCATACTTTTTAGATATTTATTTGTAAAACAATTTGAAAACCATTTATCATTTTCCTTCCACTTCACAGTTATGTGCCACTTTGTGGTGGTCTACACATAAAATCCCAATAAAATACATTTACGTTTTTTGGTTGTAACATGACAAAATGTGGAAAATGTCAAGGGGTATGAATACTTTTTCAAGGCACTGTATCTACCTGACCACTTGGTGCCATGGTGTGTATCTGTTTAATAGGGGAGCCAAACGTGGTGAGAAAGCAGGCATGTAGGAGGTAATCCACTTAAGCCATGGTGATATTGAAACAACCTGGCTGCTCTGTTTAATGATATTTCACAATCACATATAGGAGAGAATTCTAAATGACACATATACACAATCCAAATTCTGTCAGCCAATGCCTCACAATATCTACAAGTTTTTAATTTTTAATTGTTGTACTATTGGTGTTAGAACCACAGCCTGGATATAATGATTATCAAATAATACACCACCTCATTTTTGAAGCAGCCAATTCTTGTAATTTACACGTGTGTGTTTTAAAAAATGTTATCACGTTTTCATATTTACTTGCATTATTAAGCTGTAGATGTTTGAAGAAAAAGGTCTCCTCACTTTCTTCTTGGGCACAGCATAGACTAAAGTCAATGAACAGTATAAACAATGTTAGGAGGTGTTTGTATATCAAACAAGCATACTGTAATTAATATCTCAGTTTCATATTTTAAATGTTGCTGTTGGCAAGTTAATTTCCCTGGGTGTAGTCTGGTACCGATCTCAGGTAACCCATATAAAGCAATATTTTTTGGTGTTTGCTGAGCTATCTTGCATCTTACTCAAGGTTACTCAGCAAGTCCAATTGCTTTTGACTTGTTATTACTAGATATGCTGAGAGTTAGATGACTGTTCCTTCATTTTAGGTGTTATACATGAGCTGTCTGGTGCCCTCCAGCAATGGAAGAATGACATGCTCTGCCAGCTGGCTTGCAGTATATTCTGGGATTTGGTATTCTTTACCACCTGGCTACATTGACTGCCAACTCTGCAAAAAGAACTAGAAGTGCTATCTACAGTAAAAAGTTTGATTCTTAACATTGTCCTTTTATGTTATCAGACATATTCATCCAGAGGGCCTCCCGTCAGATTATACCATCTCCTTCCTTTTCCGAATACTTCCCGATACACCGAAGGAACCATTTGCACTGTGGGAAATCTTAAACAAAGACTACGAGCCATTGGTTGGCGTAATACTTGACAGTAGGTTAATTTATTTTAACATATTTATATAGTGCTTAATTAGGATCGTCTTGTTCCAAAGGACAACACTGCCAATGTCATGTTGTATCAATCTGTAAATCCATGCGTACGTCTCAAATTCTTCCACAGCTAGGGCCTCTTTCCTGGTTCACCTGCATTAAAGTATCCTTGTGAACTTATAGTAGTATTGCTTTCATTGCTCTTTTTACCAGCCTACAGACCTTTTGCTTCCCCATCTTTGTTGTTGTGCTATTGGAAGCCAAAGAAATTTCCTGAGCCAAGTGAGTCATAGCTAAAGCTGGCCATATATGGATCGAAATGTGGCCGGTTCAGCAGGGATCAGACAAATTTTGATCCATGTATGGGCAGGGTGGTTGTACAGAAGCCGATCTACTGGCAGTGCTGATCAGTGTATTCCAGTGAGATCATTTTGTCCTTTTGAGGGTATTACCATCAGTGGGGTTCCCTATATATTACGAGGTACAGATTTATTTGTTGTATACAATACCTAAATGGAAATGAAATTTAGTAATGGCTTTGCCTTCTTTGTGGTGTCTGAACCTACCTTTGGTAGCCTCCAAAAACCTTGCTGCTACAGCCATTTTGATCGACCCAATGGTTCTGATGAGCAAACCTCGGGCACTTCCTCTTCCTGGCATGAGTCTTTTGGCCATTGAGTCAACCTATATTAGCAAGGTCTAGTAAGAATGTGTGGCTTGTGTGAGGAAGCAGCAAGCTCCAGCATTGCCAAAGGTCGGAGCTTTGCTGATGAGAATGTGTTTTGGCTGGGTCATAGAGGTGCTGAAAGTATCTGCAGGCAGCGTAATTTTATAAGGTGTTTTCAAAAGTGACATCTGGACAGCAGCATATAGTTTTATACACTAAGCCTGACCGTAATTTTACATTACCCAAGCCTCTTGTATGTTTTATATACTCTTACATAAAGTGTTATCTCCGCAAACATATATTTTTTTTCCACACAGATAACGGTAAAACACTAACTTATTTCAATTATGACAATAAGGCACAGTTTCAGACTATTACCTTTGAAGGACCTGAGGTCAGAAAAATATTCCATGGCAGCTTTCATAAGGTGAGTTATGTAATGTGCATAGCATTGCATTTCAATGATATTATATAGATGTAAAACTTGGGAGAGCAGTGTTATGACTGTAAGCTGCAAATATTTGGCATAAACCCTATTGTTTTCTTCTGACCAAGCAGAGATGTGCATTGTTCTAACTATGTAGAATAGTGGTGGGAGTGCCAGGCATTCACATCACATCACATCTGGTCAAGTAAATGGGTAAGCGTCTTATCATTTAGAAACTTTTTTTTCATAATATATGCACTCCAGTAATGGCTACATGGTATGCCTCAGGTCTGGTTTCCTGATGTGACAACTGGTAGGCCATGCTGTGCAATGCACAAAGGCAGATCCACGTATATTCTCTATTCTATTTATATATAATTTATTTATTTTAATTATATAATAAAAATAAATATAATTATAAACAGTATAAAATATATTAATGGTATATATATATATATATATATATATATATATATATATATATATATATATATATATATTATATATATTATATTGTGAAAGTGTGAGGCCCTGCCACTGTATAAATGTAGGGAAAAGGGACACAGAGTTTGCATGAATGCAACGTGCGGGACACCACAGAAATATCAGTTTTGAGTGGAGAAAACTGTTTTTAGAGCTTTCCTGGTGTTTTGGTATTCTGGGCTTGGGTTTCGGAGTTTGGTGATTTCTAAGAGTTTTGGGAGGAAGAAATCTCCAGCCTAGTGTCCAGGTCCTGCAGGAGTATGACAGTAGTACAGGTGCACACAGCATTTATAAAGAACTTGGGCATAGTTCACAGAGCACCCTTTAGGAGACAGGTGTGCTCCACTCAAGAGACAGCACTCTATGCTGGAGAAGAAATTCCATGTCCATCAGGCTGCGAGGGTTGAGGCGGCTAAATGAGTCTGGAAGACAGAGAGCCAGGATTATTAGGTGAGTCCAGGGGTCTGAGGGAATTTGGAGGTCTCAGAGGAGTGAGAGAGCCTGGGGTTTCAGAAGAATCCTTATCAAGAGGCCAAGGAGTGGGCTGATGCAGCAGTGTTTTGTATATGAATTAACTGGGGGAGCCAGGAGTGTTAAGAGAGTTGGAAGAGCTGGAAAGGCTAAATGAACACAGAAAAACTATGTAAGGCCGTCTGAGTGACCAGCCAAAAGCCAAGGTTAAGGCCTGAAGAGGGAACCAGGTGGCTCTGTATTTTCTTTACTTGTTTTGATTTTGAAAATCCCCCTGTGTGGGCTACTGTATTTGTGGAACTTTGATTTTGTTCAATAAAAGTGGGCCAACAAGCCCTAAAACCACAGTTTTGACTAGCATAGACTCACTAAAATTGCTTGTAACTTTGAGCTAAAAATTTGACCTAATATCACAATATATATATTTAGCATCTACCTATGTTAGTAGCATAATCCTATTTTAATATCTCTTTAAACTATGTTTTTCTTTTCTCTGTGCCAGATACATATTATAGTTACCAAGACTAATGCTAAGCTAATCATTGACTGCAAACAAGTTGCGGAAAAGCCAATAAACACTGCCGGAAATATCACAGTAGATGGTCTAGAAGTCCTAGGCCGGATGGTAAGATCCCGAGGACCCAAAGACAATTCTGCTCCAGTAAGTACAAACAGGGCCCTACTTTGTTAATGCTTCCCAAAAAGTAGAGATACCCAGTAAATAGCTGGGAGTACAATTGGCCATTCATTGGCGAACCCACTCAGCACATTCCTGCGGTACAACTTACCCCGTTAGGCAATAAATTTACATTTATTACATTTTTCTATTATCCTACCACAGAATGGAGAGCAAGTGTTAATGCAAATACTCCTTACATATATGGGTGGATAAAAATAATTGATTATCGGAGGCCCAAGAACAAAAAGCGCTTTCTACATAGTGCTTTATATTGTAATAAATACAAGGAAAGTGGATATAGAGACAAAGTGTGTGGCGTCTGTCCAATAACAGCCAACAGAATCAACACAATGAAGAATTTGTATTAAAGGGTTCTATTGTTTGTAGTGGGAAAGGAAGTTTTGTGTTTGTGTGACAGTCTTACAAGAATTATTGGTTTACTAAGCTGCCTACGCACTGAAAAATGCTCTTCAAGTGAAACTAACTGAAGGATTGATGTTAGGAGCCGTGTAATAAATGTTTATTAAAGCAGTAAATCATATAATTGGTTTTATTGCACAAGAGAGGGAATTACATTACATGGGCCCTTAAGTTGATTTTTTATTTTTTTTTCAAATAAGAGGCTAAACATATTTTGTTAGCATGTGACAACAGTTAAGTGTTATGTTCCTAAAGCGGAATTAAATGTAAAAAAAACAAAAAAAAAAACAAAAAACAAATTGTGAACAGGCAGGTTTTTTTTATTGAAGAACAGATATGCAATATCTCTTTTGCAATTAAATACATTTTGGTAAGTTAAGCTTTAACCTTTGCATGACCATACTGTAGGTCACTAAAGCCTAGATGCCTTGTACAAATGTACAGTGTATGCCAAGGTTCACACTATGCTGCTTTCATGGTGGCTGCCACGTGTGTACCGTCACAGCAGCCTATTCATTTGAGTCTTTAAATAATGACATCCTGGTATTGTAAGTATTTCTCGGCTGTTAGACCGCTGCATGCAATACCTCTACTATCCAGAGAATCCTGGGAGCTATGATAACATCCCTGGGCCTGAGGCAGTGAACAATCTCCAACCTGTAATTCTTAGGTACTAACTGATGTTTAATGTCTAATTTGCATTTGCTGTTTTTTATCTCAGTTTCAGCTGCAGATGTTTGACATTGTGTGTGCATCATCCTGGGCCAATCGTGACAAGTGCTGCGAACTTCCGGCATTGGTGAGCATATAATATCTCTTTCTTTCCTCTGAATATGGGCAGATTGTACTGTCCATCCCTGCTTATTATTGATTTAGGGGTTCACCTCTTCTATGTTGGTGGATCAATATCAATAACTGTATTTGTTGGCCTCATATGTCATGGGTAGGCCATATACGGGTTGACTTCCAGTAGACAAGGTCTACAATGATTTTGATTTGCCATCATCCAGTGTGTGTGTGTTGTAAAGGAAGGGGAAAAAAAGGGGGATAATGGGACTTTATATGAAACACAACACTAGGGTAGAATGAATCAATCAGTATTAGTAAATACAATATTTATTAGAATAGATGAGCACAATGCAAGGTAATAAAATATTAACTCAATAAGTAACATATAGAATTATAATAAACATGATTGGTAAATCACATAATATTAAAATGATTGCATAGTATAACATTATTCCTCATAAGTCATAATAGAATGGCAGTGTGCCCAAATAAGTACAAACATGATTAGTAATATATAATTGATTCGTGCAAGATAAAAACCCATGATAGATGCATGATTGCTGTGACATAGCACCAGTAAGTTCTCGACACATTTCGTGGATAATTTCCACTCATCAGGAGCAGCTGTACACTGGAAGTATCTATAATAAAATGTAAATTGACCGTAAATTATAGTTGCAAAAATAGGAAGATAGGGAGCAAAAAACCTATGGTCCTAACACTCTTACCTATGGGTAGAATCAAGGCAAAAAAGGCATAGATAATGTTATTATCAATTGGAGGCACTATGGGAGAAGTATCACCTTGGGAGCTGAGGTGATAGCACTGTGGTGGCATACCGGCAAGAACCATTGGTGAATGAACATCTCATAAGAAGGAATCCCCCATCAGAAGCTATAGTAGTGAATGATATTGGATATGAGCCCGTAGGGCTTCTGTGAAAAAATATTATAATATAGTGTAAACCAGTGTACCATTTAAGATATTTAACTAAGCTGATGAAAGAAAGGGGGAGGGGGAAGGGGAAAGAACCAATATGTGAAAAGTAAAGTGTGCCATAAAGACAGATCCCGGGTGTGCAATGGGGAAATTAGTCACCAAATTGTCACCAAAAGAAAGTGAATAATTTGTAAATAAAAGTGGAAACCCGCCACAGAAACAGTAAAAGAGACCACTGCATTAAGATTACCTGGGACTTGAAATAAAGCATATGGTCCAAAGTAGTGTATAAGAAATAGAACAAAATCCCCTGGTGGTGGACTTTTAAGGCACAGACATAATAAAGAATATTCTAATATGAAAAAATATTTATTAAAGTATGAAAAGTACAAAACATTTATTAAAAAGCACATTTAAAGTGAACATTCCAGTGTTGGCATGGAATACATATAGCAAGCTAGTATTTCTTGTACCCAATGCGTTTCTGAGTAAAAATGTAGTTCTCCTTCTTCAGGGGTATAGTTTAAACAAGAAAATCAGTATTATACACTGGAATGACAATTGTTGCCGATTGAAAACATGCATCCAGCCCAAGACTGAGACTGTCTATTGTCAGTCTTGGGCTGGATGCTGGAGCGAGCAACCTCCACGCACCATCTTGCAGGGTCTTTTGCAGTGGGTCCTCTGGTTTCGGTGTTGTGTGGGTGTGGGGGAGCTGGACCAGCATTTATGGGCTAGGCATTCTTCTGTTCCTGAACTCTCTGGCTCAAGCAATTTGGAAACAACCATTCTTGGTACCTCCATGTTTTTAATCGGCAACAATTGTCATTGTGCTTTTTATTACATGTTTTGTACTTTTCATACTTTAATAAATATTTTTTCATATTAGAATATTCTTTATTATCTCTGTGCCTTAAAAGTCCACCACCAGGGGATTTTGTTCTATTTCTTGTAAACACTGGATGTGGCACAACTATATGCCCAATCATAACCGACTTATCTTTGTAAAGTAGTGTATAAGTGTAACAGAAAAACGTGGGTGGACAGAGTGTATACTCCATCAAGGAATAGAGACGAATGGCAGCCAGACCGCCAACAGAGCCCCACTAACGTCATGCTAAGTGCTGGTAGAGAGGAGGCGACCACGACCGAGCGGCTACCGCTCGTAAATAGGAGCCTAAACCCTCCCTCGTGTTGCACGTAGATGGAGAGAGCATCAAGTCAGCACGCGGCATCAAGAATGACGTCACTCGTGCGGCGTGTTAGAGTGGCGTCGATGCACAGTGAGTGCATGCCCGCGATCAATAAGATCGGGGGAGTGGGGAACAGCCCGGTGCGCGTCGTAACTCCCGGAAATGAATGAAACCAATCCCCAGTGCTGGCCTCACATTGGGCACCATTGGGTTTGTTGTTTCAAACAAATACAGTTTATTACTGAATTCAGATTCTGGGGAACATCCTGAATGTCAGTGAATCCCCAGAACTTTGTTAGTGGTACCCAATACACACACTGGATGATGGCAAACCAAGATCATTGTAGACCTTGTCTGCTGAAAGTCGACCTGTAAAGCCCCTTTGGCCAATACGTTTTTTTTTTGTCATAACTGTTGGGTGTGTGCATGTGGTTTTCTGGCATTTAGTGTTAGCTCACATAGGCTGTAAATACAGGAAACCATCCACCTGCCACGTTTCTTCAAGCATAACATGCCAAATTTTAATTGTCAAATCTATTGAGATTGCTCTTAAGGGGTTCCAGCAGACAAGGTCTACAGTAATCTTGATTTGTCATCATCCAGTGCATGTACTGGGCACCACCAACAAAGTTCTAGGTATTCAGTGACATTCAGGATTTTCCCCAGAATCAGAAATCAGCAATAAATTGTACATGTGTGTAAAGCCCCCCTTTGGCCAATAGGTTTTTGTTATAACTGTCAGGTGTGTGCATGTGGTTTTCTGGCATTTAGGGTTAGCTCACACAGGCTGTAAATACAGGAAATCATTCAGCATCAGTGTTGCATCAACCACGACATGCCAAATTTAAATTGTTAAAGTTATGAAGGTTGCTGTTAAGGGGCCCTTGGGAGAGCTTGAAAGCACCCACCAAGCTCCCCTTTTGGTACTTATGTGTGCTAGGCCTTAACGGAAAGCTTCTGATGCATTCTTTTCATAGTAAATGATGTGGAGATAGGTAGTTGCTTTACACCAATCTCTCCATCCAAAACAAATGCATTTTGAACAGTCTGGATTTGTGCCTCCTTAGACTTCTTTGTCTGCTGCTGCTCCCAGTTTAAATGATTAATTTAAAGATTAATGAGTAGTTTCTTCAAGTTTGGCTGTCAACCAGCTTGGGTGATTCCCAAAGAGTGCAGACACGAAGCTGCTGGTGCTCTCCAAAGAGCTGATCTAGCATTAGGCAATTATGCTAATTGTGAGCTGGCATATTCACTAAATGCTAATAAATCACCTAATCTATAGTTAGTAGGGTCGTTAGTTAAAGCTGAACTTCAAGACTCTGGTCTGGCCTCACCTGGAGTATGCTGTGCAGTTCTGTGCACCAGTCCTCAGGAAGGATGTAATGGAAATGGAGCGAGTACAGAGAAGGGCAACAAAGCGAC
This sequence comes from Aquarana catesbeiana, assembly GCF_042186555.1. Taxonomy (NCBI): domain Eukaryota; kingdom Metazoa; phylum Chordata; class Amphibia; order Anura; family Ranidae; genus Aquarana; species Aquarana catesbeiana. The sequence goes on along the minus strand of NC_133328.1, from coordinate 606,264,101 downwards.
TGGAGGATATTAATTATGAGGAAAGGTCGCGAGCACTGAACTTATTCTCTCTGGAGAAGAGACGCTTGAGAGGGGATATGATTTCAATTTATAAATACCGTACTGGTGACCCCACAATAGGGATGAAACTTTTCAGTGGAAGAGAGTTTAATAAGACACGTGGCCACTTATTAAAATTAGAAGAAAAGAGGTTTAACCTTAAACTGCGTAGAGGGTTCTTTACTGTAAGAGCGGCAAGGATGTGGAATTCCCTTCCACAGGCGGTGATCTCAGCGGGGAGCATCGTTAGTTTAAAAAAAACTATTAGATAAGCACCTGAACTACCACAACATACGGGGATATATAATGTAATACTGACATATAATCACACACATAGGTTGGACTTGGTGGACTTGTGTCTTTTTTTTCAACCTCACCTACTATGTAACTATGTAGTTAAATATACTAAGAACAAATAATGTAATTCTGCATGTAGTATAAAAATATTACGTGTATTTTTAAATATCACTAATGCAAATGCCCACAATTGACTTGTTATCAGTCTTTTGTAATTCCCTGTACAGCAGCACTTAAGCCAGCCATAGATGAAGCACTTTTCTTTCCTCCAACCCAAGAAAATTGCTTGACTCCCCCATCATCACAGGCAGTGTTGATGGGGGAATCTCTTCTGTGGAGAAATTGTGTTCTCCTGGCGGGGGGGGGGCAGGGGAAGCCATCCCTGCTGGGAAAACACAGTGATTACTGCTAGTCACTGTAACAGCTGCTAGCATTAATTGTATGTAAAATCTGACAGGCTGGTTGTACCCAAGTTGATCGATTAATCAACTTGGGTACATTCAGCCTGCCCATACATGATTCAAACCATCTATGGCTGGCTTTAGACTGTGAAAGGGAAGGACAGCAATAGGAGCCAATCAGACGTCCCATATTTACATGTGCTGATAACGAACATGCTGAGAGATAGAGGGAGCAGAGAGATGACCTCATCAATCTGTCCCTGGTGCTTCTCTGTCCTAACTGCATAGCTGAACTACAGCAGAGAGGTCTTAAAGCTATATAGTATGTACAGCATGTCAATGGTGTATTTATCTGCTCTGCGGAAGTTTGTCTTTATACATACCTGCACCAGCTGGGTGCAATAGGTGATCTTAGTCTTAAGCTGAACATTCACCTGTAGAATTTCATTCATATTCAAATTCATAAAAATAATTTGTCAGAGCATTTAATAGTACCATTATGCACTTGACAAACTTTGTATTAAAACACCCAAAATTTTTGTTGTTTCCCATCCTTTTCCTTTGTTTTTCCTCATCACTTACATCAATCAATTCCTCAGTTCGACCCCATTAATTATAAAAGTTGAAAGCTTCCAAAAACTAATGTTTCCAAATGAAATTCTCCTGGTGTATGGCTAGCTTTAATACTCACCTGTCAACTGCATATGGCTGACTAAATCGCCCAGCTGCTTGTTTTCCTGGCCAGTTTCATGCTCTTTGCAATTCTATTCATTCCTATAGAGAATGAGTCTGGAGTCTGAACTCTGCCAGGAAGACATTTGACAGGCATCTGAGCGATCTGCAAAGGGATGATCAGCACTTAGGATGACATCCAAAATAGTATTCCTTTATTAAATACATGTACAAAGCTGTAAAACAGCCTACGCGTTTTGGACGTTAGTCCTTAGTCATGGCACCTGAGCAGTCTGGGAGGTTTGGGATGCTCTGATATAAGTGTAATTGCACTCAAGGTTACAATTTATAGGAAGTCTGTGCTGGGGGAAATGTAGATGCTGCCATTGGCTGACCTTCGACTGAAAATACAAGTTGCTTGGGTGTGTCTAGATTTGTTGCTTACTGAAGTGCTGACCTAGAACAAACATGCAGATCAGGAAAATTAGAGTGTCAAGACTTTATATGTGCATACTTGTCCTAAGTCATTGACTCCGAAAGCGTTTAGGTCTTTGGGTTAGTATGGGAGCCAGACAACTAGAATTTTTAGATTATACCCCAGTGCTTGGTATGAGTGGAGGAGTTCAACCCTCCTGCAAACAGACCATGTCACTAATGCTAATCACAGGGCTTCTTTTATGGGGAAGGATGTCACAGGGCAGGTCAAGAACATAGAGCTAGTCACAGAGCTTAGTCTGAATGAGCATTCACAGAAGTACACATTTGGCAGATATGCCTAGGTGAGTTAATGTGTGACTGCACTATCAATGGTAGCCACAGGGCTTGGTCTGAGTGAGTGAGGGAGCTTACTACACCTTTGAAAATACTATACCACCAACATTAATCACAAGACTTAAAGGAAGAGCTCACCTATCTGTGGCTGGACTATACCATCCACAATTAGGGGGTTGGTGTTTTAGGCCAAGAAAATGGGGCTAGTTACCAGGCTTGGTCTAAAAGTTGGAGCTCACTTGTCCACTTGTGGTGACTTTACCACCAACAATGTAGGGGGAGAGTGTTGTAGGTCTTCGGATACATGACAGGACAGAGAAATACGATAGTCATCTTCTGTAAATGAGTTACAATAATTTGACTTTTAGTTGTTTCTATATTACAGTTTGTCAGTTGTATCCATGTACATACCTACGGGTTACATTTCTGTTTTCCCTTACAGAGAGATGAAGCCACCTGTCCTCCTCTTCCAAATTCCTGCTCCTGCGAGCAAGAGAACAAAGGATTACCGGGGCCCCCAGGACCTCCGGTATGATGTGTCATTGATTGTGCTCAGACATGCAAATGCTTGTAGCGCTGGGACTTGCTCTAGTGCTGAAGTTACAATTCAATATGTATAAGACATGGCAGGTTCCATTGTCTGCGTATCACTGTGTAGCTGGCTGTGTTATTACACCTGGGCTCTGGACTTTCTACATTTTTAAAAGCTGCCTCTTTTCTTATCTATATACTGACTTGCCAAACTAAATAACAGATGAAGAGGAACTTGGAAACCCTTCTGACATTTTCACATATTCACTGTTACAAATGCAAATATGCAACTTATACAGAATAAACTAAGCAAGCAGGGAACAGGTCCAACTATTACTAGGCCTGTGTGATTTAAATTGAAGGCCAAAACTGAAAGTGGAGGGTTCAGTAAAACAGTCCATAGGCACACAAGTGAAGCTGCATAATGCAGATTTGTCTCTCCATAGTAAAGACCAAAATAAGTGCTGAACCTCCCTTATCACGTGGGTGATAAGCAGCCATATGAGAGCCACATACATAAAGGTTTTTAATGTCTTCTGGTTGAACTTGGACATTCCTTTATCAGCCTGACTAACTGACTTCAAGCCAGAGAGGCTTTTATATGACTGCATTTTACATCCTGCCTTTTGATTTCCAGGCAGATATCTGTTGGATTTGAAAGCCCACACAAAGGCAGAATATTAGAAGAGATGTCCTTATATTAGTACATTATAGTGTCTTTGTCAGAGGACTATATGATAAGTAGACACTGTTAAATTTGGGCTTTAGGGCAAGAAACTAAATTTGGGGAAACCTCATGCTACATACAGGCATACCCTGCTTTAAGTACACTCACATTACGTACACTTGCGAGTACAGACATACCCGCGAGTGTACAGAAAGTGGCTCGCAAGTACAGACATTCCCGCGCCACGCAGCCGCAGCATGGCCTGGAAGAGGCAGAGCTGCCGCCTGGAGTTGTCTCCTGTGAAGAGGCCACAAGTGAAGAGGCAAAGTTCCCGCCAGCCCAGAGTTGCCCGCCAGCCATGTTTGCCAGCTAGCCCAGAGTTGCCCTCCAGCCATGCCCGCCAGCCAGCCCAGAGTTGCCTGCCAGCCAGCCCAGAGTTGCTGCCTAAACGTAAGTGGATTACTGTACAGTAATGTACAGTACTATAAACTTCACTCCCTGACCCCCCACTATAGCCCATTTCCCTCCACTATAAGCCCTGATCTTTCCCACTACAGCCCCTGACCCCCCTCTACAGCCTCTGACATCTCCACTACAACCCCTGACCCCCCACAGCCCCTGACCCCCCCCCCCCCCCAAGTAAAAAAAAGGTATTGCTTCACTTTAAGTACATTTTTGTTTTACATACATGCTCTGGTCCCATTGTGTACTTAAAAGTGGGGTATGCCTGTATTCAAAAATAAAGTAAATAAAGCAACCAAAACAGCTCACTGCAAGGGTGTTATTTTCATTGAGTTTTAGGGTGAATGAATAAGGTGGAATACTTACCTTATTCCTCCCTCCAGCAGGGACCCTTCAGCTTTGGGACGGGTCATGCAAAGCCTCCCCTGTTAGTGCTTCCAGTCATGGTCACATTCCTTCCTCTTTTATATACAATGCAGGCTTTTCAAAGCGTTGAGCAAAAAACTAGTCGAGCCTCTTCCACTAGACTGTTAGTATTTACTTTTAAGTGCATTTGGGCAGTCCTTGTTCTTATGGGAGTGTGGTGCCCACCATTGGACTATCTACACTGTCAGTAGCATGCATTGTATATAATGATGCCAAGGGACTGCCCAGAGACTGGAGTTTCGGAGAGAAGAAGACAGTGCCAGAGACTACCAGAGTGGGGGTTAGGGTAAGTAATACTGCCTGTTCCTCTACCCCTAGACAAAAGAAACATTTAACTATTGCAGTGCAGATGGGGGAACACTACAAGGGTACATTTTGTTTGTTCCTAGAATTGGTAATTTAAGCACCCTGGTGATGGCCTATGCCAGGCATCACTAAATGTTGGACAATGGTCCAAATCCCATCTGGACCACCGAGGCCCCGCCATTTAGGAGCTGTTCTTTCCAGCAGCCATCACCACTGCTGCTGTCATTTTCACAGAGCCAACAGCGGGAGGCGGGACAGCTTTGGATGGAGGGCAGGGGCTGCCAAGTTAACAAGCAGGATTGGTTGCTAGGATGCAGGACAGTCCTAGCAACCAGTCACCAGCTTGCAGCTCCCACCCCCTCTGTTCAAACCTGCTGTGCCTTCTGTCTTTCTCCCTGTCTGTGTAAGGTAGGACAGGAATGGGGATGATGTGCAGGGGGGAGACATTAATGGGGTTGCTGAGGACAGTAAGGGGGGCTGACGACAGCTAACAGGGAGGCTCTGGACAGTAATGGGGGGCTCAGGATAGTAATGGGGGGCTGAGGACAGTAATAGGGGGGCGCAGGACAGTAATGGTGAGGGGACTGAGGACATTAATGGGGTAGTTAAGAACAGTAATTGGCCATCTAAAGACAGTAATGGGGGGCTAAGGACAATAATGTGTGGACTGAGGACAGTAATAGGGGTGTTAAGGACATTAATGGGGTTGCCGAGGACAGTAATGAGGTCACTAAGGACAGTAATGAGGTCGCTAAGGACAGTAATGGGTGGCTAAAGACAGTAATGAGGAGCTGATGACAGTAATGAGGTTGCTGAGGACAGTAATGAGGTTGCTGAGGACAGTAATAGGGGGCTGAGGACAGTGCAGCGTGCTGAAGGGAGTAATGCGAGGGGTGAGGACAATAATGGGAGGGGGGCTGAGGACAGTAATTTGAGGGGGTGGGCTGAGGAGAGTAATGTGAAGGGGAATGACTGTGATGTGAAAGGGGGCTGAGGATGCTGATGTAAAAACAGGATTGTGATATGTGGCTCAATTCAGATCTGTGCATGCAGGTTTGCATGCGTATGTCGCAGGTAGAGCAGCCCATTCATTTTAATGAGCTGCCCTACCCATGAGAAACGCAAGGAAAGAAGTCCTAACAAAAATGTGCCGTAGGTGCCGATGTGCGGAGGTGCCATTAGGTATTATTGGCACCCCCATGCATCTGCTAAAGCGTGTTTCTTTGTGGATCAGCTACGCATGCCATTTCACGCATGTTCCCCAGCCACAGAGATGTGAACCTAGTCTAATGCCGCGTACACACAGTCGGATTTTCCGACGGGAAATGTTCGATGGGAGCTTGTTGTCGGAAATTCCGACCGTGTGTAGGCTCCATCGGACATTTTCCGTCGGAATTTCCGACAAACAAAATTTGAGGTCTGGATCTCAAATTTTCTGAAAACAAAATCTGTTGTCGAAAATTCTGATCGTGTGTACACAATTCCGACGCACAAAGTTCCACGCATGCTCTGAATCAAGCAGAAGAGCCGCACTGGCTATTGAACTTAATTTTTCTCGGCTCGTCGTACGCGTTGTACGTCACCGCGTTCTGGACGTTCGGAATTTGCACAACATTTGTGTGACCGAGTGTATGCAAGACAAGTTTGAGCCAACATCCGTCGGAAAAAAAACATGGATTTTGTTGTCGGAATGTGCGTGTACGCAGCATAAGAGGAAAGGGTTCTGTGATTTGAAGGATCCAAGTCATAGCACAAATATGTGATTCGGACCTCTGCTGTTAGCATATTACTGACTGGACCTCTGCGAATTTTAATTCAAGACCCCTGGCCTTAACAATCTGTCGTCTTTATTTACAGCAACCGAATTTCATCATGTTTCTAAATATAGTTGAAAATTGGAAACTAGCTGCTGCTAATTCTTCTGCCTCTTCCTGCTACTAAAACCAGTACCTGTGCTGTTGAGGCTAAGGTTGAACACAGGATAACCACTTAGAAATGAAAGTGTATGTCGACCCCAAAACATTTTTTTTTACTATTTTGATTAGTGGAAAAGAATTAGAATTCCTTTTTGGGTTTTTACTGCTTTCCAGGGCAGGACATACACTGTAAGGGTCTTCTATACCAGTGGTTCTCAACCCTGTCCTCAAGTACCCCCAACAGGCCATGTTTGCAGGTTTTTCTTTATCTTGCACAGGTGCTTTAAATCAGAGCCAATGGCTTGGTATTTTGGACAGCTGTTTTATTCCCAAAACATGGCCCGTTGGGGGTACTTGAGGACAGGGTTGAGAACCACTATTTTATACCATCAGTTGGTTTTGGTGTGGCAGCCTTGATTCATGGATCCAAAAAAATAGACAGGACTGGTCTTTGAAGCGAGGGTTTGCTAAAAGGGTTGAGGAAGGCCTTAAAATGCATCTAAAGCCTTTTTTTTTTTTTTTTTTTTTTTTTTTACATTTTCAATTGAGTGGGGAAGAGTTTGAAGCTTTATCAGGTTTTAATTGCTTTCTGTGCTGCCATTAGGGAGATTCACCCTTTCTCCAAAATCCAAAATGTTGCCACCAGATCCATAATAGAGGGGAAATCTTTTAATGCGGACACTTGTTCTGGTGACAGCAATGCTGGAAAGATTTCCCTTACTATGCATAGGTTTATTCACACTTGTTTTGCCTATGAGACAGGAAGGGAAAGAAAAAACACAATCAGAAAGCAAAAAAAAAGAAATTTGGCAAGGATTTTAACAGTTCCATAACATCTCCAAAAAAAATATATTAATTTAAAGGTCTGACAGTTTGACTTTTACAGTGTTGGAAGGGGTAGAGTTCTCCAATTAGAGAATCCAGTGGATGATCTTAATGGTATTTCACCTTTATCTATTTTTTTCTGGTAACTCTCTTATTATGTTTCTAACTCTTTTTAGGGTGGTGGTGGTATGAGGGGACAAAAAGGATCACAGGGAGATACCGGGCCACCGGTAAGTGTTTTTCTTTTTTTTTTAAAGTTTTATGGTCACAGTAATTCATATTTCTATCATTATTTTTCTTATCTATTTATTACAGGTACTTATATAGCGCTGTCAATTTATGCAGCACTTTACACATATATATATTGTACATTTACATCAGTCCCTGCACTCAAGAAACTTACAATCTTAGGCCCCTAACACGCATTCATACATACACATAATAGGACCAACTTAGAAGCTAATTAACCTGCCAACACGTCTTTGGTGTGTGGTAGGAAACCCACACAGGCACAGGGAGAACATGCAAACTCCAGGCAGGTAGTGTCATGATTGGGATTTGAACCAACGACTCTAGTGCTGCTAGACGGAAGTGCTAAACACTTAGCCACTATGCTGCCCAGGTATTCAAAATTACATTTTCTTTTTCATATTTATTCCATTTTTATAGGGGTCAGACGGCCCGCCAGGCCCATCAGGCCCACCAGGAGTTCAAGGACCACCCGGACCACAGGGACCAAGTGGACATTCCATTCAGGGACCACCAGTAAGATTATTTCTGTCTTCTTTATTGAACTAAGCTTCTGGAGAATGTATGTGCACAAAGAACCAGAGAAGTCCTGTGCCACAGAGGACAGAGTCCAGTAGTTGGGTTAATTACAGAATGGAGCAGACACCAGTCAAAGACGATTATTTTCCTAAAATGATGTGTTACTGGCCTTCTAAAAGTGGCCCTTTCACTAAAGTATATATTTTAAATGAAGACATGCCTGTAAAAGAAGTCAGTAAGTACTACCTCTTCTGCTGCCTGTGGTGCAGGTAAACTGACACTTCCAGGGGTATTGATCTCCCAGGTGCCCCCACCAGCTCTCACCTCTCACTGGTTCCTCCTTCTGACCTCCACATCACTGTTGAATACTGTAGTGATCAAAAGGACTAACTAGGAAGAGCTGGGAAACTAGGGGACCCAGAATACTGCCAAAAGTGAAGATTTCTCAGCATTGAAGTGGAGTTTAGTGATGAGAGCAGTAGAAAAAAGGTGATTATTTTCTGGCTTCTTTAACAAGTACTTCTTAATTTAAAATCTGTACTATAAAAACAGGGGTGCTTTAGGAAGTCCAATAATACCTTGATTTTAGGATAGTAATGTCAAAGTTGTAGCTGGGCCTTCTGGGCATCCACCGAGCCATAGGTTCCTGCTTGTCAGTTTTTTTTTTTCTTTTGCGCCATCTATTTCCAACTGGGGAGAGTTCCCGTCACGTTACTGTTCCACTAGAGCAGAGGCCTCTAAACTGTGGCCCGAGGGCTGGATGCGGCCCCTTGCTTGCCTTTATCCGGCCCTTGGTGTATTATCCCTCCCACTGATACGAGACACTATTCTGCCATCTGACACTGACAATGGAGCACCATATCTCCTACTGACACCACTAATGGGGCACTATTCCTCCCTATTATATCAATGATGGGGCACTATTCCTTCAACGGATACCAGGAAAATTTCCACTCCCGCTGGCCAAAGTCCAGCCCTCCTTGAGTCTGAAGGACAATAAACTGGGCCTTTGTTTAGAATGTTTGGAGACCCCTGCCCTAGAGGATTTCCTTTCCTATTCTGAAGACAACTCAAAATGCTAGATTTCATGTCACTTTCTGCCCAAGTGATAGTGGTTACCAGGACAAATAGAGTGACTCTCCCTAGTGGGCACACAGATAGCAATACAATTTGACAGGTATTTTATCTCTTATAATTGTATCTAAAACGAAAAAAAAAAAGTTTTAACTTTAGATACATGTTCAGTATAGATGTGTGATATTTACCCTTACTAAAGCATACAGTAATATCCTAGATGGGATGAAGTATGAGGACAAAATTCTGTGTTTTATGTTGTATTGCAGAATTAAGAAAGCAGAAGGCATTTTGTGTAATCTTCACTGTTATATGTGTAGCCTAGGATGAAGTATTTCTAACCTAAGGCTGAAAAGAGTGTAGCATGGTAAAGCCTTCTTACAACAGAAGGTATTCACATATCTAATTTCATAACGTATCCCAAAAATAAGAGGATTATTCCTAATTTCAGGACAGTGAGCTATGTCTTGCAAATCATACCTGTATGTCCCAGTAGTCAATTGCATATCCAGAACTGCTGGCATAAAGCAAGGATACAGCTTATTATAGAGCCATTTGTTCCAAACTGCATATTTCAGTCTTTTTGGCCATCATCAGTATAGTTCATGGAAATCATGTCGTCTATGGAGCAGGACTTGGGATGGGAAAGTATAATTCTATGGTAGGAAGGGACTAAAGAAATAAAATAGAAATTGAATAATTATGTAGCTCAGTAGTCTTCTTAGAACAAATGATATTTACAGGGTTCATTTCTTTGCATATTTAAAAAAAAATTTTAAAAATTCCATTTCAGGATAGTGAGTAGAGCCAGGCCAATCATTTCTTTATGCAGAATGTGAGTTCAGTTCATAAGAAAACAAATCTCTATTTAGATGTGCTGGATCACTAAAGTTTTTCAGCACAGTGTCACCAATGAAGTTAGAGGTTTACCATACTGTTATAACCCTATGAATTTGTATAACTATTAACAACATTTTCTCTATTTTTTTTAGGGTTCTCCTGGTTCAAAAGGAGATAAAGGAGAAGCTGGAATGCAAGGAAATCAGGTTACCTGCTGTGATCATTTATATTAAAAATGCATTATTACTCTGCTGGGGGATATAATGTCCAAACTGTAAAAACTATATAGACAAAAGATTGTGGACACCTGACCGTCCCTTTTACACTGTATGGCCAAAAGTATGTTGACTTCTCTCCAAATGATTGAATTCTTTTGGTTCCAGTAAATGGTACTGTTAATGCTACAATATAGATAGACAATTTAGACAATTATGCTTTTCGACACTTGTGGCAACAGTTTGGAGAAAGCCCTTTTCTGTTCCAATGTGCCCCTGTGTACCAAACGAGCTCTGTGTAGACATGGTTTGGTGAGTTTGGTGTGGAGGAACTCAAGTGGCCTACCCAGAGCCCTGGCCTCAACCCCACTGATCTCCTTTGGTATGAACTGGTACGCTGATTGAGAACTAGGTCTTTTAATCCAACGTCAGTATTTGACCTCACAAATTCCCATAGACACACTCCAAAATTTTGTGGAAAACCTCCACGGAAGAGTGCACGCTAAAATAGTGCAATAAGGAGGAGATTGGGGCAACCCCACATTAATCCCTATGGTTTTGGAATGAGGTGTCCAGCAAGCTCATGTAGATGTGATGGTCAGTCGTCTGCAAACTGTTGTCCATATAGCATAAGTAATAAGAGATTACTCCTCTGCCCCGTGCACTTGACAGAATCTGTCAAGGCTTGCTGGCCACTTTTAGTTTTGCTAAGGCTGAACGTAAGGCTGTTATCAATGCTGCATAGTGATACAGTAGTCACACTGAAGGAGATGTAACATTTGCTCAATACGTAAGTGATAGTGACTTAGTATGAAGTAATCTTGTTATTGTAACTGTGACAAGCTAGGGTGCTGTTAGGGCTTGCTGTTTGGATTCTCTAAGCATTCACTGATATCAGTTGTATGTATAAATGTCAAAACATATGTTTTTTTTTTGTAGGGAGTTCCTGGCACAACAGGGTCTCCTGGAATGGAAGGACCTGCAGGGCAAAGGGTGAGCTATTGCATGAACAAACATGAACACTTTATTAATTACAGTGTAGTGAGTTTATCACATGTAAAGTAATATTATAGATGCAAAATTGTAAAAAGGAGACAATGTAGATACTGTTTTACTTTGTAAATTTATGATGATGTTGCAGAGCAAACTAGCAGTTTCGACACCTTCTATTTAAATCTGCCATCCTGATTTTTGAACTCTGTTCTGTTACTGTATGCCAAGATAAAGAGTATCTCCAGCCCAAACTTTTTTTGCCTTGCATAGAGTGGGAAAGGGTTTCAGGAAAATCAGTTTTTAGGCCTCAATCACATGGGCTTACCTATCTGTACACCAGTACAAAGGTCTGTCATTGCCCACACGGGATGTACAGGTGTTCCATGCATCCACATGCAGGCAGTCCCATTCATATCTATTGGAATTCAGCAGCTGCATTGACATAACTATTGAGACGCACGGCCGCCATGATTAAAAAAAGGACACACGAGCCACAGCCCGATGCCTGCTGTCCGCTGCCGATGTCCGCTGCTTATGCCCGCTACCTGTAGATGGGGTAAGTGCCAGACCAGCAGACAGCGAGCTGATTAAACCTCATTTGCCCAACTTGACACTGAGATTAAACCATGAATGGGACTGTCTGCAAAGTGCACTTTGTGGCCCTGTTCCAGAGAACACCCTATTTTATTTTCCTTTATTTCCTTGTTAACATTGTCACCTTTGTCTGGAAGTCAAGGAAAATTCCCCAACAGGGACACAGATGGCAGTAGAAACAGCTCCATTAGCTTTTTATCCCTGTCCACATTGGAGATTTTTACTTACTTTCTGTTTACAATCTTTTATTAGGGCAAAGGTGAGATACAAAAGTTATCACAAGTATAATAGATAACATCTGTAGCAAAATAAAGATTCAAAACGGATCCATAAAAAAAAAAAACATTGAAAATCACAGTATAAATGTATAGGACATACAGTATCTCACAAAAGTGAGTACACCCCTCACATTTTTGTAAATATTTTATTCCATCTTTTCATATGACAACACTGAAGAAATGACACTTTGCTACAATGTAAAGTAGTGAGTGTACAGCTTGTATAACAGTGTAAATTTGATGTCCCCTCAAAATAACTCACACACAGCCATTAATTCTAAACCGCTGGCAACAAAAGTGAGTACACCCCTAAGTGAAAATGTCCAAATTAGGTCCAATTAGCCATTTTCCCTCCCCGATATCATGTGACTCGTTAGTGTTACAAGGTCTCAGGTGTGAATGGGGAGCAGGTGTGTTAAAGTTGGTGTTATCGCTCTCACTCTCTCATACTGGTCACTGGAAGTTCAACATGGCACCTCATGGCAAAGAACTCTCTGAGGATCTGATGCATAGTAGCCCATTATGCTTTACCTCTGCAGGGAAACAAAGAGGAAGTAAAACCCATCAGCGTTTACTTCCCTTTTAATGGCTGTGTGTTGAGTTATTTTGCGGGGACAGCAAATCTACATTGTACAGTGAGCTGTACACTCATTACTTTACATTGTAGCAAAGTGTCATTTCTTCATTGTAGTCACATGAAAAGATATAATAAAACATTTACAAAAATGTCAAGGGTGTACTCACTTTTGTGAGATACTGTAAAGGTATCCATCATATAAGCAAGAAAATGAACAAAACAAAGAAAAAAGAAAATGAAGCAAAGAGACAAGGCACTTTTACGGTATGAATAAAAGTTATTATCGTGCAGTTTCAGTATCTCAAAGTACATTCAGACTAAATAAAATCTGCACTCAGGAAACACTCAATAAACTCTATTATAAATAGCCAAGGTTGTTGGATCCATGTAGGCTATTGATCTTAGGAAGGCTAAGATAGGCGATATAAAAACCAAGGATCCCATAAGGCAGAAAACCAGGTTTTAGAGTCATAAATTGTGTGAAATATCTGTTCCATAAGCATAATGGCATCCATTCTAGAGATGAAGGCACTGTCGTAGATTTCCAATTAAATACAATATTCCAGTGCATAGATACTCACAGGGTATGGAGCAATCCAAGATAGAGGAGAAGAGTTTCACTCTCTGTGCTGGTAATGAGAAATCTGCCCAACAAGGTATACACTCCAGTAAATTCTTTTTAGACATTTTCATGTTACCCCAATTTGTCCAAAACAAATAAAGCTTTGGCTGAAATTAAAAAATTGCATTGTTACCCTAATTCTGCTCAAATTAACAGATGTGCTTAATACTCTCCACCATCCAACCTATTTGCCTTTTGAGTCCCTTGAAATACTTGTTACATCTAGGTTCTAGGTTCTACCCACCTTTCTTTTTCAGTGCTGTTGTGTGTGTGCGTATGTATGTATATATATATATATATATATATATATATATATATATATATATATATATATATATACACAGGGCTTTTTTTCTCAGAGAATAGGTGCAGGAACTCCCTCCCTTCGAAATCACTCATTGTCTCTGCCCCCTACCCACCTCTGAGCATCGTCCCTTGATCTAACCCCCTACCCACCTCTCACCCACCCAAAAGAAAATACCACACCCAGAAACAAAAGATCCACCCCAGCAACATCAAACCCCTCCCACCCAGTAGCAACAACAGATCCCCACCAGTGGCAATAGATCCCCCAGCAGCCAGCATCAATAGACCCTCCAGTACACCCCAACACTCCTTGCTATCACATATATTCAGTGCTGGAGGTGTCAGAACTGCATTCCCCACGTTCCCGCTGAGAAAAAGCCATATATATATATATATATATATATATATATATATATATATATATATATACCGTATTTATCGGCGTATAACACGCACTTTTTTCCCCTTAAAATCAGGGGAAAGTCGCAGGTGCATGTTATACGCCGATCCCCTGAGCTGCACAACTCAAAAATTGCCGACTGCGATTTGAAAATGGCGCCACCGGCGCCGAAATACACAGAGCCGGTCCTCGGCTCTTTCCGGCGGCTCTCGTTCATTTTCGGCTCCACTCGTAGTCCCGAGTGGAGCTATCCGAACCTACTCGGCTAGGTTCGGATAGCTCCGCTCGGGACCACGAGTGAAACCGAAAGTGAACGAGACCCGCCGGAAAGAGCCGAGGACCGGCTCTGTGTATTTCGGCGCCGGCGGCGCCATTTTCAAATCGCGGTCGGCGATTTTGAAGACAGGGGATCGAAGGCTGCACTGGGCAAGGCTGCACTGGGGGAGGCTGCACTGGGGGAGGCTGCACTGGGGAAGGCTGCACTGGGGAAGGCTGCACTGGGGAAGGCTGCACTGGGGAAGGCTGCACTGACATGGCTGCACTGACATGGCTGCACTGACAAGGCTGCACTGACAAGGCTGCACTGAGAAGGCTGCAATGATGGGCATTTAAATGTAAGTTTTTTTCCCTTCAACTTCCCTCCTAAAAGTTTTTTTTCCTTAAAATTCCCTCCTAAATTGGGGTGCGTGTTATACGCCGGTGCGTGTTATACGCCGATAAATACGGTATATATATATATATATATATATATATATATATATAAAATATCAGAGGGTTAATTTGTTTCGTTAAAATAACTGCAAAGCCTTAGGAATTGCTCAACAATTTTGTTTAGGGAGTTTTCTAAACACTTCTAGTTCAGCCTTTCAAATTACTAAACCTGTGCCAAGCTGACATCGGGGGCCAGGGCAGAATGTGTATTCATAATGTAAATGTTACTTTGTACATTATGAAGGCTGTGATAGGAAAACAAACTTAAAGCTGAACTCCCGGCAGATATAAAAGACACAAACTAATGCAGCTCTATTCATTAATACATCGTGGGGATATGAAGTCAAATTCTGGTACTTAAAGCGGAAGTAAACCCATCCATAAAGCATGTGCCAGAAATGTAACACTCCCATTGGTTGTTCTCTCAAACTGTCAAACCATCCAATGGCTGGTGTCATTACTGATCACATGTGCAGCATCATGGCAGTTGTAGCTTAAACAGAGGTAAAGATGGCAGCTTCCTTGGCTGATAAAAATACAGGAGTTTACTTACACTTTAAAAAGAAAGTAAACTTCCCTTGATTGTATGTACCTATAGGTAAACTTATAATAAGGCTTACCTATAGGTACTGTAAATATCTCCGTTCAGGAGATATTTACTGTATACGCCACCGATGACGCCATCAGGGCATTTGCTCTGAAGGAAAGGCTACCTGTGACTGGCGGCTCCCGTGTGCATGCGCGGGAGTGATGTCACGGGGCTCTGGACAGTTACAGAGCTGGAGTCCACGGACCCGGAAGGAAAACGGGCAAAGATGGATGTGGCCTCCAGCGGGGACGATGAGGGCTTTGTTTGCAGGTAAGTTTTACATAACGTGCTAGTATGTGATGCGTACTGGCACATTATGCCTTTACTTTGCAGGTCACTCAAAAAAAAAAAGAGACAGTGTTTTCTTCCTCTTTAACCTGTTCACTTAAAAAAAAAAATCAATGATGTATTTGGTATCAGCTTTTTGTACAGCAGAGCTCAGAGAGGTGGAATCAGTTGTCATGTAGTGCTCATGTTCTAATATGGAACATACTAATAGAAGAGAGAGAGTCCAACTGCTAGAACCACTACAAAGTCAAATGATGGCGTCACGCTATGGCGATGGAGTCAGCATAATGCAGAATACACAAATCATTGGCAGAACCAGTCACAGAAGTGAGACAAAAATAGCAACACATATTACAAAAAATATCTAATATCTACATATGCCTGACCTAACACACTGCCATAGGTGTGTATTAGGGTGTGCACCCCAAAGCTCAAACACACATTGGTGTGTGTGTGTGTGTGTGTATATATATATATATATATATACAGTATATATATATATATATATATATATATATATATATATATATATATATATATATATATATATATATATATATATATATATACACACACACAGACGCATACACACTCTTATAAATAAATTTTAAAAAGTATTAAAACATGGATGGTGTCATTAGGGCAATGGGCGGTGTCAGTAGAGCAGTGGATGGTGTCAGTAGAGCAGTGGACGGTGTCAGTAGGGCAGTGGACAGTGTCAGTAGAGCAGTGGACGGTGTCAGTAGAGCAGTGGACAGTGTCAGTAGAGCAGTGGACGGTGTCAGTAGGGCAGTGGACGGTGTCAGTAGAGCAGTGGACAGTGTCAGTAGAGCAGTGGACGGTGTCAGTAGGGCAGTGGACGGTGTCAGTAGAGCAGTGGACGGTGTCAGTAGAGCAGTGGAGGGTGTCAGTAGAGCAGTGAATGGTGTCAGTAGGACAGTGGATGGTGTCAGTAGAGCAGTGGACGGTGTCAGTAGAGCAGTGGATGGTGTCCATAGGGCAGTGGACGGTGTCAGTAGAGCAGTGGATGGTGTCAGTAGAGCAGTGGATGGTGTCAGTAGAGCAGTGGATGGTGTCCATAGGGCAGTGGATGGTGTCAGTAGAGCAGTGAATGGTGTCAGTAGGACAGTGGATGGTGTCAGTAGAGCAGTGGATGGTGTCAGTGGAGCAGTGGACGGTGTCAGTAGAGCAGTGGATGGTGTCCATAGGGCAGTGGATGGTGTCAGTAGAGCAGTGAACGGTGTCAGTAGAGCAGTGAACGGTGTCAGTAGGACAGTGGATGGTGTCAGTAGAGCAGTGAACGGTGTCAGTAGAGCAGTGAACGGTGTCAGTAGGACAGTGGATGGTGTCAGTGGAGCAGTGGATGGTGTCAGTGGGGCAGTGGATGGTGTCAGTGGGGCAGAAACAGGTGTCAGTTATTAGTGTAGGGGATGTATCAGTAAGGCAGAGGTTAGTGTCAGTAGGACAGTGGATGGTGTCAGTCAGTAGAGCAGTAGACAGTGTCAGTAGGGCAATGGACTTTGTCAGTATGGGTAGAGGATAGTGTCTGTAGAGCAGTGAACGATATCAGTAGGGCAAGAGATTGGTGTCAGTAGGATATTGGATGGTGATATTTTTTTTTTACTATCTTATTTTTAAATTATTTTTTACAATATTAATTTTGCATTTATTTTTTTACAATTTTTTAGGAACCCCGTTGGAGGCATTTGGCAAAAAATCAGGGGTCTAAACAGACCCCTGATGTTTTATTTTTGAGACAGAAATTCCCCAGTCCCTTTCTCTGCAGCCTCAGTTGCACAGTGACAGTGAATGAATGCGGAGTGCTTTGTGCTGAGCGTTTTCCTGTTCACTCGCAAACTGAAGCATAGTAAAGACAGTTTACTATGCTTTAGTTATGAATGAACATAGTGAGTGATTGGTGCCAATCACTCACTGTGTTTATTTAGAAAAGGAATGGGCCATTAAATGACATATTTACCGGTCCCTTCTCCCATTTGCCATCCTGAAACATCCCTCAGGAGCAGTCAGTGGGAAAAGAGAGGAGGGAAGCTGGCAGCCCTGTGAGGGGGGGGGGGGGACATGGGGGGTAGGGATCTGCCCTCCATGGGGTCCTTAGGGTGTGTCCAGGCACACCCGGCACACCTATGCACACTCGGAGGTTTTAAGACAGTATGTAAGGTAAGGAAGTTGACAGACAGCAGCTGTCAGACTTCCAGTGACTTTTTACCCCTTGACACAAGCTGAAGCATCAGACTCTTTCAGAAGTGAGCTTGCAGTGATATCATTGAATATAGAATAGTCACATATCTGCAATAGCCCTGGTTCTCTTTAAACAGGATTACATTAGCCAGTTTAGTACAACACTTGTGATCTGCATCCAGATGGGATTCACATATGTCTGTGATTAAACAGAATGATTTAATAAGAATAAGAATATGAATTTTGATCATGTTTAATGAATTGCATATGTCCTCAATCCACCTCAATGCAAACCTGCTTCTTAGAAAAACAAAATCAGAAACCATATCCCAGTGATTTCTTGTTTACTGGAAGACAGTCCCAAAATGCAAATTCTGAAAAAGAACTTCTGGAAAAATCAAATGCAAAAGAAAAAAGATCAGCACATATTATGGTCACCCTGGAATTTGGGATTTTACCACTAGGAGGCAACACAGGTGAGATCTGTGACAACACTTGTGGTCTCCTTGGAAAATAGGAGTTTACCTTTCCATGGTACTTTTGCAAAGAGATTTCTTTTAAAGCAAGTCTAAAGCCTCGTACACACAATCGGATTGTTGGCCAACAAAACCGTGGACTTTTGTCCGAAGGGCGTTGGCCCAAACTTGTCTTGCATACAAACGGCAAGGAATTGTCAGCCAACAAATACGAAAGTAGTGATGTACTACGTTGTTTTTCCAGCTCTTTAGCGCCACCCTTTGGGCTCCTTCTGCTAATTTCGTGTTAGTAGAAGTTTGGTGAGTGTTGATTCACGCTTTTCATTTTGCACTTTTCATTTCACGCTTTTCAGTTAGTTTCTGAACGGCCGTACGTCAACCAGCCATGTTATGGAATCGGAGGAGATAACGTGTTATTTATTATTGTCCTTGGAGTTATTGCTTTGACATTATTTTTTTGGTTGAATAATGATTTGATTTGGTATATTTTCTATATTTTTAGATGCATAGAATGCACTTTTTGGTTAAGTTCTATTGGCAGATAGCATGTCTAATTTTATTTGTTTTCTTTTTCTAATGCACAATAACTTTTACTTAAAATGACAGTTTGGGAGTAGGTAGTTACACTTAAAAAAATACAATGTAAAATTAACAGGGGACGCCAACATAGTTTTTAAAAACTACAGGATAATGGTGTTGTGGTAACTTGCCCAAATAAAAAACAAAAAACAAAAAAAACATAATAATATTATTCTTGATATCACTAGCAAGAAAGAGCCTTTGAAAATTTCTTTGCAATAACTCCATCAGTATCACCAGCAAAGCAGCTTCATTATTATCCCATTAAAGAAGAAGAGAATTGTGCGCTGCGTTTGGAGATTTCATAATTTGCCGCGCCACGAATGTTACTTCTCCATTACGAAAGCTAGTTTACACTAGACATTTGTCCGCGGAAAATTTTAAAACCTGCGATCCAACATTTTCCGCCAACAGCCTGTCATCACACAATTCCCGTCGGAAAATCCGATCGTGTGTACGAGGCTTAATAGTGATAATTGTGTAGCAGACTGAAACATTTATGGCATCTCTTTTTTATTTTCAAAACTAATTGCCAGTACCTATTGGTTAAAATCCGGTGGATTTGGTGATTTATTTTTTTTTATAATCTTCATTTATACCTGAAGCTGCATGAAGACAAGATTCCTCAGCACTGCCTGGACACTGCAGATAATTAGAGGAATTGGTATTGGACTATATAGGCACAAGATGCAAGGTATTAAAGAAAAAAATATTTTTATTACAAATTGATTAAAAATGGACAACCAGACAAACAGTGATTTAATAACTTTGCAAAGTAGGAATTGGCTATACAGTAATACCTCGGATTGTGAGTAACGAGGTTTACGAGCTATTATTTTTTAAAAATCCTGACTCGGTTTGCGAGCGTTGTCTCGCAAGACGAGTAGTATTCAAGCCAATGGGGTGTGCAGTACCGCATTTGGCCAGTGGTGCAGGGGCGCCGGTGAGACTCTGAGCCACTCGGAGCCGCTCGGAGATACTCGGAAACACTCTGTTCCCGAGTGTCTCCGAGTGCATCGAGCAGCTCCAAATGGTCTCTGAGTGTCCCCCACCTCTGTCCCCCACCACATGCGGTACTGCATACAATAGCTGTCACCGTGGAACAAATTATCTGAGTTTCCATTGACTTCTATGGGGAAACTCGCTTTGATATACGAGTGCCTTGGATTACAAGCATTCTTCTGGAACGAATTATGCTCGTAATCCAAGGTACCACTGTATACTATTTCAGCACATAACCCATACCCATACACCAAGAATTAATCCTGAATACTCATAACCATGTCCTTGTTGAGACAATAATAATCGTTCTAGCAGGCTTGGTACGAGTAGATCAAAATGTGCAGTAATAAATAAAAATATATTTTTCTTATAAACCTTGTATCTCAGTGCCTATAAAGTCTAGTACCAATTCCTCCAATAGTATCTTCAAATTAACAGGATGTGGACCATATGTATTTTTCTTGGTGTCCACAGTACCACTCTGTGGTGATACCTTAGAATGCTCTACTGCAGATAATTAGTTGATGTGGCTGCATCTATAGTGAATCTAGGTTTACGTTCCCACATTATTCCAGACTTTGACATTCTACGGAAATATGTCACTTCATGTCACATCACACATATGTTACAATACTGGGAATGATAATTTGCAATGTATAGCTCTCATGTATAGCTATTACGGAACTATGTGTATATGACCTTTTATATTACTTTTGGGTATTTTTTTCACCAAAAAGTGAAAATAGGAGTTTTTCTTTCCATGGTACTTTTACAAAGAGATCTCTTTTAAAGCAAGTCTAATAGAAGAAGGGGGGGACCACAAAACGCATTGGCTTTTTTTTATCAAATCAAATTATCAAATTAAAGAACTACAGGCTGTACAGAAAGTAATGAAAATATGGGCAAAGCTTTTTTATTAACTTAGATCATTCAAATTTCACATGTTGGTAGAGTAAATTTTCCTCTATAGTAACTCTTCTTCTTTTTCATTGCTGGTAAATATTGGATTCCAAGC
This sequence comes from Aquarana catesbeiana, assembly GCF_042186555.1. Lineage (NCBI taxonomy): Eukaryota > Metazoa > Chordata > Amphibia > Anura > Ranidae > Aquarana > Aquarana catesbeiana. The sequence continues at coordinate 606,243,262 of NC_133328.1, read as the reverse complement.
AGAAGCAATGTGTGTCAATGAGATATTGACAGAGAAGGGGTGCAGGCTGTCTGGTATCCACAGAAAACTACAGAATGTTTACTGAGATGACATCATTGACAAGATTAATGGTGTCAGTGGTGTAATCTCCATAAACGTCAGACAGCCTGTACCTTTCTTCGTCAAGAACTCAATGACGGCATGTTGCTTCTGCTTGGAATCCATTCTTTACCTGCAATGAAAAAGAAGAGTTACTATAGAGAAAGAGATGCTCTACCAACATATAAAATTTGAATGACCTATGTAAGTTGTTAAAAAGGTTATGCCCACTTTTGCCTACTTTCGGTACAGCCATCGTATATATTGTGTTGGCGCTCCATTGCCTATTGAACGTCATTTTCATTCAGGGTCCCCCAGTAGTTGGCAGGTACCTATGGCCCAAGGAGCAGTCTAATAACACCTCCACAGGCAGAACTGGCATTAAAGTTGTTTCAGATCCAGCACCAGCCCCAGTCCAATTTTCTGAATACAGTGGAACCTCGGATTACGAGCATAATCCATTCCAGGAGAATGCTCGCAATCCAAAGTACTCGCATATCAAAGCGAGTTTCCCCATTGAAGTCAATGGAAACGAAAATATTTAGTTCCGCATTGACTTCAATGGCATGCAATACTGCATGCGGCCAGAGGTGGGGGGCGCCGGAGAGCCTCGGAAAGGCCCGAGGACACCTCGGCTGACCTTGGCAAACCTCGGAAATACTCCTGTTCCCGAGGTTTGCTGAGGTCAGCCAAGCTGTCCTCGGGCCTTTCCGTGCATTTCCGAACAGTGCCGATCGGCGCCGCTAGGCTCCAGCGCCCCCCCCCCCACCTCAGGCCAAACACGGTACTGCACACGCTTTGACCTGAATCATGCTCGTTAGGCGAGTTAAGACTCGCAAACCGAGTTACGATTTTTAAAAATACAGTGCTCGTATTGCAAAACGCTTGTTAACTCGCAATCCGAGGTTCCACTCTATTGGGAATAGTAGCATTGATATGTATAAGGAATGTAATAGCTGTTGTCTCTAGCAATTTCATGCAACATGTCCCCAGTCTCGAAAAATATCTCCTGCACAATGCCGCCAGTCTCCACCTTTAGAATGTACCCAGACTTTGACTATCTCTTTTAGCGTTTCATATAAAATGATATATGCACCCCTGAGCATATAAGGGGCTTCAATTGAGGCCCTTATGTTGAGTAAGTTGGCCACCACTGGTTTAGAAAATGTTTTTGGTAACTCTGTAAATTAGCTCTTAGTAGTTGTCTAATTTCATTCAGACTCAAAGAAAACATAATTCCCTATGAACTTTTTAATACTTAGCTTATGTGGTGGTGAAAGAATTGGTATTATTTATCCTCCAACCTACTTTTCTTTTGCAGGGAGTGCCAGGAAAAGATGGCTCGCCCGGACCCTCCGGACCCCCTGGGCCAATGGTAACATTTACTCTATTCCAATACTCAGGAATTTCATTTTACAAAGTGAATTATGTTATGTTTGCAATGTGATACTCTGGATTGGGCCATATTTGTCCCTCAGCTAAATCCAAAATATATTTTCTGAAACTACCATGCTGTACTCTACTACACCCTTTTACATTTAACCCCAAAGAGGTTCCACTTATTTAGGTTAGGTTAAGTTTTCTTATTTTCAGTTCTCTAATTCTTCCATTAAAAAATGTGTAACATCCTTTATACTTATATGATGTAGTATTTACTTAATATGTGTGTACATATAAGTATACAAATGATTTATTTGGAAGCAAGGAAGTTGAAATCCCCCTTTTTGTATATAACTTGCATTGTCTCCTATTACAGGGTGCACCAGGTAATCCGGGATCTCCAGGCTCTCCAGGAAGCACAGGACGTCAGGGTGATAGCGGACCACCGGTAAGTAGAGTAATCAGCGAACTGATTCATGTGATGATATATGTAGTATTGATAAGGTACAGAACTATTTATTCAGTGTGTAGGAGACACAGCCCATGACCTTTGCAGCTCAACTTATTGGTTATGCGGGATTACATGTGCTCTTCTAAGTAACACATATCAGTGTAAAAATCCAAATACTGTAAATTATGTGGCTGAAATATGTTGACTTATGCAGATGAAAGAGAACATAAATCTCCTACTGAAGCTTTCTGGAATTTTTATCTTAGAAAATATTAGTGATGGCAAGATATAGCATTAAAGTATATCTAAGCTACCTGTATATGTAATCTTTATGTCTGAGTGTAAGAAAAACCATTACAGTGAATCTGGAAAGAGAAAAAAACTCCTAAGGGTGGAACTTTAAAGGCACTACCACATAAACAATGAAAAGTAGTAGAAAAATATTAAACATTTATTAAACAGCATATATGGAATATTGCACATGATCGTAGATACAGTGTATACAAAAAAATGCAAAGAAAGATAAAACTTCCTGAAACCGACGCGTTTCAGAGATGGATTCTGTCTCCTTCATCAGGGCTTTTCACAGAAAATATAATATATCATAGTCATTTGCATTTACATAGGAGTATCCACATTAATTAAACATTAATGACAGTGTCACGTGGAGTCCCCTGCACATCCCGTCCACATAGGTGTTGCTTCAATTTAAGATGGATTTGGATGGGGGAATAGCCAAGTGTTATGTGGGGATAGAATCCCCAATCACACCAAATGGAGTTGAAATCTGGAAACCCAGATACAACAAAAGCAACATGTGTACTGAGGCCCAACAAACGGAGAACTTAAGCGGAGCAGTGGCATCGATTACAGGCAGACAGGTTGGTGGGGACGTGGAGAGCACAGAATGCCATAGACCGATTCAGTGAGATAGTGGTCTCAATTAATGTAGTCCAACATCAGCTTCTCCAAGACCGTCCCATCCATAGCCCTAGATTAGAGTGAATCGGTTGCTTTTAACCTGAAAATCCTGCCAGTAACCACACTTCTTGTTGCAGGTCAACCATGATAAGCCATTGCCTCACAATTGGCAGTAGCTTTGTTGGCCTGTGTGAGAGCTTCTTCAGATCGCTGTTGGGTTGCCTATCTGATAGACCTTATAGGTAGCCCAATGGGCAACTGATGGAGCATGCGGGTCTGGCTAACAATGCTGCTGCTAATTGTGAGCCGAAGGCTTAGCATTATCAGCCTGCAAGGGCTATTAGTGTCAGGATTTCCAGGTAAGAAACTGCAACATTCAGGTTGGATGTATTACTCCTCAGAGATCCCAACAAATGGAATGATATCCCCATACAGTGACCCCTGACAAGTCCGCCATCGATACATGACCCCGTCTTAGAAGTACCTGACACTAGATAGCTAGAGTTGTTTTCTGTTCTGTTTTCTTTCTTCTTTTCTTAGTCCCTCCTCTCCTTTCCCCATATTATTTTCTCTCATGGCTATGGTGCCTCGTCTGATGTGCATCAGTACATTGTATATACCTTATACACTTCAGGTCTGCCCAGGTATGTTGATGAAGTAGTGAAATATACTGTATCTGGGTCCATTTCCCCCTAGTCACCCACGCCGAGTTGACGAAGGTGTGAGGACAAGTGGAGGATCTATGTGCTTTTCATGGATTGCTACGTATCTGGCTTGTGTATACTGCCTGTAGTTTGGCTATGTTGTTCCTGATGTATGAACCAAATGTGAACACCATGTTTATCTGTAGATTTGTGTAATTATGCATTTTTAGTGTCTTTTTTGCAAAACTCAATAGAAATTTGATTATATAAAAAAAAAAGAAACTGCAACAGATTCTCCAAAAATATTTTCTCAAGAAATCTGCAGAAGGATATGCAGTCTAAAATAAATTGCATTATATTATTGGACTATGTTTGTACTATTCAGTAGCAGTTCTTGCTATGTATTTGCCCATGAGGGCATCAAAGAATGCCATCCACTGTCCTAAAATGAGGAATAATCTTCTTACTTTTGGGATATGGAATGAGATATGTGAATACATTCTGTTCTAAGAAGGTTGTATTGTGCTACACTATAAATATATACAGACATTCAGTTAACATATCACTTTTCAAAGGTAGAAAAAGACAAAAAAGTTTTCAAATTGTGATTCATACATTTCACATTTTCTATTAACATTATACTGATTTATAAAAACTGGATTATAGCAAAATGACTTTTTCCCTTTAGGAGCCTCTCACATCCCTTTTTTATTCAATTTCTACTCTGTATTAGAAAAAGGGCACTTGGAATGTAACTACTGTTATGAAATGCAGAACTTCCTTTACTCCATTTTTTTATATTAGCCCCACTGCCCAAAGAAGATTGGTATGGGCCAGTTAAAAGCACCAATTAAAAATTAAAATTTTTCAAATTTTACTAATTAGAAGCTTAGATTTGCCTGTATAGTCTTTATGAATGAAAGATGATATCGGACTGGTGCGCCAGGAAGCAATAACGCAATATGACCCATTTATAGAACGTGATTCTTGAGTTTGGGACCATCAGTTCAGGGACTTACCAGGCAGCCCTGGACCTCGCACCTTCAAAGTCAAGAGAACAATGGCAGCTCAGCAAGCGCCACTCCCTTATGTCAATGGTTTTTAAAATGTAACTTCATGTTTGATGAGAAAAAACCTAACTTTTTCCTCTGAGTGTTCTGTGTTCATTGCAACGATTTTAATAAACGTTGTGGCAGATTCCTAACTTTTTCTGTTCTTATGAAACAAAACATTTGTTTCACCATTTCCTTTCCAGTCTGATTCTTGAATAGGAGGGTCTTTGTTCGCTATACCCACCTGGTACACTCTCCGTGTTCTTATGAGGAAAGTTAGAGGGTCTGCATATTTTAGAATTGGTTAAAGGGGCTGTAAACCCTCATTTTTTTTTTAACCACCTCCCTACCGGCCACTGTATATATACGTCCTGGTAGGGAGGTGGTTATACCGGGATCATGGTTAAAGTTACAACCACGATCCCAGTGTCATTTTTTTAGCCCCGGCGATTCTCTTTCAAGTAAAAGTATTCCCAAGTGGCTGGGCAGCCGCTGGAATACTTTTACAAAGGGCGGAAGGGGGTCCCACCCCCCTCCCACCGCCGCCATTACCGGCTTTTCCAAGCGATCAGGAAGCCCAGGAGCGATCCGACTAGTAACATCCATCAATAAAAGCAATCAAAAACATATTTTTTTTTAGAAACACTGCAAAAATAAATAAAATAAAACAAAAAAATAATAAAAAAAAAAATTTTTTTTTTAAAGCACCCCCGCCACCCCGTGCTCACACACACGTTGGTCCCGCACACATGTGTAAACAGTATTGGCAACACACATGTTGAGGTATCACCGCGATTATCAGAGCGAGAGCAATAATTCTAGCACCAGACCTCCTCTATAACTCTAAACTGGTAACCTGCAATGGCTTTTAAAATGTCACTTATGGATCATTGAAATTACGTTAGTTTGCCACCATTCTATGAGCGTGTGCAATTTAAAGCGTGACATGTTGGGTATCTATTTACTCATAACATTATCTTTCACATTATCTAAAACAATTGGGCTAACTTAACAGTTTTTTTTTTTAATCCATTAAAGTCTATTTTTTTCCCCAAAAAATGCGTCTGAAAGACCGTTGCACAAATACCGTGTGACATAAAATATTTTAATAACCGCCATTTTATTCTCTAGGGTCTCTGGTTAAAAAAATATATAATGTTTGGGGGTTCTGAGTAATTTTCTAGTAAAAAAAAGTAGATTTTTACATGTATATGAGAAATGCCAGAATTGGTCTGGTATTGAGGTAGTTAGATAAAAATAACAAACATGCCTTTACTTACTTGCCCCAATCCTCTTCTTCTGGGGTGCCCCGCCGGCGCTCAGGCCCCTCCTCTTCATCAGGTGCCCCCACGAAAAGCCACTTTCCCTGAGGGCACCTGTGCGGGCTCGCTCCCAAGTCCTGCTGCTGCGTCCATTGACACAGATAGCAGGACTCAGCCCCGCACCCCCCCCCCACTCCTGTGTCACTGGATTTGATTGAGAGCAGCGGGAACCAATGGCTCCTGCTGCTATTAATCTGTCCAATGAGGAGAGAGACAGCGGCTGGGGCGGCTGCGCTTGTGCACATCTCTGGATCGGGCTCAGGTAAGAAAAAGGGGGGTTCTGGGGGGCAGCTGCAGCACAGAAGGTTTTTCACCTTAATGCATTGAGGCTTTATAACCACTTTAACTCCTAGGGAGTATTTTACTAAAAATGTAAATTGCTATTTCAGTGGTTGTCTACAATGTTGTAGGTTTTTCAGTGCAGACAATCAGTGAACCAATCTCACAAGCCGGAAATGACATTTCTAAGAGAATTCTGTATGCTGACTGTATAAAGAACGGCTCCAGGATGCCATATTGCATTGATTTAAAAAAAAAAAACAATTTTGGAAAATTACAGCAACTACAGACTGAAATGTAAAGGTAATTTTTAAAAAGAAGAATTCCAGGTATGGATAATTTATACATATTAACCACTTACGGACCGCCCCGCACACCGATCTACGTCCTGACTTTGAAGAGGAATATCGCTGTTATGGCAGCAGCTAACTGCCATAATCCCAGTATCCTCTTCTTCGGCCGGCGGTCCGCTTTCAGATAAAATTGATCTCTGTGGCGGATTCACAGAGAGATCACTTTTATCGGCGGCAGGAGAGGGCCCCCTCCTGCTGCGCTCCGATGCCCTCCGCCGCTTACCGGAGCCGTCGGCAGCAGCGGAGGCGATCGGATTTTCCTCATTCCTTGGCATGGAGACAAGTGAGGGGAAGATGGCTCCCACCCGTCTCCATACCATTTTCCGGAGCGGAAGCGACGTCAAAACATCACTTCCGCCCATAGCTCTTAAAGGGACATTTAAAATTTTTTTTTTTTTTAAATGACAATTTTTATTTTTTTTTAGTGTAAATATGAGATCTGAGGTCTTTTTGACCCCAGATCTCACATTTAAGAGGTCCTGTCATGCTTTTTTTCTATTACAAGGGATGTTTACATCCCTTGTAATAGGAATAAAAGTGACAGAATTTTTTTTTTATAAAGAACAGTGTAAAAATAAAAAATAAAAGGTAAAATAAATGTAAAAAAAAATAATTTTTAAACGCACCCCGTCCCGCCGAGCTCGCGCGCAGAAGCGAACGCATACGCGAGTAGCGCCCGCATATGAAAACAGTGTTCAAACCACACATGTGAGGTATCGCCGCGATCGGTAAAGCGAGAGCAATAATTCTAATAATTCTAGAATTTTTGAAACCTCGCCTATGGAGATTTTCAAGGTTAAAAGTTTGTCGCCATTCCATGAGCGGGCGCAATTTTGTAGCGTGACATGTTGGGTATCAATTTACTCTGCGTAACATTATCTTTCACAATATAAAAAAGATTGGGCTAACTTTACTGTGGTCTTATTTTTTAATTCAAAAAGTGTATTTTTTCCAAAAAAAAGTGCGCTTGTAAGACCGCTGCGCAAATACAGTGTGACAGAAAGTATTGCAACAACCGCCATTTTATTCTCTGGGGTGTTAGAAAAAAAAAGTATAATGTTTGGGGGTTCTAAGTCATTTTCTAGCAAAAAAAAAACTGTTTTTAACTTGTAAACAACAAATCTCAAAAAGAGGTTCGGTCCTTAAGTGGTTAACATTGGTCATGCTTGTAACTATGTATATACCATACCCTGTCAATTCCCCTGGAAGCTGGAAATCACTGAAGTAGACACTGATACTGTCTCTGGGTCAGGTGCCAAGTGGCTGCCCTGCTGCATGCTGAACACAAGAGATTATATATTCACGCAGCACCAGGACCATTCAGAGAATGCGTTGCATTTTGTGAGCAAATGCAAAGCATTCTCTGATTGGATGAAGTGTAGAGAATGATGCTACCACCCTGCCTCTCCACCTCCTCCAATCGGAAAATCCTTTGCATTTATTGAGAAAATGAAAAGCATTCTCTGAATGGTTCTCATGCAAAGCGGTGAATCTCCTGCATTCAGAAGCAGCTGCTCAGCGCGGGGCCCGGAAGGTAGTGGAGCTCAGTGGAGTAGTGGTGTCTACTTCAGTGAATTCCAGTTTCCAGCGGCCTAGGCCAGGTATGATCCAAACTGGACCAATATAACTATGTATAAAATATCTATACCTGGAATTCATCTAGTTCAGCTCTTTGGACATACTACACACTTCCAAAGAGTGAAGGGTTAAAGTGATGGTAAAGGGTGAAGGTAAAAAACTTTCAGCGTGCGGCTACCCCCGTAGCCCCTCCCCCTCCTTAATACTTACTTGAGCCCAATTTCAATCCAGCGATGTGCACAAAAGCAGCGGCTCTTCCGGGTCTCTCCCTCCATTGGCTCCCGCTGCTCTCAATCACAGACAGGGAGAGGGAAGCGTGGAGCGGGACTGAGCCAAGCTCTGTGTGTCCCATAGATACTCAGACCTGGCTCAGGAGCGAGCACACACAAGTGCCCTCAGGGCAAGCAGCTTGCTCTGGGGGCACTCAGCAAGGGGGAAAGGCCAGAAGTGCTGGTGAGGGACCCGAGAAGTGAAGGATTTTGCTCTGGGCAAAACTTTTGCACAGAGCAGGTAAGTATGATGTGTTTATTATTTTACAGAAAACAAAATCAAACCTTTAGAACCACTTTAAAGCTGCCCAAATATCATGTGACATAAAAACTTTCAACAACTACACACGTTCGGATTTTCAGATGGAAAAAGTGCGATCGGATTGTGTTGTCGGAAATTCCGATCGTGTGTGGGCTCCATCGGACTTTTTGCGTCGGAATTTCCGACACACAAAGTTTGAGAGCAGGATATAAAATTTTCCGACAACAAAATCCGATCGTTTAACCACTTGCTTACAGGGAATTAAACCCCCCTCCTATCCAGACCAATTTTCAGCTTTCAGCGCTGATGCACTTTGAATGACAATTGCGCGGTCATACAACACTGTACCCAAATGAAATTTTTATCATTTTTTTCACCACAAATAGAGCTTTCTTTTGGTGGTATTTGATCACTTCTGCAGTTACTTTTTGTTAAAAAAATGTAAAAAACTGAATTTTTAAAAAAAAAACAAAAATTTTTTTTTATATTTTGTTAGAAAAAATTTAAAACGGGTCATTTTTCTCCTTCATTAATGTACGCTGATGAGACGGCAGTGATGGGCACTGATAGGCGACAGTGATGGGCACTGATGGGTGGCAGTGATGGGCACTACAGGTGGGCATTGATAGGTGGCACTTGTGGGCATTGATAGGTGGCACTGTGAGCACTGTTAGGTGGCACTGTGGGCTCTTTTCATTGGCACTAGTAGGTGGCACTGATGAGGCAGATGTGCCTCTTCCATCCCAGCTGGTGATCGGCTTTTTTTTCTACTCACGCTGTCAGCGTGAGTAAAAAAAAAAACGATTACCGATCTTTTGTTTACATCATGTGATCAGCTGTCATTGGCTGACAGCTGATCACATGGTAAGGGGCCGGAACCGGCCCCTTATTAAGGTCGGTGATCAGCCGAGTCTCAGTGACTCGGTGATCGCAGCGCGCCCGGCGCGCGCCCTGCAGGGCGCGCACAGGGAGCGTGCACAGGGGAGGCCGTCATTTGACGGCCTCCTGGGAATTCAGGTCCGTGCTGTGGCCATGGCGCGGACGTCAGGTGGTTAAATTCCGATCGTGTGTACTCAAATCCAACGCACAAAGTGCCACGCATGCTCAGAATAAATTAAGAGACAAAAGCTATTGGCTACTGCCCCGTTTATAGTCCCGACGTACGTGTTTTACGTCACCGCGTTCAGAACGATCGGATTTTCCGACAACTTTGTGTGGCTGTGTGTATGCAAGACAAGTTTGGTCCAAAATCCATCTGAAAAAATCCGATGGATTTTGTTGTCGGAATGTCCGATCAATGTCTGATCGTGTGTACAGGGCATAACACTACACAATACCAAAAGTATCGGGACGCTTGTCTTTACACACACATGAACTTTAATGGCATCCCAGTCTTAGCCCGTAGGGTTCAATATGAAGTTGGCCCACCCTTTGCAGTTATAACAGCTTCAACTCTTCTGGGAAGGCTGTCCACAAGGTTTAGGAGTGTGTCTATGGGAATGTTTGACCATTCTTCCTGAAGAGCATTTGTGTGGTCAGGCCCTGATGGACGAGAAGGCCTGGCTCCCAGTCTCCGCTCTAATTCACCCCAAAGGTGTTCTGTCAGGTTGAGGTTAAGACTCTGTGCAGGCCAGTCACGTTCCTCCACCCCAAACTCACTCATCCATGTCTTGCTTTGTGCACTGGTCCAAATAATTTGGTGGAGGGGGGATTATGATGTGGGGTTATTTTTCAGGGGTTCTGCTTGGCCCCTTAGTTCCAGTGAAGGCATCAGCATACCAAGACATTTTGGACAATTTCATGCTCCCAATTTTGTGGGAACAGTTTGGGGATGTCCCCTTCCTGTTCCAACATGACTGTACACCAGTGCACAAAGCAAGGTCCATAAAGACATGGATGAGCGAGTTTGGGGTGGAGGAACTTGATTGGCCTGCACAGAGTCCTGACTTTAACCCGATAGAACACCTTTGGGATGAATTAGAGCGGAGACTGTGAGCCAGGCCTTTTCGTCCAACATCAGTGCCTGACCTCACAATTGCGCTTCTGGAAGAATGCTCAAACATTCCCATAGACACACTCCTAAACCTTGTGGACAGCCTCCCCAGAAGAGTTGAAGCTGTTATAGCTGCAAAGGGTGGGCCAACTCAATATTGAACCCTATGGACTAAGACTGGGATGCCATTAAAGTTCATGTGTGTGTAAAGGCACTTTACTTTTGGTAATATATTGTATCTTTTTTATCCTACAGGTCCTCTGCTTTCAGAATATATATAAAATTCTAGGGGTTTTAAATAAATTGTATAGCTAAAAATACAGATTTTTTCATGTGTGCAAAAAATGAAAAAAAAAATTGCTCTAGTTCGGCAAATGGCGCTTGTAGCAATTTTATATGCTATTTTATTTTTTCAACCAAAGTGGAGTTTCCCTTCGAGTCTCTTATTTGATTCATATAGATAAGTTGTATAGGTCATTCTTATTTGTTACCTCTTTACCTTTATTACATTTTTTTTTTAATAACAGGCACAGCTGTGGTATGGACACAGAATCTCCTTTATATTATTTCATTCTAGCCCTTACAGGAAAAAAAAAAGATAAATAAATAGAAGTGTGTTTTACCAGCTTTCCCGAGACTTAGTAAAGCCTGTAAAAATATGAAATGCCCGGAGCATTGCAAGGGGGCAGGAAGTGGCCCCAGACTGGCAAGCCGGGGTATGTAGAGGGGATCCCATACAGGGGAGATCTGTACATTGTCCCACCGCTCAGCTGTCAGAGCTGTCAGATTGTCCTCACAATATTCCATTGTCTCAGCGGCACCTGGGGGCAGCGCCTGTCATTGGTGGCTTGCAGGATAATTACACCACAATATTTTTTTCAAGGTGAACTAACAAAATGTAGAATTCTATGGGATCCTGTTTGTTGGTTATTATTATCTGAAGTGGATTTGTTTCAGTAATAACAGCCAATGATGAATTATTTGACAATGACTTTTTCAGAACTATAAAATAAGTCATGTGCAAAGAGTGTTCAGAGTTTGTAGACTCTCTCTTTATCCCAATTAAAACAGGAAAGGGAGTGACCTGTCATTAAAACTTGAATGGATGCTGTCTGACTTTACAGTTATACAATCCCTTCTTAAATCTTTAACAATTAAAAGATAACATTTCCATACCCTGCAGGATGCAGTTTTTTTTTTCATGTCGATCACTCACTGTAATTTCACAACATTTACAATTTCCCTGCATGTTGGCCGGCATCTTCAGCAATTAACAATCTCCTCCTCTGCTTTCATTCCCCATACCTCCCAACATGAGATGGGAATGAGGGACACCTACTTTCAAACGTATGTAGGCATAGGACACGCCCCCTACCACACCCCCTTAAAGGAGAATTAACCAAAAAAAAGGTTAATTAAATGCACAAGGACTTTTTCTTACCACTACTATTCCTTTATATTGGCTTTTAACATTTACAAATGCAGCAATTTAGAAATCAGATGAAAGGTTTAGCACTGGGAAACACTTTTTGAAAGATAAAAAGTGCATTTTATATACATCTTTATAGATCAGACCAAAATGAGGGACAAATGAAGAGGAAAGAGGGACAGAGGGACATTGCTCCAAATCAGGGACAGTTGGGAGCTATGTCATTCCCAAGTGTTTAGCTGTAGGAGCACCTCCTTCTCACACATCAGCGATATATCACTCCTTCCATTCCATTGATGACAAAATTAAAGTGGTTGTAAACCCAGTGAAGTGACTGGCCTCAGGTGATACACAGAGATGAAACAAATCCTCCTACATAAGTTGTACCTGTTTATCTTCTCTACAGCTGTTCAATGTGCAGAATTTATACAGCTTTTCTGAGCTTTTAAAAACGGGGATGGGGAGCTGAAATGACTCCTCAGTGAGGAGAGCTCTGAGGGCTGATTGTGGAGAAGGGACACCCCCCCACACACACACAGCACCCAGCAACAGAGCTGAGGCTTTCAATCACAGGTTGTGTGCTGGAGATCCATCCCCTGTCACCAGTTTCCTCTTGGCAGTGGCGTTGCTAGGGGGTGGCTTCTGGGGCTACAGCCCCGAATCTGGGACCCATAGCCCCGAGTCTCTAGGGTGACCAGGGCAGGTGCTGAGGCAGAGGGGGGGGGCGGCGCGCCCCAGGTGCCACACACTGGTGGGTGTCATGCCGGCATCGCCCGCTGTGTCAGCTTTAATTTATATCGCCAGGTGCCCACTGTTACAAAGTCCCACCTCCTGGTATGGCTCCTTTGACATACAGCACACTTGTCCAATGCCGGGACATGTGCTGCCTATCATAGGTGGGAGCCAATCCAGGAGGTGGAACCTATGTGACGGTGGGCACCCAGAGATTCAAATTATAGCTGACACAGCGGGCTCTCTGAGGACCCTGTTGTAATGAGGTGGGCTCTGGGGACCCTGATGTAAGTAGGGAGGCTCTCTGGGGACCCTGATGTAAGGGGGATCCGCACTCAGATGTGTAACTACAGTAAATTTTATAAATTATAGATATATAGATCTATACATACATACATAAATACACACACGTATATATTACATACATGTGTATGACTTTCTTTACTTCGCAGCTATGGGTACTAGCCCCAGATCTTCTGTAGACCTAGCAACACCCCTGCCTCTTGGTGTCAGGAAAACTTGTCAGAAGTGACTCGTGCTGATGGCAGAGGAAGGAAGCAGCAGTCAGAAATGACACTTAGTGCTCTTTATTGAAACAAGTACACACTATAAAGGGATTTTCTTTGTTCATATTTCATGTCTGAGGTTTGCAACCACTTTAACCACTTCAATACAGGGCATTTTCACCCCCTTCCTGCCCAGGTCAATTTTCAGTTTTCAGCGCTGTCACATTTTGAATGACAATTGCGCGGTCATGCAACACTCTACCCAAATGAAATTTTTATTTTTTTTTCCCCCACAAATAGAGCTTTCTTTTGGTGGTATATGATCACCTCTGCGTTTTTTATTTTTTGCACTATAAACAAAAGAAGAGTGAAAAAAAACACAATATTTTTTACTTTTTGCTATAATAAATAGCCCAATTTTAAAAAAAAACAAACACATTTTTTCCTCAGTTTAGGCCGATATGTATTCTTCTACATATTTTTGGTAAAAAAATCGCAGTAAGCGTATATTGATTGGTTTGCGCAAAAGTTATAGCGTCTACAAAATAGGGGATAAATTTATAGCATTTTTATTATTATTTTTTACTAGTAACGGCGGCCATCTGCAATTTTTATCATGACTGTGACATTATGGCGAACACATCGGACGATTTTGACACATTTTTGGGGCCATTGTCATTAATACAGCGATCAGTGCTATAAAAATGCATTGATTACTGTAAAAATGTCACTGGCAGAGAAGGGGTTAACACTAGGGGTCGATCAAGGGGTTAACTGTGTTCCCTGGGAGGTGATTCTAACTGAAGGGGGAGGGGACTAACTGGAGGAAGTGATGGATCGTGGTTCCTAGCTAATAGGAACACACGATCTGTCACGCCTCACAGAGCAGAACAGAGAAGTGTGTGTTTACACACACACACTTCCCTGTTCTGTCCCTCATGCTCGCGATCGCTCATGGCCGGCGGTCATCGCGACCGTCAGCCACAAGCATCGGCACCCCCGCAGTGCAGCGGGCGTGCTATCCTGATCCCGCAAGCTGACGTATAGCTACGACGGTTCGCAGGATCGTGCCGGCCTGCCGCAGTATAATGACGGCGGCTGGTCGCAAGCAGTTAAAGCGGATTTACACCCAAGAGTAGAACTTCCGCTTATTTGCTTCCTCCCCTGCTCAGGTGTCACATTTGGCACCTTTCTGGGGGGAGGGGGGAAACGGGTACCTGTTATTGACAGGTCCCTGTCCCCTCTTTGGAGAGACAGCGGCACGGAGCCGTTCCTTGGAAGTTCAGCCCCCCTCCTCCTTCCTCCAGCGCCAGGCCAATTAGAAAGCGCAGCTCGCTTCGCGTATGCGCAGTAGAGAAACATCTGTGAAGCCGAATGGCTTCACTGCCAGTTTCCTTTAGTGGAGATGGTGGCAGCAGCACCCGACAGCCAATCTGAAGATCTGCTCTGGCGCCAACATCGCGGGCTCCCTGGACAGGTAAGTGTCAATATATTTAAAGTCAGCAGCTGTAGTATTTGTAGCTGCTGACTTTTAATTTTTTTTTCCCCCAGGCTGGAACACCCCTTTAAGGCAAAATAAAAAATATGCAGCACATACCTGCAATACATTCACATTTTCCTGTGTTTTGTCCCTTTAAAGACCCTGCAAGTACAGAAAAATGTCCTTTTCAGCGGCCAGAAATGCACTCAGCTACTAAGTGCTATTTTGGACTGCCAGTAAACAACATTTGTGTGGACTGAGTGGTGTCAGCCCTGCCCAGTGTCATTTGCTGAAATACTCAAACACTGCTACTTTCAGATAAACTCCACAACAATAATTTTTCTGAAGTCTAGGATAAGAACTAGGAGGGCTCTTTAGCTGGCCATACATTAGTAGAACTTTAAAATGTTTTGTTTTATGAATGTTTTTGATGTTCTGATAAAAGCAAATGGAATTTTGAAGTACTTTTGAACGACATATGTTAAGCGATTGAATGTACTGACAATTTTCATATGAATGTTCGTACAAATGATCGTTTAAAAATCTATTAGCGTGTGGCTGGCTTTACTTGCCAAATGAGTGAATTTACAGATCCTCCTCCCATTGAGAATCAAATCCAGTTAAACAGCTTTAGAGATCCGGCCCTTATAGTGCAATGTACCTTGCATACAGGCGTTCCTCTGTGACTGTGTCCTTCCTTTTCCAGTCCATCAGGGAGACCCGGCACTTGTTGCAGATGGGAGAGACTTAAGCTGGCCATACTTTAGTAGATTTTTGAACTAACATTCGTAGGAATTTTTGTATGAACATTTATACCAAAATTCTCATCGGTACATTTCATTATGTGATAAATGTCATCTGCTTATATTTTATTCTCTCTGGTTCCTCTATTCCCCACTCATCAACATGCTAATGACATTTTTAAATAAAACCTTCCCATGTCCTTTACATACTTTATTTTAAACCATCACTAGGTCTCTGCAGGGCCGTCTTTAAGGCAGGGCAAAAGGGGCAGCTGCCCTGGGCCCTGTCATTGTTGTGGGGCCCAAAGCAGCTGTCTCATACTTGTCAACTACCCCAGTTTAAATTCCCTTGTCCCTTGAAGTTTTAGTCCTGTGCTGTGTCCTGATATCTCAGTGTGATGTGCTGCTACTAATGCTGCCCAGCTCTGCCCTATTGTTGTGTACAGATGACTCATCTGCAGACCCTATGTTTACATGTAAATAACTGACATTCATATGTAAATAGTGGCAGCATTTTTATGTAAATAACTGAGGCCGGGGGTATTGATATGTAAATAAAGGCGGCATTCATATGTATATCATGCCCCTCTGTAGTGAGGAGATGATGTGCTGTAACCTCTAGCAACCAATCAGTAAGCAGTATTACTGTACAGTAATCTCAACAAGCAGAAATCATGTGCTGTAACCGCAAATGTGTGCTGTAACCTCTAGCAACCAGTCAGTAAGTGGTAATGATATGCTGTAACCTCTGGCAACCCATCACAATCGCTGCCTGATCTGATACAGTAAACTGATTTGGAGTCTAGCTGATATTTATTGTATGTCTCAGAGCAGGTGGAGAGCGAAATTGCATGGAGGGGGGCAAGAAAATTTTTGCCCAGGGTTCAATCAATATTAAAGACGGCCCTGGGTCTCTGTACATTTCTATACAATGCAGGCAGACAATAGTTGGAGGGAGGGGCTGGCAGACTGCTATACATAACTGCCTGAAAACAGGAATCTGTTGTAAAACTGGCCATAGATGGATCAAAATTTGGCCAGCTCAGTAGGGTTCAGCCGAATTTCAAGTCATCCGCCGCTGATCAGTGTTTCTTGCTTGTATGGATAGAGACATCAGTTGTTTTTTTCAGGCTGAACGAAAAAAACAAAACAAATCATCTATAGCAGGGGTATCAAACTCAATTTCATTGTGGGCCACATCAGCAGTATTGTTGCCCTAAAAGGGCCGGCTGTATCTGTAGACTATATAAATGTATCCAGGATTCTTTTTCTTAGAGAATAGGTGCAGGAAATAACCCAACCTCGCCCCCCCCCTCCTGATGAACCACATTGAATGGTGGGTGTGGCCAAATTGAACTAACAGTGGGAGGATCTTAAAGGGGCAATAAATATCAGGTGTGTGGAGTTCAGGGGTGCGCTACACACAGAGTGCAGAGTTCAGGGGTGTGCTACATACGGAGTGCAGAGTTCAGGGTTGCAGTATGTACAGAGTGCAGGGTTCAGGGGTGCACTATGCACAGAGTTCAGGAGTGCGCTGTGTACAGAGTGTAGAGTTGAGGAGTGCTCTACCCACAGAGTGCAAATTTAAGGGGGGCGGTACATACAGAGTGCAAAGTTCAGGGGTGCCCTGTGTTCAGAGTGCAGAGTTGAGGAGTGCTCTATGCACAGAGTGCAAATTTGAGGGGTGCGGAACATACAGAGTGCACATTTCAGGGGTGCCCTGTGTACAGGGTGCAGGGTTGAGGAGTTTGCTTAATACAGAATACAAGCTGTCCACATCTCACTTCCACCCCTCCTTGGCTCTGATCTCTGCAACATTTTTCCCCATCCCCCACCACTGCACACATCTCCCTTCACAGCCCCCCCCCCCCCCCCAAAAAAAAGCTTCCCCGCATCTCACCTCCCCAGCCTGGCTCTAGTACCTCCCGGCAGAAAGTCCTAGTCATTTATTTCCTATTTGGGTGGTTCACAGCTACAGTATGTGGGGAGGTGCAGCAGCAGTAAACACACAGAGTCCGATTGCAGAGAACAGAACTTGTATTAATGCAGAGTCCAGTAATTCATAACAAACCTGGTGGGAGGGCACCCAACCGGAAACACTCATCCCATGTAACAACAATGTGTAGTAAAGCATGTCTTAGATGTCCTGACAGCGTCTGTCTTGAGGGGCGGAATGTGGCCTGGGCGGTTCAGACTCCAAATGGGAAGCTCTCCAGAAGGATGGTGTGTCACTATCTTTTCTCTACTCATCTGGAACCTCTCCCTGCCACTAATACGTGCTAAGACTGGGAGCCAGGATCTTAAATAGGTTGTGCCTGACCCAAGATGGCTGCTAGATGGGGCAGCAGAATCTAATCGGATAGCTTCCCCAATGACCCTGGAATTTATAGGGGAACCATGTTCCTCTTGACTTTCTCTCCCTCTGCAATGTCGCTACATTTGAGTGCCACCTGCAGTGGAGAAAGGAGACTGCAACTGCCTGCAGTATATGCTACAAATAAGTGTCTTTGTAAAGGGAAATGTTTTGGGTTCATTCAAACTTACCATGAATCAAGCAATGCTACACATAGATGTTAGTTGGCCTTTGCTGTTTGCTGTGGTCTATGGCACTTTCTGCCTGTCTTTGCACTGCTTACTGAATAATATACAGTAAGTGACCACATACTCTCCTGTATTTGTGGTTCCCAAGTTTACAGGTTGATCCAGTAGTGTATTTAGGTTTTGTGCTGCCTGAGGCTTGACTAAACTCGTGCACCCCCTAATTTAAATATGACCCACCCCTTCCTGTCAAGGCCACACCCCTTGCTGCTTAAGACCTGCCCTGAAATTTTCGAGCAGGGACACTAGTTCTGAGGGCCTGGGGGGGGGGGCAATGGATTCCCTTAATTTGCATAGATTTCCTCTCACTTCCTGTTTGGCTATGAGGCAGGAAGTGAAGGGAAATCTCTGCAATGGGACAGGGATTGTAAAAAATAAACTGACAGGGGCTATAACCCTCCCTTACTCTATCCAAAATAAAGAAAAAAAGTGTTGCCTATAGTTCTACTTTAAGCACAAATTTCTGATAATTTTATGGAGAGGACTAAGAAGATATAACCATTCCAACGGTGCAGCAGAGAACATATAGCACAGTGAGGAAGGTTTGTGGTCCAGGATGGTAGGACAGTCAAAATTAGAAGCGGCGCCCCCCCCCCCCCCACACACACATTTGCGGAATGCCGGCCGCCCACATACCGGAAGCAGTGAGGCCGCTTTATGGGGGCGCTAGACTAATTTGCCTCTCAGCCCAGTCCACTCCATAGGACTGGCGCTGCACTAACAGTGTAGCTCAAGCTGGCAGGGACTCTTTCTGTGCTGCCCCCCCCTGCAAAGTGCTGCCCTAGGCCTGGGCCTTGTTGGCCTAGGTCATGATACAGCGTTGGGTTGATCACCAAACCGGGTTGCTTTTTTATGGGTTTTCAAACACTTCATAGACCAGAATGCAGCATACCTGTATTGCTGAAACAGAGTCCCATTTAAAGTCTAAGCACCATACTGAATTTGTTGGTCAATGCAGTCAACACCTAGGTGGGGGAATTGAGACCTAGGATAGCTTTGGGAGCTAGGAAAGGGGGCAAATGTACATTAAAAACATAGTAATAAAATAAATGGAAGCACTATTGCTTACCTCTCTACATCATTGTATAAAAAAAATCTGATGATTGATCCTTTCTAACCTGCATGGTTTACCCCGATTACCCTGTGTAGTACAAACACTAGCTCTTTATGATATGATGAGATGACCTCAGATATTCCTGTGTACTTCACATAAAATACATATTTGCCATAACAGACTTGAGAAAAACCAGCTGCCCCTACTTGTGTTATTTGTGGCAAATGGAAAACTCCATTGGTCTTTCCAATAACATCTTGTCAGAGTAATTTATTCTACTGCAAACATTCCAGAAAATGATAACCGTGACGTGAAGCAACTGCTGGGGGAGCCATGATGTTTGGATATAAAATTGAGACAAAGACATATTTCAAGATTGAGAAGACACATACCCCGGTCCTGATTAATCATCATTGGCAACACTGGTATTTTAGGAGAATCCTTTGAGGATGCCGTCACCGAGTATCATTAATAAATTCAAAACTAGTTTTACTTCATATTAAAAGACATATACAGGAATAATATAGTTTTATGTATTTTTTCTGGTATTGTGATTGTTACGTATATGGCGCTAGCATATTAGGTAACACTGCAAAGTGACAACCTACAGTGCAACACTATTATAATGCTATTCATAATATTTCCTCCCCAACGTGCCCCTTCCCCTGACTTCTCTGTCAAGATCAATGGCACAACTATCAGTCCGTCCCCACATGCCAGGGTGCTAGGGGTAACCCTAGACTCTGAACTGTTCTTTCAGGCCCACATCCAATCCCTGTCCAAATCATGCTGCCTTAGCTTCTGCAACATCTCTAGAATACGCCCCCTTTTAACCAATGACATCACCAAGCTTCTAATTTACTCCCTGGTCATCTCTCGCCTTGACTGCTGCAACTCCCTCCTCATTGGATTACCTTTACATACACTATCGCCCCTTCAGTCCATAAAGAATGCTGCTGCAAATCTCATCCACCTTACCAACCGTTCAGTGTCCTCCACCCCTCTCTCTGCCAATCCCTCCACTGGCTTCCACTCACCCAATGAATAAAATTCAAAGTATTAACCATAATTTACAAAGCCTTCCACAACTCTACCTCCAGCTACATCACTAGCCTAGTCCCAAAATATCAGTCCTCAAAAGACCTCCTGCTCTCTAGCTCCCTCGTCACCTCCTCGCCTCCAGGATTTCTCCAGAGCTTCTCCCATCCTTTGGAACTCCACACCCTAATCTGTCTGACTGTCCCCTAATCTATCCATCTTTAGACAATTCCTGAAAACCCTTCTCTTTAAAGAAGCTTATCCTGCTTCAGTGGCGGCTGGTGATTACCTTTTTTTTTGGGGGGGGGGGGCGCAAACAAACCTCTCCAGGTCCTTACCTGCAAACAGAGCCTCCAGCCTGGGCTGTCACTGCTCCCTGATACCCTGATTTTTTTGGGCACGTTTGTCGCATGAAAAACATGTCAGAAAGCGCATTTTTACAGCGACACGCCCATTCACACCTGAAGTGTTGTGTCCCTGGAATGAAGTGGAGTGTCCCTGGAATGAAGTGGAGTGTCCCTGGAATAAAGTGGTGTGTCCCTGGCAGTGGCGACCCTTCCATAGGGGCTGATCCCTCTCCCCCCCCCCCACCTCAAGCTATTCACAAAAAAATTGGGATTTGTTTTTACCAAAAACTTCACGTTCATCAGCCAAATACCTTGGAAATGCCCACTACTACTAAGTATGGTGGAACATGTGACCATCTCTTCTTCATCCCAGGATGCAGTGCTTAGTCATGAGTGCCCAAACACTGCCATATGGGGGAGGGAAGAAACCCCATGTATGCTCCAACACTGACCACGTGCACATTTGCAGATTTCCAAAAAGCATATCATCGCAGTAGTAGTAGTAGTATTACTACTAGTAGTAAAAAGTAAAAAGTAAAAAGTTAATCAGATCATTAACTTATTGTTCCTGTATAACTGCCATTCTCAAGGGTTCCCCCAGAGGTTGCTAGGGGTTCCTTGAGCTTTGGATCAACCTCCCATCTGATGGTACCTGTATAGTTTCACGTTCAATGCCACTTGGTAGAGCCAGCCAAGTGGTGTTGTCTCCACCAATGATCCTTTGAGCTGACTGTAAGGGTGGCATTTTGAACATCACTGTAAAGGGTTTCCTAATGTTTTCCCAATGACCCCTGGTGGACTAAGCTCAGAAGGGGTTCCCCGAGATCTGAGAATTATTTCAAGGATTACTTTGTGGTAAAAAGATTGAGAAAAGTTGGCGTATAAATGTCTGTGATGATGATGATTCTGATGATTATAATAATGTGTCTTTATCCTCTCAGGGGTCTCCTGGTGTAAAAGGAGAAAGAGGAGAAAGAGTAAGTATTTTTTTAAATGATATCCAAGAAAAACTCTACCTTACCTTGATGTGTTGTCATTGTATGAGATATTACCTCTCTCTTGTTCCAAATGAAAAAAATACCTAGCCTATGTGGTAAAGAACCCATAGCCTCTGATTACCAATCATTACTGTCAAGATTTTGTTGTTTTCAATGGATTTAAAAAGGGTTGCCTCAATGTACATTGACCATTAAAACTGTACATTGAAACTAGTTTTTTTTAAAGCCCCACTCCAAGTCTGAGGCATTGTTTTTTCCCCACTAAATACGGGACATTTTCGACCCTCACTAGCCACAACCTGGCCCCCCTAAAGTCTGAGGGAAAGCACACTGGCCCTTTGTCTGGAAAATGTGGAGACCCCTGGCCCCTTCTTACCCTATTCCTCACTGTGGCGTAGACTCTTATATCATCAAGTACAATGCAGGAGCAACAGTTCTGCACTGTACATGAGGGTGCTGAGGGTCCATCCACAAACCAACGCATCAGTAAGGTAAGTATTACCTCTAATCTACTCCTAGACTTGAGTATTTAACCCTTGCAATGTGAGGGGGGGGACATTGAAAGGGTGTTTTTTTCACAAATCCCTGAGTTTAGCTTAAAAACATTAACCCAGATTAAAAAGATTGTTTTGGTCAGCCAATCATTAGCCAATGGTGTATGTCTAAAACCACTAAAAAGTTTGTAGATCCCCTTTAAAGTAATACACTGCCAAAGGTCAGATGTAGGATATAAGCACAAAGGGTGCAGATGAGGTGACTGCACTGGTCCTGTAAGAGTCAGGGGGCTAGACCACTGCCTCTCCCCTTTATTTACCAGCCATGTGTTCAGATTATGTTATATGCAGAATCCACTTGAATGACCCAATGATATGCTTATAAGCAAACTGGAAAAAAGCTGTAGCTTGCTTGGTTTTATAAAGGAGCCACAAGGCTTTTAACAAACCTTTCTGGTTTAGATGTGACTTTAAGAATCTGTAGACACATCTACAGGAGGAGAGGTGTGAAGACCTACGAGCTTGGGCAACACCGCTCTGCTGGAGCTCACAACTTGTTTTTAGGGCTTCCAGATTGTCTTATTTGTATAGGAAGTTATAATAATCATAATTCTAGAACAATGTAAAGCAACTTTTTACCTTAATGAAAATAAGAAATGTCTTCCATATTTCCCAGGTTGGAATATCACTGATTAATCCTACAATGAATAATGTACAGAATTAATGTGATGTTCCACTTTCAGCCTAGGAGGTGGAATCTCTCTCCAATCCTGAACTCCAATGACCAACCTTAAGCGGAACTTCAGTAATTTTTTCATCTTTCCAGCTATTAAATCTTCTGCCCTTGTTGTTTTAACTTTGGATAGTAAAACATTTTTTTTTCTGCCAGTAAATACCTTATACAGCCCACTTCCTGTTTCTTGTCTGGTAAAAATCCTAGGATTATGACATCATGCACAGCTCTCTCTCTCTCTCTCTCACTTTCGTGAGAGTTTGCCAGGAAGGGAAGGGGGATGAGTCATAAAAGGGCCAATGAGAGCTGCAGAGCTGGAGGTGTGCCTCTGTGTGTAAATCCAGGAAGTGAACAGGCAGCAGCTTCAGCTGCCCATAGTTAAAATGGTTTCAGCCAGACTCAGTGGAGGGAGATTTCTGCAGCATATTTGACAAGTACAGATACACAGTACCATTTATATAAAATAATATGCAAAGTGGTTGGAGGGAAGCTTCAGAATGGCCAAGATGTTTTTATTACAAATTATGTGAGCAGACTGCAGTTCCTCTTGTACATATTTAGTCTTGTACATATTGTAAAATTGGCACAGTATTCGTATTAAAAATCGAATGAGCAAAACCATACTTGATTGGAAAGTACAACCCGGTGTTCTGCCGAGAAAGTTCCGCTCGGCGGATAAGTTCCCCCCTCTACTGCGCCTGCGAAGTAGGATCCGGAGGAAATAGCCGAAGCGGAACAGCTAAAAATCAGCTGTTCACGGCGCCTGTAAGAGGGCCCCTCGCGGGCTCGCTTCGCTCGCCACGCTTCGCTCGCCACGCTTCGGGCACGGCCTCGCTTCGCTCGGCTCTTTTAGATTCCCCCTCTAGGTCCACTTGGATGATGGGGAAGGAACCTGGACCTAGAGCGCAGGCGCCATGTACAGCTGATTGAAGCGTTTGAGCTTCGGCTATCTCCGGCGGCTGACAGTAGTTCGTATTGCGCAGGCGCTGCGCCTGCGCAGTACAGGGGGGGAACTTATCTGCCGAGGGAACTTTCTCCGCAAGACACCGGCAGCAAAAATAATTTTTTTCGAAAATTTATTTTGTTCACTTTTATTGCAGGGAGACACCCAGTCACAGAACATGGTGCGTGCAATCGCTCGCCAAGTGTGTGAACAAATCATACAGAGTAAGTATATCACACATAATAGCATCCTTTACTGAAAATAAAAATGACCTTTTTAATGTAACACAGTAGGAAAGCGGGAGCACAGTCTTTAGATCCTCTTTATCTGTAGAAAACTTTCCAAGCCATATCAACCTTTTAAATTCCTAAAATAGGGATACATTTTGATTGGTGGATCAAGCTTGTTCATGAATAACATTGTGGTTAGCAGTGGCAGCTTATATACCGTATTTTGTATGACTGTTTTTTAAAGGGATGTTGGTACTGCAGTATTTCATAGATCTCTAGCACTTAGCATTGGTTTATGAAAAAATCATGAACCCATGTTGTGTTCATTTTGAAAGACTTCATCAAAGGCATAGGTCCATGCTCAGTATGTGAAGAACACAAAGTGATAGAATTGTGCAGCAAAGCTGATTGTTTTTGATGTCATTAAACTTAATATCATTGTTTTTTTTTCTAGGTCATATGGCAAGGTTTAATTCACTCCTGAACCAAGTACCAAGTCAGTCTGTATCAGTCAGAAGTATCCCTGGGCCCCCAGGACAGCCAGGTAAGCAGGGCCCACAAGGTCCACCTGGAGAACAAGGATCTTCTGGAAGACCAGGATTCCCTGGCAGCCCTGGCTCACCTGGAGCACCTGGAGAAAGAGGTAAGTGATAGTCTGACATTTTTTTTGTCAAGTGGATAGATAACTACACTCCAGTGTTAGATAAATTACATTGCTTCCTGTAAAAAATAAAGTACTATTTATAGCATCCTCTGACTCCAAGTGGGCCTATAGGCATTAGAAGGTTGTACACAACGGCACCATTTGACTTCATGTTGAGCCTTGCAGAGTCCCCCATAAACTTGCAAGGTCATCTCTGTTGACCAATTTATTGTATTGTAGAGCGGAGGAAGAAGAAACAGAGAGGTGTAAACTTGTCTTGGATTTTCTATACATGGCTGATCAGTGTTACTGCTACAATCTATCAGCTAGTGGGCATCTACCTGGACTCGCCAAAAATGGCCTACAGAGACCCAATCACTTTGTCTCAAAGTGACAGAGTCTGTTCAAGGCCTACCATCTAAACACCTTAGCTCACCCTCATAACACTCCCCCACTGCTTCCTCTATCACTATAAAATACTCAGTGCTTATGGCTATCAGGGAGCGTGTGACCATCTTTTTTGATACAGCACTTGGTCTAGCAGTCAAAGGCTGGAACTGAGCAAATCACATGACACAGGAAGTGACATCACCATCTTTATATGCACCAATAGGCAGGGAAATCCTGTGAAAGTGATTATAAATCCGGGGGTGGGCAAGGTGACAGTGTCTCGTTAAATGGCTGTCATTTTGCCTACTGACTGTCAGCTCTGTTGCTCTAAAGAAGGTACGAGAGGCATGTGTAGATGTCAATATTCTCTCTTAGAAAATGGGCAACCCAAATTGTGGACAGTGTATTGAAAGATGTCTGCAGATACCAATCCTGGTGGCCATTTTGTCAGGGTCTTCATCCTATTCTGATGCCATTGTTTCTTCTATATAGGCTGTGGGCAAACATGTGGGTGGTGGGTAACGTATCACTTGTGCTGCAGTGACACGTTTGACAACTATAGAATTGTTGGCCAATGACATGAAAAAGCTGTAAGAAGAGTCCGGGTGGTCATATAAAGCACTACCACCCCGGCTGCTCTGCAAGGAAATAAATCTGACTCAATGCATGAATGACTCAATAATTGGAATGACTGAGCCAATAATTGAATAAATGAACTAATAATTGGCTGAATGAACCAATAATAAATGACTGGTCAATTGGTTAAATAACATCTTCTTATATAACAGGTTTAACTGGTGAAAAGGGAGAGAGAGGAAACTCTGGAGTAGGAACACAAGGACCCAGGGGTCCCCCGGGACCTCCAGGTAAGAAAACAAAATGGAGCAAACACCTTATACAGGGAACATGAATACATTCAGGTGATGCCAAATTCTCATAAAGCCAGGGGCAATACAATATACAGGTTCCATTTAACTGATCCCAGAAGAGAGGATAAAAATACCCTTTGTTTGCTTTAGACCTCTGAGCCTTCAAAAGACCAAAAGATATAAACAGCTTACAATTAATTAATTTTTTTTTTTTTTTGGAATGTCATCTTTAAACAAGGGTTTTGAAATAAAATTACATACATCATAAACCACAATACAATTAATGAAAAAATAAAAATGGCACATCAAAGAGCTAAATAAAATTATCAGTAATAAAAAAAAAAAATTATTTTAAAATTTAAAAAGATATAGTCAGTGATTGCACATTTTTAGTAATTACTGCAATGTGAGGTTTTCACATTTTAACATCCTGTACCATATTTCTGTTATTGTATTACATACAGTATATTAGATTTAAATTTGCTCCCTCTAGTGGCAAGATGTATGTCAGACAAAGCAATCAGCATTCTTGCTGGATGCAATTTCTAATAAAGTAATTGACATGCCCTTTTTTGTAGATGTAAATAAAGCGGTGAGAAGTTAGAACTGTCAAGCTTTTATTTATGTTTGTGTCCCTGTTAGGGAAATTTATTCTCTCAAATTGCCTGATCACCAGTGTCACTTGAAATGTAAGGTGACGTGAGCGTAAATTCAAAATTTTAAATTCTTACCAAAACAGGACTAGAGGGGAAATCTTGCAATGGGGTTTTTTTTTCTGACAACTAAGAGGAGTATTCTCTCCCCCCCCCATTAGAAAATACCCTCTCACTTCCTGTTGAGTCCACAGGACAGGAAGTGAAGGTAAGTCTCCCCAATGCGATACAGATGGCCAAAAAATGCCATGTGATATAAGCATGTGCCATCATCAATAACTAGACATGTGCACTGCTGAAAAATTTGTTCGTTTTTGTTTCATTTGGTTTTGTTTTGTTTTTTCATTTTTTGTGTCATTCGTTATGATCTAAATTCGTAAATCGGGAAAATCATAAATTCGTAAATTCGAAAATCTGAAAATTCGTAATTTGATAATTCAAAAACTCGTAAATTCGAAAATTCAGGAATTCAAAAATCAGAAAATTTGGAAATCAGAAAATAAGAAAGAAAATTTGAAAATTCGAAAGGACGACAAATCTGAAAATTCTAAATAATAACTAACTAACTAATAATAGCTAACTATTAAATTATAGGTATTGGAATTTCCTTTCAAATTTAGCTGTTAGTCAACGTAACAAATACTAATTTATCCAAAGGTACAAATTATCAGAAATAACGAATGCCGCATCTAAACAAATGTAACAGAATTAATTAATAATAATAATTATTATTATTGTTATTTATTATTATTTATTTGTTACGTTCCATTCGTTTAGATACGGCATTTTGGATAATTCGTAACTTCGGATAAATTCGTATTCGTTATGTTCTCTAACAGACAGGAAAGGAATTTCCAATACCTATAATTTAAAAGTTAGTAATAATTATTATTAGTTATTATTTCAGATTTTCAGATTTTCGGGTTTTTTACTTTCCGGATTTTCATTCTTATTTTCAGATTTTCGTTCTTTTGAATTCTCTTTCTTATTTTCGGATTTTCGAATTTCCGAATTTCCAAAATCTCAGTTTTTCGAATATTCAAATATTCAAATTTACGAATTTTCGAATTTACAAATTTACGAGTGTTTGAATATTCGAACTCACGAATATTCAGACAAATTGTTAACAATGGGTTTTCGTTAATTTGGATATTTCCAAATTAACAAATTTGTCGAAATTCGTTAAAAAACTAATTCGGAACAAAAACGAATTGCATGTCTATCAATAACCTTGGACACAAAGGGGGGCAGACACCCCTTCCCTCCCTTTACCTGCCCCAGACAAGTCACAGAATTATTGCTAACCTGGATTACCCTGCAGCTGTCAGGGCAGGGCCAGGGCAACCTTACTGCATTGCCAATACCAGGTCAAATTCACACTGCTTGGCCATTGGCTCCCACTGCTGTCAATCACAGCCAGTGAGCCAATCAATAGAGTGAGGAGGTCGGGCTGAGCCGCAGCTCAGTGTGTGAATGGACACACAGAGCAGCGGCTCAGGAGCAAACCCGGTCAGCTGCCCCCAGAGCAAGTTGCTGCTCTGAGGGCACTCGGCAAGAGAGAGGAGCCAGGGGCGCCAGCGTAGGACCCGAGAAGAGGAGGGGCTGCTCTGTGCAAATTTACTGCACAGAGCAGGTAAACATGATATGGTTTTTTTTCATTTTGAAAGCCAAATTTTTAATATCACTTTAATAAGTGCAGATCTGCATTTTGTGTCTTATATATGTGCCTGAAGTGTAATAATGTGAAAATATATATACTAAATATATACGCTCGCGCTAATGGTGAGAAATTATAACATACAAAATGCAGCTTTAGATAAGCTTTAACATGTTTTTATGTTCAGGATCCCCAGGTGAAGGTCGTACTGGAAGCCAAGGTCCAGTTGGTGTTCCTGGCCAGCGTGGCCTCCCAGGTCCTCCAGGAAATACCGGTTCTATGGGGCCTCCTGGTCCTCAAGGTTATTGTGATGCTGCCTCGTGTGCTGGATATGGTGAGTGGCGGTCCTTTGTTAATAAAATTGATTGTTTCTTACCTCCCTATGTAGCCACAGATTGATTGTGACAGTAGGCCAACTTTGCTGTATTTGCACACATTTACTCATCACTTCTGATATTCCATAATCACTTCTGAGATTACGTTTTCCCATATCTTGTGTGTATTCAGTCATCACACTTTATTTCTCAAGCTGACATTTTTGTATTTTAACATTCGTATTTTCTCACATTCACTTATCACACATCTTTATATTGAGTTATTGTAACTGCTTTTTTTTCTGCCTATTTATGGCACACACCCTTCATCTTCATTCAAACCACCTCCGGCATGGCTTCTCTATCATGTGACCACTGACATTGGATCTCAAAGTGTTCGCATGATCAGGACAGGAGCCTGTCCTGCTGCCTCATGACCTCCAAGAGCTGTCAGGCACAGCTTGGTCAGTGTGCTGTTGGCACACAGCCTGAAGCCACCATTGATGGATATGTATGGCAGCTGGACGTTAAAGCCTGTTTTTCCTGCTGCCTCATATTTGCAATGCATGGTTGGCAAGGGGTTAACTGTATATGCCTTTTCACATTCATTCCCTACAGCACCCTGTCTGCAATAAAGTGCACTTTCCAAGGTGTGTGCAGTGTTACAACCTCTTTTATTGAGGGCTTTCAGTTTATTTATTGAGCACATGTTAGGGCCCTATGCGCATGGATGTTTACAAGCTCTTGGGTGTTGTACCGCAAAAGGTTCGGCGCTTTTCTGCACCCGGGGAGCCACAGTGATGCATATAGCCACTAATACAAGTGAATGGGGCTGTACAGGGCTGAGTGCATGTAGATGCAATGGCTTCTGAATCGCTTTTTACCTGTTGTACTTCCCTGGATGAGCCACTTTTGAGTTCGGGCCATACGCACATATGTGGTTAATGGCTTATACAGAAGCCATCAGTGTTTACAAGCAAACAGCCATGTACAGCTTTTGGCTTGTACTGGCAGCTCTATGCATCTCCTTGGCTCCCTGGGTGCAGGACTGTGTGGGACAATTTATGCTACAAGACACATGCTGCGTACACACGGTCGGACTTTCCGGCATACTTGGTCCGGTGGACCAGAGTCCGCTGCACAATCCGACCGTGTGTAGGCTCCGGCGGACT
This sequence comes from Aquarana catesbeiana, assembly GCF_042186555.1. NCBI lineage: Eukaryota > Metazoa > Chordata > Amphibia > Anura > Ranidae > Aquarana > Aquarana catesbeiana. The sequence continues at coordinate 606,213,657 of NC_133328.1, read as the reverse complement.
TTTTTTTCCCACAAGTCCGCCATACCTAGATTTAAAGCATGCTTTAAATCTTAGTCCGCCAGACTCAGTTCCTGACGGAAAGCCCGTTTGTCTGCATGCGTCTGTATGCTGGTCCGACGGAACAGATACGACGCAAGGGCAGAGTACTGCATCTCGCGCTCGCTGCAATAGGAAAAACAAATTTTCCTATTGCGGCAAGTGCGGGGCATCCCAGGCCCTTAGGTCTGGTATGGATCTTAAGGGGAACCCCCTACGCCGAAAAATCGGCGTGGGGTCTCCCCCAAAATCCATACCAGACCCCGATCCGTGCACGCAGCCCGGCCGGTCAGGAAAGGGGATGGGGACGAGCGAGCCCCCCCTCCTGAACCATACCAGGCCGCATGCCCTCAACATGGGGGGGTGCTTTGGGGGAGGGGGGCACCCTGCGGGGCCCCCCCACCCCAAAGCACCTTGTCCCCATGTTGATGAGGACAAGGGCCTCTTCCCGACAACCCTGGCCGTTGATTGTCGGGGTCTGCGTGCGGGGGGCTTATCGGAATCCAGGAGCCCCTTATAATAAGAGAGCCCCAAGATCCCGGCCCCCCACCCTATGTGAATGAGTATGAGGTACATGGTATCCCTACCCATTCACCTAGGGAAAAAGTGTCAATAATAAAACACACTACACAGGTTTTTGAAGTAATTTATTAGATAGCTCCGGGGGGTCTTCTTCCGGCTTTGGGGGGTCCCTCCGGTTCCTCCTCTCCCGGTGTTCCAGTTCTTCGGCCGGCTCCTCCGCTATCTTCATGCCGCTCTCTAGCCAGCGGAGGTCCGGACTTCTGGCTTCTTGTCTTCTTGGCTTCTTCCCTCTTTTCTTCTCCAGATGTTGACACGACGGTCTCTCCGGCTGGACTGGTGACAGGAGCGCTCCAATGTGACTTATATAGGCGGAAACCCCGCCCCCTTATGCCGTTACAGTCCCTGGGCATGCTGGGACTGTGCCGTCATAAGGGGGCGTGGTCAACATCACCCGGTGACCACGCCCCCTAAAACGTCACAGTCCCAGCATGCCCAGGGACTGTGACGGCATAAGGGGCGGGGTCTCCGCCTATATAAGTCACATCGGAGCGCTCAGAGACCAGTCCAGCCGCAGAGACCGTCGTGTCAACATCTGGAGAAGAAAAGAGGGAAGCCAAGAAGACAAGAAGCCAGAAGTCCGGACCTCCGCTGGCAAGAGAGCGGCATGAAGATAGCGGAGGAGCCGGCCGAAGAACTGGAACACCGGGAGAAGAGGAACCGGAGGGACCCCCGAAGCCGGAAGAAGACCCCCCCGGAGCTGTCTAATAAATTACTTCAAAAACCTGTGTAGTGTGTTTTATTATTGACACTTTTTCCCTAGGTGAATGGGTAGGGGTACCATGTACCCCATACTCATTCACATAGGGTGGGGGGGCCGGGATCTGGGGGCCCTTTTATTATAGGGGGCTCCCGGATTCCGATAAGCCCCCCCCACCCGCAGACCCCGACAACCAACGGCCAGGGTTGTCGGGAAGAGGCCCTTGTCCTCATCAACATGGGGACAAGGTGCTTTGGGGTGGGGGCCCCCGCAGGGCGCCCCCCCTCCCCCAAAGAACCCACCCCCCCATGTTGAGGGCATGCGGCCTGGTACGGTTCAGGAGGGGGGGGCCGCTAGCTCGTCCCCACCCCTTTTCCTGACCAGCCGGGCTGCGTGCTCGGATCGGGGTCTGGTATGGATTTTGGGGGGGACCCCACGCCGATTTTTCGGCGTAGGGGGGTCCCCTTAAAATCCATGCCAGACCCAAGGGCCTGGTATGCCCCACGACGGGGCTTGCAAGGTGTCAATCTCGCCGATAAAAGCGGCGAGATTGACTTCCTTTTCTAGTCCCGTCGTACCCGAGCCACGTTGAAAATGAATGGACTTGTCCATGTGTGGGCAAGTCCGTTAATTCTGAAAGTCCGCCGTAACTCTGGCGAAAGTCCATCGGAAAGACGGGCGGACCCAGCCTGCCGGAAAGTCCGGTTGTGTGTAGGCAAGTCCGTCCGTTCAGACAGTCCGGCGGGAAGAACGTCGGACCAAGTATGCCAGAAAGTCCGCTCGTGTGTACGCGGCATCAGAAGTGTGTAGACGTCCGTGTGCATGAGGCAACCAAAAGAACAACCAAAGAGCCCCTGTGGAAGAACAATTTTTGGGCCCCTGAATTTTTCTTTATTTTTCCGTGTGACCATGGTCACCGGGAATGAAAATTAACCCCTTCCCGCCTAAGGGTAAAACAAATCTTAATGCCTTTGCCCAATCTTGCAACTTTGACATGTGTTAGTAAAACTGTATATAACATCAAAACTACTTTGTGCATCCAGGGGGATTATACCTTGTTTTTGTCAGAACAAATTGGGTTTTCATTTGGTGGTAAATGGTAATGGATATTTCCTGATTTTTTTTTTAATTATCTAAGGAAAACTGGCCCAAAATAGTAAAAGAAAATATATATATATTTTTAACTTTTAACTGTATATTTCTTGCTACTACCATAACCTACCACCAAAGAACAACCCGAAATAAATTTTTCTGCTCCTGACGATCGCAGTGATAACACATATGTGTATGTTAGTTGTTGTTTGTACCCGTAGTACAGCCCAGAAACAATAGTGTGCATTTTGCTTTTTTTATCCTACCTAAAACACACCGACACTGTCTGATACTGGTACAAATTTAAAAAAAAATTTTTTTAAATCCTGTCCAAAAAATTACTGACCTTAACCCAAATACTAACCCTTGGGCTGACCTAGATCAAACCTTGATCTAGGTATTTTTTTTTTTCTTCTTATTTAATTATTATTTTTTTTCTTCTTAACAATGTATCTGTCTCGTCCATTCACAGAGACATAAAACACGGGGAAAACGGGTTTATTTATTCAACATTCATATTATTTGTATTTAATATTATCGCACTGGTAAGCACAGAGCTGGTTATTATTAATTTTGTTTTTGGGGTCATCCAAGCGCAGCGCATAATTTGTGAATTTATAAAACACGGGGGCGGGCTTCACAGTGACTGATTACTGTGATAGCCAATCAGAGGCTATCACAACGATCAGGTGACCCGGAATCGGACGTTCCGGGTCCCGATCGTTAGAACGGGGCCCGGGGCTCTCGGTGAGACATGCTCCCAGCACAAATGGAGATATGCAAATATGCAACCCCATGGAAAAAAGCCCAGTTCAGTCGGCGTGAAGGGGTTAAGGAAAAATCCACATTTTTGAGTTGTCACTAGAACAGGAATAGAGAGGAAATCTTCCAATAAGCAAGAACTCTAATCCTTCATTTTGGAAAGATCTCCCCTCACATCCAAAGGGTACAAGAAGTGGAGGAAAATCTGCCCAATTGGACATGTACAACAAGAAGACAGAAAGGGCTTTTATCCCTTTAGGCCTCCTGCTGTATGACTGTAAAATGTGTATTTCCCTGCCCAGAAGCCTCCTTACTCAATCCAAAACTAAAACAAAATGTTTGGCTTTAGATATACTTTAGGGTGTCAAGAATACTTTCTGCTTCTCATCTGCTGTAGAATTTATCATTGTCTACACTACAGAAGGCGGAGACACCAACACCAGCCTGACCCGCATCTAATATTAACAGGCCCATTAGTCCCACTGGGCCCTTGTGCAGCTGCACAGTCTTCACAAATAGCATGTCCATCCCTGATTGTCCTAGTCATCACATACTACTTTGTTACATGCTCTCATTTAACATTAAAGGGGTTGTAAAGGTAAAAGTTTTTTCACCTTAATGCATTCTATGCATTAAGGTGAAAAAACTTCTGACAGAACCGCCGCCCCCAGCCCCCCCGATTTACTTACCTGACGCCTCGAAAGTCAGCTTCGCGTTCCCGACATCTGTTCCTCCGCTCACCCTGGCCGCTGATTGGCTGCAGTGGATGGATTGAAAGCAGCGCAGCCATTGGCTCGCGCTGCTGTCAATCACATCCGATGACGCGGCGCGCCGGGGGGCGGGGCCGAGTGATACAGCGAGCGGCTATAGCCGCCGGCTGTATCACGGGAGCGCGCCCGCAAGCACTCACCACCGTGCGAGAGAGCTCGCATGAAGGTGGTAAATGCTTGCGGGGAGGAGCTGAGACAGCCGCCGAGGGACCCCAGAAGACCAGGTTCGGGGCCACTCTGTGCAGAACGAGCTGCACAGTGAAGGTAAGTATGACATGTTTGTTATTTTTAAAAAAAAAAAAAAACACCTTTACAACCCCTTTAACTGATGTGACTTCATGCCATTTCTTGTTGATGAATTCTAAGTTTGAACCTCAACTTTTTGTCTTAGACTTTGGCTTAAAACCCTCACATTTTCTATTGATGTTCACCTGTGACATATTAACCATGTAGGACACTGCAAACATGGTTTGCATGTCGGTGTGTTTGTGTGTGTTTTGTCTGCATGGTTTGCAATGTTGGTGAACATGTTTTGCTGTTTTTCCACATCAGTAAGATTCCTAATTTTTAAAATAGCGTTTGGAGCAGTGACATTTGCCTGTTTTTCTTCAAAATGCTTTCAATGGTATATTTAACAGACCAAAAGAAAGCAAATAAGAGCCAATAATTGTTAGTGTTTATTTTCAGGAAGAATTCCAGGTATAGGTATTTTATACAAAGTTACATAGGACGAGGTGGAGAAGTGGGGCTGTGGCATCTTGCTTTTTACATTATCCAATCAGAGAAGGCTTTGCATTCAAAGCCTTCTCTGAATTGCACCCATGCCTAGTGGCTGACCTTCTGTGTTCAGAATGCATCAGGGCAGCCACTTAGGCTGGGTTCACACTATTGCCTCATGCGGCTCACAGCAGGGGGTCCGGTGCATCCCCTTTCACCGTTCCAGGTCCGATTTCAGCCCAAATTTTTGGTTGAATTCGGACCTGTAACGGACTAAAAGATGCACAGGACCCCTGTGCAAATTTGCACCAGAGCCTCTCCGGAGATGTGTGAACCGGCTCCATAGAGAGCCGGTCATAATCTCCTGCTATTGCGAATTGGATGCGGAAAACCCACATCCAATTCGCAATAGTGTGAACCCAGCCTCAGCACGGGACCCGCAAGCAAGTGGAGATCACTGGAGTAGCAGTGTCTACTTCAGTGATTTCCAGTTTCCAGGGGAATTGGCCAGGTATAGTTTATACATGGTAACATTGGTCCAAGCTGGAGCCATACCTAGAATTCTTCTTTAAGGCTGGATTGACATTAGTCTGGTGCGAATTGCAGCCCCAGTTTCCCTGTGAAGATACAAATTATTCATTCCGCGGTTCCTCTCCATTGTAGCTGCGGATCAGCTGACCTGGGAGGGGGGGAGGTGTAGGAGGAGGGGGAGAGCATTCCTGTTCAGAACGGAACACATCTGCGAATCAGATGAGTTCCCATTGAAGATTATGTGCCTGCAATTTGCACCGCACTGCCTAGAAAACACACACGCTTTTTTTGCAATGCGGAGTGCGGATGCAACGCACATATGTGAACTATTCCCATTGAAAATAACATGTTTTCAAATGTCCTGCGAATTGGATGGATTGGGTGTAAGCTGCATCCAATTCGCCATAGTGTGAACCCAGCCTAAAGGTTACTGAATTCTTTCCTGGATGTTTCTATATTGATTACCTCTTCTTACTAAGGAAACTAAGCAATAGAATAAGGAACATGCTAAACTTTCCATCAACATCTGAAAATATCACTACAGGGGGAACAAATCTATTGCACTATACAAATAGTGGGCAGACACTGATCGTATAAAAGATGGGGCTGAAAATGGATCTGTCAGGAAAAAAATATTTGGGCTGACTTGTTTTGACAGGTGCAAAATAATTCCAAGGTTATCAACCTTTCTGATTTCAACAATTTTGTTGGTAACAGACTCTAAGGTCCAAGCTTCTGAACCACATGTTTAGATTTGGGATAGTGACCCATTAGGTAGATGCAGCATGTCAACCCTGGAACCTTTAAAAATAAGTCAGCAGTGGCAACCCTGATATTTCAGCCCACCCAAACTTTCTTTAAAGGGACCCCATTGGTCACTTGAGAAAATCCGAAATTATTAGATTTACCTCTTGAGGCCAGTGTTTCCTACCATTGCTCCTTTTCAATGCTTTAGCCTTTATCACTCTCTTGTGCATTCAACACTTCCAGGAGTGTGGGATGCCTGTGTCCCCTACTGCTTGCTCTGGTTTTAGCCCCTGATGCCTACTTCACTACTGGACACAGCAAGGATGTGGAGTTTGGAGGATGGAGTCACAGTGCATGACCTGGGACACAGGCACTCAACCCTCCCAGAAGTGCTGAAGAGAGCGACTGAAGCTGCACAGCTGGAATGGGCCATTAGTGGCATACATGGGCTGCTGGAGATGTGAGTATATTACCTTTTCTTTTAAGCAATTAACAGGGTTGCTTAAAACATAATTATTTTTGAAAACATCCTAAAACATAAATATTCAAGGCCTACTCCCCCTACTGTAGAGCATATTGTTTGCTCCCTCACTACAGGTGCACCTAAACAGGAATTTTGAGAAAGATTGACTCTAAGATTGACATCTGGAATTGGTCGTAGCAAAGTCTTTCATTTGGTTGTTAGTTTGTGTGTGCTCAACTATATAATGTGTTGTAACCTGAAGACACATTAATGTTGAATATTTATGAAAAGCGCTGCCCAGGTAACTGTGCAAAGGTTCTTTTCTGAAAATAAAATGTTCTGAATTTTATTTTGTGGTATACAGCAACATATCACGGACAGTTACTTCTGCACCAGCTTTCATAAATATATAGATTGTTATTCTAGCGTACAATTTCTGTAAGTTTTGTGTTTTTATATTTATGTTGGTGCTATGGTATTTTTGTACTGATTTTTGTGTTTTTTCTTTCTCGTCCATCATCCTTCTGATCGTCTCATCCCATTCACTTTCTGTTCATTTCCAATGAGAAGGCTTAATACCTTACAATGACTACGAACGTTGAAGAGCAAGACCAGTTGTGATACAATCTGCTTTGCCTTATTGGCTCAAACCCACCAATGGAAAATAGGTTGACCAATACATAAAAGACTGTAAAGAGACTTTGCTATGTGACTTTAGTTGAGGATTTTCAATGGAAGAATTTTGTTTTCCACTACTCCCATTATTCTGTATATTGAAACAAGCTGATCATTTTCACTTAGAAAGTGGAAAACCCATTGGCACCCCTTTCTGTTGACTAATGGGGGTTGTCTTCTTCATATCTCCATCAACTGTTTAAAAGGCATCGCTAAACAATTTCGAGTATAAAATTGTAGCCACTTGGCTTTTCCAAAGGGCTGGTCTCAGAAAGTCATTGACTTTCAGTTTGTTTCCATGGCCAAGCCTCATTGTGTTGGAACAAACCAAGAAGGTCGAGGAGGTGTGACTGACCTCCACGACCTTCTTGGTTTGTCCCAACACAATGATGTTGGCCATGGAAACAAACTGAAAGTCAATGAGTTTCTGAGACCAGCCCTTTGGAAAAAGCCAAGTGGCTACAATTGTATACTGTAAATTGTTTAGCGATGCCTTTTAAACAGTTAATGGAGATATGAAGAAGACAACCCCCATTAGTCAACAGAAAGCGGTGCCAATGGGTTTTCCACTTCAGAATTGCTCAGTGGTGCTTCTTAAGTGGTTGATTGGCAAGGGGGTGAATGATGCAATAGTGAGGTATAGCAATGGGATTTTTCCCTTCTAAGGGAGGTAACTTTAAGGACGACTCCAAAATGTATATTGTTAAGCATTTATAACAATCACTACTTACATGTAGCATATTTTCCTTTTTTTGGTGCAGCTAGTCTTTGGTTCTCTTAATGTCCCCCATGGCTGCTTTACTCTAAAGAGTACAACCAGTTTTCTTGGCAGGCCGTTATTGGCAGGCCGTTATTATTCATCATGGTTCTACAGCCTGACACGCCCCCAACTTGCTCAGTGCCTAAAATAGCTGCAGATGGCAGAATCCGTGGCTGCTTTTATTGTATCGAGTCAGTAATTTTGTCATCCACATCTGCTCACAATCTCCTCTCCTAACTCAAGGGCCATTACTTGAGGTGATTATAAATGTCAAAATGTAATTACCATAGCAATTTGGAGTTAATTTTTAAACAGAGAACATTATACAGTATATTGTGGAAAGATATGGAAAGACACATACGTTTCTAAGCCAATGACCATTTATTGGGGGCAACCTGATTAACTTAACTTGGCAGGTTGGTGTAGAACTGAGAGAAACCAAGACATTGTGACCGATCAGTGATTTTCCGATGTAAATGTCCTTAAATTTCATGTCCTGGTGACGGTTGTCTAGTCTTCGACTATGTTTCTGTTGACCTGTCTTATTTGTATTAATCGTTGAGTGTTGTAAATTAAAGTACATTATTTAAAAATATGTACATTATTTAGAAGTTGTTTTCATGTTTTAGTATTTTTTTATATGCTCTGCCATGTATGTATTTAATCCTTTGTATGTGGTGGTGGGGGTGAAGGTGGATATGGGGGACAACCTGATCAAGGTTCTCCTGAAAACTATGGCCCGGCAAGCCCTTATGACGATGATGATGACGAAGAACCAGATCCCTATGGACAATACCATGGCGCCTACCCAGAGTCCTATGGACATGGTGGTTACATCCAACCAGAGTTCACCCCAGTACAGGAGGAGGAGGACTCTATGGAGGTGAGGTCACCTGGAATCAGTCGTATGTCCCGTAGCATTGGAAAAAGATCATCCAAGTCTCTGGAACAAGCTTAAGAGGGATGAATGGACTCTTTAAAGTAGCTACACTTCCTTCCTTTGTGGGACTGCCACCATGCATTGTATACAGTACATTGTACATAAGTAACTTTTTTTATGTTTTTGGAAATTGTTTACATAAATTAGAGTCTCAAAGTAAATATATATATCTTCAAAAACATGTACTGTGTGGACAGAATAGATGCTGATTCAGTTTGGGTTTCGCATGAGCCCTGTAGATCTTTAAGGACTGGTTCACAATTATTGCTAACGACAATTTGGTTGCGTCTATAGACAAATTCTGCCTCTAGTGGTACAGAGCCATAGACCACATCTGCCAAATGGCGTTTTGTGTATCAGTTTTTTTAACATATAAGTTTAATTTAAAATTATATGATTAATAAAGAGTAAAGATAAATACTATAACGTCAAAAACGGAATCATAATTTATAAGAAAAATCATGATGTCTTACATAAAAAGTCCAATTACCTCTAGATAATTTTAATTGCTCTACCCTACTTCACCTTCACTGAGTATAAAATGGTTGTCAACTTGAAGCAGCATTGACAATGGGCCTAACTGCAATCTTTGAGCTGCAGCAGTTGTACCAATCAGCTAGAGGAGGAGATCACTAGAAGGTCACAGGAACTGCCAATGCCAACCTCTTTCAGAGATTGCTATGTTGTCATACTTACCCTCAGTCTCCAATGCATGCTTGCAAGCTTTTGCAACTTTAGACCTGCATGCTGTCTTGGCTCATTAACAGTCTAAGGCATCAGTAAATAAAGGTCATGAGAACTAGGGGCTAGTGAAAGCTAAAAGAAGATAGCAGTGTTTGTCTCTCCCATTTGACAGGATCATGTGGATCCTGATTACAAAGATGAGCATACTTTGACAGCTAGACTACTCCCTTCATCCAAAATATATAGGTTAAAGTGAAGACTTTCTTTAAGGGAAACCTTTCCTGAGACAAACCTGGTTGCTCGTTGCCTGTTTGACATGCTGACCATCTTGCATCAGCACTTTGAGTCACTAACCTGGAACAAGTATACAGTGGGGAAAATTATTATTTGATCCCCTGCAGATTTTGTAAGTTTGCCCACTTACAAAGAAATGAAGGGTCTATAATTTTTATCATAGGTGTATTTTACATGATAGAGACAGAATATCAACAAAAAATCCAGAAAAACAAATGCTATAAATTAGGTTGCAGTTCAGTGAGTAAAATACGTATTTGATGCCCAAGCAAAACATGACTTAGTGTTTGGTGGAGAAACCTTTGTTGGCAAGCACAGAAACCTTAAGGATTTATGCCCCGTACACACGGTCGGACATTGATCAGACATTCCGACAACAAAATCCTAGGATTTTTTCCAACGGATGTTGGCTCAAACTTGTCTTGCATACACACGGTCACACAAAGTTGTCGGAAAATCCGATCATTCTGAACGTGGTGACGTAAAACACGTACGTCGGGACTATAAACGGGGCAGTAGCCAATAGCTTTCATCTCTTTATTTATTCTGAGCATGCGTAGCACTTTGTGTGTTGGATTTGTGTACACACGATCGGAAATTCCGACAACAGATTTTGTTGTCGGAAAATTTTATAGCCTGCTCTCAAACTTTGTGTGTCGGAAAATCCGATGGAAAATGTGTGATGGAGCCCACACACGGTCGGAATTTCCCACAACAAGGTCCTATCACACATTTTCCGTCTGAAAATTCGACCGTGTGTACGGGGCATTAGAGAAGATCTGTAAAGAAGAGTAGACCAAAATCCCTCCTGAGATGTGTGCAAACCTGGTAACCAACTACAAGAAACGTCTTACCTCTGTGCTTGCCAGAAGGGTTTCTTCACCAAGTACTAAGTCATGTTTTGCTTGGGGATTGAATACTTATTTTACTCACTGAACTGCAACTCAATTTATATTTGGTCGATATTCTGTCTTTATCATTTAAAATACACCTATGATAAAAATGATAGACCCTTCATTTCTCTGTAAGTGGGCAAACTTACAAAATCTGCAGGGGATCAAATAATAATTTTCCCCACTGTACATATAATAACTTTTGTCTTAATTCTGTTTTTCCTGATCTGTATACTTGTTCCAGGTAAATAAAGCACTGAAGCAAAGTGATCAACATAATTACAGGTAACTAGCATTTTCAGAAAGAGTGGGCAGCTCCCATATTCCACTTAGGCAACGTTTACTTTAATTCCGAAGTGCGTCTTCCTACATAATACATTGTTTAATTCAGGTTTAGCGTTAGTAATTTTATTGGCAGTTAGTTCTATATCAGGCATATTGACTAGATTGAGAAATAAACTTTTTAATCTAAAAGTTAATCTCTGTATTAATTAAAAAAAAATGTATACTTCCTTCTGCTGCAATGACGTTTTGTAAAAATGGTGCAAGAGACAAAATGAGTATGTGTCTCTTCTATTTGATGAACTGGACATTCTCTGTGATCTCATATAATTTGTACATTTTATTTTTATCTTTGAAAAGAAGCAAAATTGACTATTAGAATTAAACATGCGGGTAATTTATTGTAAACAAATTTCCACTGTTTTTGTAAAGACAAATAAAGATTGTTTAATGTTTTATACTGTTTGTTGCTCCATTTATTTAACCCCCAAATCCTGCCATTTTTTTTTCAGATTTGTATAGTGGGAACTTCTGTTGGCATTTCAGGGTTGCATTGCTGTCTTTGTTGTGTAAATTTTCTTTTTCAAAATTTAAAGTGGAATTCCATTATTCTTGTACTTTTACACCCTCTTTCCTCTGACCTTAAAAAAAATATATCCATGTTCCACTTACTGTACCTACTCAGTCATGCAATTTTGCCCATTTCCATCATCACGCAGGCTTAGCTTAGCAAGCTTAGCTTACTAAATATTTCAGTACTGAGCGCCGCTCAGTACAGAAAAAGATGATTGCACCCAGCTGTCACCAGAGTAAGAAGAAGTTGCTGTAAAGTCACTAGACTGGTTAGAAAAGGTTATAATGCGTTTTTTTTTTTTTTAAATGAAAAATTTTTGGTGGGGTGGGAGGAGGCAGCTGGCTCATTAAATGCCCAGAGTTCCGCTTAAAATTTTTATTATTTTGATTCATGAAGAATCGTTCTTGCCAAACCAATCTATTAACCTTCTATGAGGAGGTGAGTTGCCATCTAGATAAAGGAAGGCCCGTAGACGTGGTGTATCTGGATTTTGCAAAAGCATTTGACACAGTTCCCCATAAACGTTTACTGTACAAAATAAGGTCCGTTGGCATGGACCATAGGGCGAGTACATGGATTGAAAACTGGCTACAAGGGCGAGTTCAGAGGGTGGTGATAAATGGGGAGTACTCGGAATGGTCAGGGGTAGGTAGTGGGGTCCCCCAGGGTTCTGTGCTGGGACCAATCCTGTTTAATTTGTTCATAAATGACCTGGAGGATGGGGGTAAACAGTTCAATCCTTGTATTTGCGGACAATACTAAGCTAAGCAGGGCAATAACTTCTCCGCAGGATGTGGAAACATTGCAGAAAGATCTGAACAAATTAATGGGGTGGGCAACTACATGACAAATGAGGTTCAATGTAGAAAAATGTAAAATAATGCATTTGGGTGGCAAAAATATGAATGCAATCTATACACTGGGGGGAGAACCTCTGGGAATCTAGGGTGGAAAAGGACCTGGGGGTCCTAGTAGATGATAGGCTCAGCAATGGCATGCAATGCCAAGCTGCCGCTAACACAGCAAATAGAATATTGGTATGCATTAAGAAGGGGGTTAACTCCAGAGATAAAACGATAATTCTCCCACTCTACAAGACTCTGGTCCGGCCTCACCTGGAGTATGCTGTCCAGTTCTGGGCACCAGTCCTCAAGAAGGTTGTACTGGAAATGGAGCTACAAAGAAGGGCAACAAAGCTAAAAAAGGGTCTGGAGCATATTAGTTATGAGGAAAGGTTGCGAGCACTGAACTTATTCTCTCTGGGGAAGAGACGCTTGAGAGGGGATATGATTTCAATATACAAATACCGTAATGGTGACCCCACAATAGGGATAAAACTTTTTCGCAGAAGGGAGTTTAACAAGACACGTGGCCACTCAATCAAATTGGGGCTTTGACTAGGGCAGTCCATAACCCTCCATTTCATCTTTTGAGCCCTACTTCAACTTCAACTTTTAGACAGATGGCTTCACATTCCCATCAAGTACACTTGAAATAAAGCAGAAAGTGTAATTGACGACTGTGAGCTTCCCAGCCTGTAGAGCTGCAAAGCAACCCAAAGCTAAAACCTCATACCAACTGTGAAACATGGTGGTGGAAATGGTAATCTCCTGAAATGCTGTCTTTAGTTTGCTGCAGACATGTCAACTGTTCTGTGACCAAAAAACTCTATCTTTGTTTGATCAATCTTCAACACATTGCTCCACAAGCCTTGGTCTTCACTTCTATGGCAAACCGCAACCTTACTATAATATTATTTTTGGACAGCAAATGATTTTCCTTAACACACCTTTCATGCTGGTTGAATTAGTGCAATTAGTGCGGAAAATGTGTGATAGGACCTTGTTGTCGGAAATTCCGACCGTGTGTGGGCTCCATCACACATTTTCCATCAGATTTTCCGACACACAAAGTTTGAGAGCAGGCTATAAAATTTTCCGACAACAAAATCCATTGTCGGAATTTCCGATCGTGTGTACACAAATCCGACGGACAAAGTGCCACGCATGCTCAGAATAAATAAAGAGATGAAAGCTATTGGCTACTGCCCCGTTTATAGTCCCGACGTACGTGTTTTCCGACAACTTTGTGTGACCCTGTGTATGCAAGACAAGTTTGAGTCAACATCCGTCGGAAAAAATCCTAGGATTTTGTTGTCGGAATGTCCGATCAATGTCCGACCGTGTGTACGGGGCATTAGAGTTCTTGGAAATTTCTTTTAGCATCAAATGGTCAACTCTTAGGTTGAATTTGCTAAACCAGCCATTCCTGGGCTAATTAGCATTTGTTTAAAATCTATGCAGCGTAGATTACTTTCCTTACAGTAGATTGTTGTTTTTTAGATAATTTGGTGATCTTTTAAACCCCTTTCAAAACTCATAGGCGTCCAGAACTTTCTTTCTAAGGGTCTTGGAGAGCTCGCTTGATCGATTGCATGACACCATACAGGTCAATAGAAAAGAGAATACTGGAGCCTAGATAGGTTTAAATAAGACATGTTCCATCTGCATACCCCCTAAGGTTAGGTTCACACTTGTACGGGTTGTGCAGCATGCGTGGGCTGTACCTGTGTCAAAGGCAAGAAAAAGTCCCCAACCCTTTTTTAACCACTTGCTTCCTGAACACTTAAACTCCCTTCCTGTCCAGGCAAATTTCCAGGTTTTAGCGCTTCCACACTTTGAATGACAATTGCGCAGTCATGCAACACTGTACCCAGATTACATTTTTTTTTTTTTTTTACCAAATAAAGCTTTCTTTTGGCGGTATTTAACCACCACTGCTTTTTTTATTTTTTGCTAAACTAACAAAAAAAACAGGTACTTTTTCTCCCTCACTGATCGGCTGCACTGATGGGCACTGTTGGGGGCACTGATCAGGGGGCACTGATGGGCACTGATCAGGGGGCACTGATGATGAGCCACTGATGGACACTGATTGGCAGCACTGGTGGGCACTGATTAGCAGTGCTGATGGGCACTGATACATGGCACTGGAAGGCACTAATAAGCATTACTGGTTGGCACTTAGGGGACCAATGTCCCTCTAACAGAAGCCCGCACCAGCTTTATCCATTTCTTCACACTGAAATAAAAAAAGCCGGTAACAAGCTCTGTGTACTTCCGTGATCAGCTGTCACTGGCTGACAGCTGATCACATGGTAAAGGGTTCGCTGTGATTGGCCCTTTACTCTGCTCTGTGATTAGCCGAGTCTGAAGGACTCAGCAATCACAGAGCATGCCATGCGCATGTCCCCTGAGGTGCACAGGCGGTGTGAGAATGGAGGATGTACATGGATGCCCTTCCGGCATTTGAGGTCAGCGCCGTAGCCAGGCACCTTACAATACCTAGGGATACGTTTAGCCCCCTCTATCAAATTGATGTACACACATAATTACCCCCAAGCCTTGGCTAAAGTTAGACTATTACTTACCCAATGGTCTTCTTACCATATATCATTCCTGGGAAGAATTCAAGCAGTAAAAATGTCGATTCTCCCTAAGCTATTATTTTTCTTTAGAGCCTTACCCATTTATGTCCCACGATATGACAGTACAGTCTGAACTGTTCAAATTTATCTGGCAGAACAAGAAACCTTGAATGGGCCGACTGTTGATGTATAGGGCCCAATCTAGAGGTGGCCTTGGCTGCCCTGATCTATGGAAATACTTTGTGGCATCATGCCTCTTACAATTGGCACATTGGCATACCTCTTCCTCCTCTATTCCATGGTTGCAGTTTGAGAAGATCTCAGTTGTCCCCTTCTACCTTCTGGGTTTCCTTTGGTCACGCTCCGTTTCCCCTAAGGATGTTGCACCACTTAATGGCATAGTGGGTCAGTCCCTTTACCTTTGGTCCCTTTATTGGGCGAAATTTAAATTACTCTCTAGTCCTCCACGCTTTGCCTCCTTAGGTGACCCTCGGTTCTCCTGGGCCTTTGACAGAGATCAAGCGTTTTCTAGTTGGATCTCACAGTGACTCTCTGCTGCAAGTTTCATTTTTTGCTCATTTGAGCAACTTCAACAGAATTATGCCTTGCACATTTCTGAATTTTATAAATACCTACAAATTTGACACTTTTCTTCTAGTATGTTACCTCAGGCTGCGGATTTGGCTACAACACCATTTGAGAACCTTTCTGGAGAGACCTCTAGAGATAGGGGGACTATCTCAACCTTATATCAATACCTTAACGACCACAATAGTACAGCCAAATTAACGGCTATGCTGGGATGGGAGGTGGAGACTGACCAAAAGATCTCGGGGGGAGGATTGGTATGACGTGGTCTCTAATTTGCATATATGCACATGCTCCTTCACTATTAAAGAGACCATTGTCAAACTACACACCCGCTGGTATTACACCCCCTTTAGGTTGCAGGGGCTGTCACGACAGGGGTACTCTTCTTCATACGTTCTGGAGCTGCTCAGTGTTGAATGTGGCAACGAACCTCTTCAATAGTGCTCCAAATAACAGGTGTACCTGTCACCTTGACGTATCAGATATGCATCTTATTTGCGGAGCTCCCGGAGGTCTCTCTCCCACCCCATCAAAAGTTGGCACACACACTTTTTAGTGCCATCCAATGGGCAATTTTCCTAAACTGGCGATGTCCCTCTGTTCCATGGTCACAGGTGCTCCATCGCATGGAATCTATTAGATTAAAGGAAAGGGTACTTCACACCCTCATGGATTCCATGCACATCTTTGAACATAAGTGGGCAAATTGGTCACCTTATCAGATATAATCTGTTGGCAGGGACTCCTCCCCCCCATTTGCGCTTATTAGAAGAACTGGTAATTCTGGAAGTAGACACATCCAGTACTGTCGATTCAATTAGTTTGAAAAAATTCTGTCTAGAGCATGTCTTCCATGTAGTCATTCTTCTAATCTTGCAGAAGCAACGCTGTTACTTTACTCAGATTTTCTTCGTTTTGAATTACGTTATTTTATTATTTTTTTTACTCAATGTTACAATGAGAGCTGTATACCTGTACAATCACACATTGGTTCTTGAATGTACACTTTATTCTCTCCCAGCATTTATATTTTTGTACTTGCTCAAATATGTTAATAAAACCATTTGTAAACAAAAAAAAAAAACAAGGCCGCACGGAACAGCATGGAATTTGAAGTCTTCAAGTGTGTTTCTGCACCAAATCCAACAAGTAAAAAACACAAATCAGATTACAACTACTTTTTAAAGTAAAGTGCGCATGGGCAAGGCAGTTCACAAAAAAAAAAAATCCCAGCAAGCTTACCAGCTAGCCAGAAAAAAAAATCAAAGTCTAAACTACTTAAACAATTTAGACTTAATACACAAAGATACCACCACCAGGATAAATATCCTTTATTTAAATAAAGTGACAGTTATTTTTACTTGTGTCCCATGGTATCTGAAAATTGCAGAATGGCTGAAAATAGAGTGCCTTAAGCCGGGTACACACTATTATTTTTTCTTCGTTCAACAAAAAAAAAACTGTCAGCTCTGGTTGGAGCCACTGTACTAACCATGGGAGGTTAGTAGAGCGATCTCCCCCGCTGAGCTGTTGTGTTCTGCGACCCCCCTGCCAGAACACTCTGATCAGCGCTCTCTGCCATTGGCTGAGAGCGCTGATCGGGAGTCGGTCGGCTGCTGGTTTTCCAGCATGTACGTCTGACAGAAACCCTGTCGGACAGACCAACATACACACGGGCCGAATATTAGCTGTCGGCTCCCCACCTTCGGCCCATGTGTACGGGACTTTAGTCTGCTAATTAAGTTTTGTGAATTGAGCCTTTCACATTAAAAACTGTTTTTTGTTGCATACTACTGAATGTTGGATTTGGTGCACAATTCAGGAAGACGTGGCTTCTTACATGGAGTACCTATTCTCAATGTATCCATTGTTATAGAAGTATAAAGATGAGTACTGTTAAAGGGGTTGTTAAGGCAGTGCACTGCCAGCCCCACTGCTAGTATAACCTGTAGTATATACTGCCTTTTTGTAAAATTCTTCTTCTAAATACCTTATTCCTTTTCTCCAATCAGCGGTCACATGACCGCCCGTCTTTCTCTCCCTCTGCTGTATGTACTAGGGAGGGAGGGCCCGGGATCTCCCTCTGATGTCTGCTGGGCAGTCACGTGACCTCCCTCCCTTTGGAGAGCGATGGGTGGTCACGTGACCGCTGATCGGGGAGAAGGAATGAGGTATTTACAGGTTATACTATCAGAGGGGCTGGCAGTGCTTGTGTGTAGTAATGTGTGCACTGCTCGGAGCGGTGGGGCGGCTCACACACAGACTAGCTGACAGGCAGGGAGGGGGAGAAGGACACAGGAGACAGAGGAGAGCAGAGAACAGGGCTGCAGATGACGGAGGCACGTAAACTGACCACGGTGTCAGGGCTCAGCAGCCATGATTAACCGGGGTCAGTTTAGAGGGGGAAAGGCAGAAACTGGCAGGGATCAACCAGATATTTCAGGTAATACAGGGGGCCAAGTTACACAGCACAAGCACTGTGCTGTATAACATGCTTTAAAGGAACAGTATCCATATATATATTTTTTTTAGGCTAACAAACGCTTTAAGCAGCCTATACATTAGTCATTTTTATTCAACCAGATTAATTAATAGAAAAAACTGACCCCATTCCCCTATCCACACATTTAGGTGGATGGGAGAATTCTCCCTGCTGAGATAGTGTATTCTGACAACAGGGAATACTAAGGCTGGCCATACACTATACAATTTTCTGATTCAAATTCCTTTAGATTTACCTTCAACTATGTAGTGCAAGGGCCTGTCTGATTGCATACAAATTGAAAGGGTTTAGGTTTGACCTCATTTGGTAAATCTAAAGGAAAGTTGAACAGGAAAATTGTATAGTGTATGGCCAGCTTAAGGACCCTTTCACACCGAACACAGTTGGATGCAGTTGGCTACATTTTGAACTGTACTCCAACTGCATAATAAAAACTGGGTTCCAGGCGCTACTGGCTGTAAGGTCACCCAATGTGGGATCCATATGATCACAGCTCGACTGTGCTGCTGTCAAGTAGCATAGGATTGGATACTGGAAGGCTGAAGACAAACAAGGCTGACAGCGCTCAGGGGCTGAGATGATCAATAGTAAACGGTGGCTGCAATAATCCACAATGTATGCCTAGTAAAATTGCTGGCGATTTTTTCACAAAAGCTCTCACAGCCCCTGAGCGCTGTCAGCCTTGTTTGTCTTCACTCCAACTGCATAGACAGACCAAAATCAAGGTAATCCTATGGGAATAGTTCACATCATTGCAGTGAAGTTCAGCGCAGTTAAAAAAAAAGTAGAGCATGCTGCATTTTTCCACACTGCAAATGCAGGGAACACACTACAAATGTGCTTAAAACGCACCGCGCCCTTTTAAGCCAAGAAAGCCAAGCCCAAAAAAAATTCACTGCAACCGCAGCACAAAAAGCATGCAAAACGCATTCAATCGCACGTCAAATGCATGTAAACACGCAGTCAAAAACACAGCGTTATGTGCAGTTTCTGGTGTGAATGGGCCCTAAAATAGGCAGTGCTGTTCGAGTGGCAAAAATCTGACACAGTGGTTGTACAGAAGTCAACCGGTAGATTGTCTTCTGTACAACCAGCCTGCCCATACGTGGATTGAATTTCGATCCATATATGGCCAACTTTAGACTGGAGTTGTGCCGTGTACACACGGGCGGACTTTTTGACCGGACTGGTCCGACAGGACTAATCCGTCGGACAATGCGACCGTGTGTGTGCTTCATCGGACCTGCAGCAGACTTTTTCGGGCGAAAATCAGACGGACTTTAGATTTGAAACATGTTTCAAATCTTTCCGACGGACACGAGTCCGGTCGAAAAATCCGCTCATCTGTATGCTAGTTTGACGGACGAAAACCGACGCTAGGGCAGCTATTGGCTACTGGCGATCAACTTCCTTATTTTAGTCCGGTCGTACGTCATCACGTACGAATCGGTCAAACTTTGGTGTGATCGTGTGTAGGCAAGTCCGTTCGTTTGAAAGTCTGTCGGAAGTGCGTCAAAAGTCCGTCGGACCTCTGATGTCGAAAAGTCCGCCCGTGTGTACACGGCATTAGAGGCCACACTTTGCAGGGGGACCTTGACAAGGTAGTGTAGCTTTACATACAGTATATGTGCAATGCATGCAACAAAAACCTCAGTTTTTAACCATTTTTTTTTTTTGCTGGCTAGATGACAAGTTTGCTGGGGAATGTTTTGTCCTGCATTCTGTAACCTTCCTGGCCATGTGCACTCTAGGGAATGTTTTGTCCTGCATTCTGTAACCTTCCTGGCCATGTGCACTCTACTTTAACCCTTTCAGTTCCAGAGGCATTTTTTGCACTTATAAAAAATCATTATAGAAACATAGAAAAGTGAAGGCAGAAATAAAGACCAAGTGGTCCATCGAGTCTGCCCTTGTTTTTTTTATAATTTATACACGTTTTTGTATTTTTTTTGTTAACTTTTTTGAATAGATCTATGCAAGCATCCCAAGCATGTTCGAAGCCATTTACTGTTGACTGACTCACCACCTCTGCTGGAAGTTTATAACAAGCATCAACTACCCTTTCAGTAAAATAATACTTTCTAAGAATAGTTTGGAACTTTCTTCCAGTCAGTTTGAGATCATGTCTCCAAGTTCTTGATTTTGGTTTTATATTGAAAATCCTGCCTTCTAGAACTTTATTCACCCCCTTGATGTATGTAAAGGTTTCAGTTATGTCTCCCCTTTCCCTTCTTTCATCTAGACTGTGCATATTAAGCTCCTGATCTGTTTTGTCCTTTAAGCCCCATACACATTATTAGATTTTCTGCAGATTTTTGTCTTCAGATTTACCAAAACTATGTAGTGCAAGGGCCTGCCTGATAGCATACAAATTAAAACTCTTAAGGGTTTACTCCCTCTTTAAATACAGAGCAAACAGACTAAACTGTTGATTGACTGAGGTTATATGTACAGCAGTCTACTTAAGCACTTCTGATTAGGCCAGGTGTATACTTCAGAGACCTAATCTGCAGTGCTAAGTAGAAACCTGCAGATATTTAAGGTTCAAGGTTCAAGGCTAATTGTTAAACACAGGCTAAGTTATTTAGATGGTTCTCTTCAAACCCAGACTGTTGTTGCAAGGTCTATTGCCGCGTACACACGGTCGGACTTTCCGGCATACTTGGTCCGGCGGACCAGAGTGTGCCGGACAATCCGCCCGTGTGTGGGCTCCGGCGGACTTTTCCGGCGGACTTTTTCCCAAAAGCCCGCCGGACCTAGATTTGAAACATGTTTTAAATCTTTCCGTTGCCCGCTCGTGTGTTTGCTGGTCCAACGGACCAGATACGACGCGAGGGCAGGGTATTGCATTTCGCGCTCGCTGCAATAGGAAAAACAAATTTTCCTATTGCGGCGAGCGCGGGGCATACCAGGCCCTTAGGTCTGGTATGGATTATAAAGGGAAGCCCCTATGCCGAAAAACCGTCGTGGGGTCCCCCCTAAAATCCATACCAGACCCCGATCCGAGCACGCAGCCCGGCCGGTCAGGAAAGGGGGTGGGGACGAGCGAGCGCCCCCCCCTGAACCGTACCAGGCCGCATGCCCTCAACATGGGGGGTGGGTGCTTTGGGGGAGGGGGGTGCCCGGTGGGGCCCCCCCACCCCAAAGCACCTTGTCCCCATGTTGATGAGGACAAGGGCCTATTCCCGACAACCCTGGCCGTTGGTTGTCGGGGTCTGCGGGCGGGGGGCTTATCGGAATCCGGGAGCCCCCTATAAGAGGGCCCCCAGATCCTGGCCCCCCCACCCTATGTGAATGAGTATGGGGTACATGGTACCCCTACCCATTCACCTAGGAAAAAAGTGTCAATAATAAAACACACTACACAGGTTTTTAAAATAATTTATTAAACAGCTCCGGGGGGGATCTTCCTCCGGCTTCGGTGGTCTTCTTCCGGCTTCGGGGGTCCCTCCGGTTCATCTTCTCCCGACGTCCGGTTGGTTCTTCTCCACTCTCTCCGGTTCCTCTCACGCGGAGAAGAACCAACCGGATGCAGGGAGAAGATGAACCGGAGGGACCCCCGAAGCCGGAAGAAGACCACCGAAGCCGGAGGAAGATCCCCCCCCGGAGCTGTTTAATAAATTATTTTAAAAAACTGTGTAGTGTGTTTTATTATTGACACTTTTTTCCTAGGTGAATGGGTAGGGGTACCATGTACCCCATACTCATTCACATAGGGTGGGGGGGCCAGGATCTGGGGGCCCTCTTATAGGGGGCTCCCGGATTCAGATAAGCCCCCCGCCCGCAGACCCCGACAACCAACGGCCAGGGTTGTTGGGAAGAGGCCCTTGTCCTCATCAACATGGGGACAAGGTGCTTTGGGGTGGGGGGGCCCCGCAGGGCGCCCCCCTCCCCCAAAGCACCCACCCCCCATGTTGAGGGCATGCGGCCTGGTACGGTTCAGGGGGGGGGGCGCTCGCTCGTCCCCACCCCCTTTCCTGACCGGCCGGGCTGCGTGCTCGGATCGGGGTCTGGTATGGATTTTAGGGGGGACCCCACGCCGGTTTTTCGGCGTAGGGGTTTCCCTTTATAATCCATACCAGACCTAAGGGCCTGGAATGCCCCGCGACGGGGCTTGCAAGGTGTCAATCTCGCCGATAAAAGCGGCAAGATTGACTTCCTTTTCTAGTCCCGTCGCACCTGAGTCACGTTCAAAATGAACGGACTTGTCCGTGTGTGGGCAAGTCCGTTCATTCTGAAAGTCCGCCGTAACTCCGGCGAAAGTCCGTCGGAAAGACGGGCGGACTTAGCCCGCCGCAAAGTGCGGTTGTGTGTGGGCAAGTCCGGCGCACCTGGCGGACAAAGTCCGTCAGAAAGTGTGCCGGACCAAGTAGGGCAGAAAGTCCGACCGTGTGTACGCAGCATAAGTTCTAAAGCCCCATACACACTATTATATTTTTGTCCTTAGATTTACCAAAACCATATAATTTGAGGTCAAACCTGACGGGTTTTACTTCCTCTTTATTCCCCTGCAAACTAAAAGCATAATGAGCTAGTATGCATCGCATAGTAGCCCATTATGTGGCACTTACCTGCAAATGAAGCCTGCGATGTCCCCGCTGGTGGAAGCATCCATCCTCGCCCCTCTTCCTTCTGGGCTCTGTGACTGTCCGGAGCCACGTGACATCATTCCCGCACATGCGCGCAGGAGCCGCCAGGCACGCCACACGCTGGGGAAGAAATGGCATGGAGGGCCGTTTCTTCACTGCGCATGCGCTGATTACCTCATCGGCGCACTACAAGGTAAATAACTCCTAAACAGCGCACGTTTAGGAGATATTTTCAGTACATATAGGTAAGCCTTATTATAGGCTTACCTATATGTAAAAATGTCTCAGGGGAGTTTACAACCACTTTAAGCCTGTCTGACTGTCCATGCACTAGATTACTCATGTGTATTGTTTGGACTGCATTTGTACTCAGCTTGTGTTTTTACTTTGATCATCAGGCTCTTATTTCTGCTATTGTCAGTCATTGCTCTATCTACCTGTCTGGAGGCTCGACCCAATTGTTCCTGATCCAACCGTTAGCCTGCTGACTCTGCTACTGTATGCTGTTTGCACTGACCATCTGTCTGAGGTCTTACGCTGCTCTAATATCTGTCGTGCTTGTTGGATGGCGGTCACCCCTGATGACACAATTGGTGCTCTGAGCTCGGTGGCACTATGCACCCTTACCAAGTCACACTCAGCGCTGGTAACCATTGTGTTTCTTTTCCAGACAGGAACACATAATTGCATTTTACTTCAATATTTTTCTAACCTCTGATGTTCAGCATAAATCAGATTAATGCTTGTCTAAACTAGCAATTCAACAGCCACCCTGATAAAAATTGTACTGAATCTCGAGTCCTAAACTCATAGTTTTACTGCTAGGAATAGCAGAGATTTTACGAAGGTAAAAATTCCATTTTGTAGAGAGCCAAAAAGGTAGTAGAGAGCAGAGGAGGAGATCACTCCATCATTTACTGTATATATGTGATTGAATTACTGTTTATAGAATGTACAGATGTGCCAAGACAAGTATGAAGACAGCTGTTTAGAATATAAAATTCTAGAAACTAGGTTAATGCTTTTTCCCCACTCAATATAAAACTTGGCATCACCTCTGTTACTTTATGGATGAGAGAATACAGTCTTCCTATATAGAGAGGAACATGGAGTTTGCTAGTGCTGATCTCTTTCTGAAAATGCTAGTTGCCTGGCTTCAGTACCTTGGCAACAACAATAACAAAGAAAAGGGCGCACCGACCTAGTGCATTACCAACATTACTTTTTTATTGAAAGATAAAAAAGTAATCTACTTACAAACTCTTAGCAAGCAAAAGCATAGGTAATGGTGCCAACGAGACCACCTCAAAAATCCACAGTTCTCAACCAGTGTTGTGGGAAGTCCTTGTAGAATCTAGGCTAACGCATTTAGAAGATTGAACCCTCTTCATCAGAGCCAAACACAGTATGGATATGCACCTTGAGAAGCTGACCTGGAGCAAGCAAGCAAAAAAAAAAAAAGCCAGAACTCTGATCTGTATAGTTGGTCCGAGTCATTGATTTTGAAAGCATTAAAGCTCTGGGCAGATATAAAAAGCACACATTATTGCCACTTTATATATATAATTCATAATACATCTTAAAATGTATTTTTAAAAGACAAGCCGTAAAAGGGCTTGAATTTGACCTGGTGTTTGCAGTCTCTGTACAGCAGAATTTAGACTAGGAGAAGAAGCATCAGCACAAGGAGCCAGTCAATTTTGCTACAGTGCTTAAGATCCAACAAGGCGCATGCTGATAGGAGGAGAGTACAAAATGACAGGGAGATGAGCTTATCAGTCTGCTGCTTCTCCTTTCACCTTCCAGTCACAGGCAGAGGGAGGGACAAGACCTGGAGGCACTACTGAATTGGCAGAGAAAAATTACAGTGCATCCGGAAAGTATTCACAGTGCTTCACTTTTCCACATTTTGTTATATTACAGCCATATTCCAAAATAGAATAAATTATTTTCCTCAAAACTCTGCAAACAATACCCCATAATGACAACATGAAAGAAGTTTGCTTGAAATCTTTGCAAAATTTATTAAAAATAAAAAATGAATAAAAAAATCACATGTACATAAGTATTCACAGCCTTTGCTCAATACTTTGTTGAAGCACCTTTGGCACCAATTACAACCTTGAGTCTTTTAAGTATGATGCTACAAGCTTGGCACACCTATTTTGTGCAGTTTCTCCCAATCTCCTTTGCAGGACCTCTCAAGCTCCATCAGGTTGGATGGGGAGTGTCGGTGCACAGCCATTTTCAGATCTCTTAAGAGATGTTCAATCGGGGTCAAGTATGGGCTCTGGCTGGGCCACCCAAGGACATTTACAGAGTTGTCCCATAGCCACTCCTTTGTTATCTTGGCTGTGTGGTTAGGGTCGTTGTCCTGTTGGAAGATGAACCTTCGCCCCAGTCTGAGGTCCAGAGCGCTCTGGAGCAGGTTTTCATCAAGTATGTCTTTGTACATTGCTGCATTCATCTTTCCCTCATTCCTAACTAGTTTCCCAGTTCCTGCCGTTGAAAAACATCCCGAGTCCAAAGAGTTCAATCTTTGTTTCATCAGACCAGAGAATGTTGCTTCTCATGCTTCTCATGCTTCTCATTTACATAGGTTGGACTTGATGGACTTGTGTCTTTTTTCAACCTCACCTACTATGTATATGGTAAGAGTCCTTCAGGTGCCTTGTGGCAAACTCCAGGTGGGCTGTCATGTGCCTTTTATTGAGGAGTGGCTTCCGTCTGGCCACTTTACCATATAGGCTTGATTGGTGGAGTGCTGCAGAGATGGTTGTTCTTGTGGAAGGTTCTCCTCTCTTCACAGAGAAACGCTGGAGCTCTGTCAGAGTGACCATTGGGTTCTTGGTCAGCACCCTTCTCCCCCGGTCCCTCAGTTGGCCAGGCGACCCGCTCTAGGAAGAGTCCTGGTGTTTCCAAACGTCTTCCATTTACGGATAATGGAGGCCACTGTGCTCATTGAGAGCTGCTGAAATTTTTCTGTACCCTCCCCCAGATCTGTGCCTCAATACAATCCTGTCTCTGAGGTCTACAGGCAATTCATTGGACTTCATGGCTTGGTTTGTGCTCTGACATGCACTGTTAACTGCGTGACCTTATATAGATAGGTGTGATCCTTTCTAAATCATGTCCAATCAACTGAATTCACCACAGGTGAACTCCAATAAAGTTGTAGAAACATCTCAAGGATGATCAGTGTAAAGAGGATGCACCTGAGTTGAATTTTGAGTGTCATGGCAAAGGCTGTTAATACTTATGTACATGTGATTTTTTCATTTTCTATTTTTAATAAATTTGCAAATATTTCAAACAAACTTCTTTCACGTTGTCATTATGGGGTATTGTTTGTAGAATTTTGAGGAAAATAATGAATTTAGTCCATTTTGGAATAAGGCCGCAACATAAAAAATTTTGGAAAAAGTGAAGCGATGTGAATACTTTCCAGATGCACTGTGGGTCTCCTCCCTTGCCCCCTCCCCTACATATATTTCCTGACAGGTAAGCTAGGGAGGAGGTGGAATCCTTATGGGTAGACCTCCAAAGGGATGAAGCTAAGGAGAAAATAATACTGGGAGTATGCTATAGGCCCCCTAACCTGAGGGAGGATGGGGAGACAGATCTCCTATCACAATTTGGATTAGCAGAAAGGATGGCAAGTGTTATCATAATGGGGGATTTTAATTATCCAGACATAGACTGGGCGGAGGGAACCGTGCATTCGTCTAAGGCTTGCCAGTTCCTAAATGTCTTGCAGGACAATTTCATGGGTCAGATGATAGACACACCAACTAGAAACATGGCATTAGTAGATATACTGATTACCAACAATACAGACCTGATCACGGATGTGGAAATATGGGGCAATTTAGGAAAAAGCGATCACAGGTCAATTGGCTTCAGTATAAATCACACAAATAGGAAACACAAGGGGAACACAAAGACACTGAATTTCAAAAGAGCCAACTTCCCTAAACTGCGAACCTTGCTAGAAGATATAAATTGGGATAAAATCTTAGAAACAAAGAACACGGAGAGATGGGTTTGCTTTAAGAGCATATTCAATAAGGGCAACCAGTGCATCCCATTGGGAAATACATTTAAAAGCGCGAACAAAAGTCCTGGATGGCTTAACTCCAATGTAAAAATGCATATAAAAGCAAAGGAGAAGGCCTCCAAAAAATACAAGACTGAGAGATCATCGTCAGCATTCAGACTTTACAAAGAATGCAACAAGATATGTATGTGCAATTAGGGCGGCTAGAACACGAAAGACACACAGCGAAGGAGAGCAATAAAAAATAATCACAAGAAAATCTTTAAGTATATAAACAAAAAAAGAGGAGGGCAGACCATATTGGCCCCATAAAGAATGAGGAAGGGAATATGGTTACAAAGGATGGGGAGATGCAGAGGTATTGAAATTATTCTTCTCCTCAGTCTTCATGAGGGAATTGGGGGGCTTCAGTAACCAAAACTGCAGTGTTTGTCCTCATGACACATCACAGGAAGCACCCTCATGGCTAACAACAGACAGAATTAGAAATAGACTTGGGAAACTTAAAATTAATAAATCACAGGGACCAGATGGCTTGCACCTGAAGGTACATAGGGAACTCAGTCAAGTAATTGCCAGACCATTGTTCCTAATTTTTACTGACAGTCTACTGACTGGAATGGTACCAGCTGATTGGAGAAAAGCCAATGTAGCACCAATATTTTAAAAAGAATGAAGAGGGGCGATTTTGGGACTTTAAATGAGGCATGCAGCCGGGAAGGTAACACAACAAAGTAGTAGTGGTGAGAAAATGAATACACCATGCATGCGACCACATCGTATTGCATAAAAACAAGTTATAAACAATAGATTAAAATAAATCATGGAGACTTTATTTCATAGTGATATACATAGAACAAATATCATAACACAGCATAATAGCATAGCAGCATGTTATAGTCATAGAGGTACCATAATAAGAAATCACCAGACACTTTATTGCATGTGACTGCATCATAGTAACAATAGTGTCTGGTGATTGGACCACATCAATGACCAAATAGCCCGCGTATAATAACATATATACAGAATAGTATAATAAAGCATATGAGTAAAAGTTCCATAAATCTGATCATAATAACATAGTAACATAGCAAAATAGCAGCACGATGTGAATCGCAATGGTGAAATAAAAAACTCAAACTTATAGTTGTGTGTCTTCACTGTAACATAGTAACCGTGGGTGGGATCCAAACGGCATAATTCAGTAGAAATATACATAGGTTATTGGTGTGAATAGCATCTAAAAGCTCGACGCGTTTCATGGATCTTTCCAATCTTCAGGAGCAGATGCGAAATAGCTATCTATAAAGATGTATAAGGAGATTTTAGGGACTGACCCCAGGACATGCATGAAAAATTATAATTAGATCTTAAAGTAGTAATGGTAACTAAAGGCCATAATGTAATACTTACAATGAACCTATGTGGATTGGTGGAGGGCACCGAGGGTGTATACCCGCCAGGGATATAAGTCAACAATCCCGGGAACTGAAGCGGCACCCAAAGGGACAACTGGTAGGAACCCCGAAGGGGGACTAGTGTTTGTGAAGAGCTTAAAGCATGATAACCACATGATCATGACCTATAAAAAATAAAATTAAAAATATTGAAGGTGACTATCGAATAGTACGTAGATAGAGTAAACTGGTTGTACTTGTGAATACTTATGTGTGGGTACAAAAATGAAATAGAAGATAAAGCAGTAGTGATATTGGAAGATTTGAGAAGAAAAAGGGGGGGGGGGGGGGGAGAGTGAAATTTGTACAGGTAAGTAATGACGTAGTGACCAATCAAAGGAAGTGTAGTAAAAAAGAATGAAATCCTAGTGTATATGTGTGTATCAACAAGAAGGGGATAGTAGCAGCAATGATAGAGGCAAGAAAAGATCCATATTGTTACCTGTAATTCCCAAGAACCCAGATGCCACCTAATTGGCCACCGGTAGAAAGTGTTTGCGGGGAATGTATGTCCAGCTAGAGAGAGTATAAATGCTCTAATGCCACCAATAGGTAACCGCCAACGCCACGTGAGCGACTAAACACGGAAGAGACCGGCCGCCAGAGCGGAAAAAACTGACCGCCCTGCGGTTGGCTCCTCCTATAGGCGCTTAGATATAGGACGCACAGTGTCGGCGTGATGGCGTCAAAAACAACGTCACACGTCAGACACTGGGAGCGTGGCGTCGATGCGTGATGGGATGTCCGCCCCAACCCCCACGTCACATGGACGGAGGGGGGAAGGGGGGAGCCCCCAGCACGCATCGCAGCTCCCGGGATTGCGAACCCCGGCAGGAAGAACATCCCAGAGACCGACCACATCCCCTCCATAGGGTAGTGTCTGCAAGAATGTATAAACTAATAGGGTATTAGAAAATAGTAATGGTCATAAATAGATGACTGTCCAAAAAAAAAAAATATTGTAACAAAAAATATTCATAAAATAATCAATTATTAATAATGGAAGATGCCAAAGTAATGAAAGTAATAATAAAAAAACATGATCCTATCCACAACATAACTAAAAACCTTAATAAAAAGATACAAACCTAAATAGCACTTACATTGGATGCCACCATTGTATGTAGTATAACTAGAGTGGCATGCATGTCTCCATCCCCGGTATTGTGAAAAAGAGAAACCTAACTATGTGGGACTTTAGATGAGGACATTTGAAAAAATGTACCTCCATCCCTAATTTGTATATAACAAAAATGAAGAGGGGCGATTTTGGGACTTTAAATGAGGCATGCAGCCGGGAAGGTAACACAACAAAGTAGTAGTGGTGAGAAAATGAATACACCATGCATGCGACCACATCGTATTGCATAAAAACAAGTTATAAACAATAGATTAAAATAAATCATGGAGACTTTATTTCATAGTGATATACATAGAACAAATATCATAACACAGCATAATAGCATAGCAGCATGTTATAGTCATAGAGGTACCATAATAAGAAATCACCAGACACTTTATTGCATGTGACTGCATCATAGTAACAATAGTGTCTGGTGATTGGACCACATCAATGACCAAATAGCCCGCGTATAATAACATATATACAGAATAGTATAATAAAGCATATGAGTAAAAGTTCCATAAATCTGATCATAATAACATAGTAACATAGCAAAATAGCAGCACGATGTGAATCGCAATGGTGAAATAAAAAACTCAAACTTATAGTTGTGTGTCTTCACTGTAACATAGTAACCGTGGGTGGGATCCAAACGGCATAATTCAGTAGAAATATACATAGGTTATTGGTGTGAATAGCATCTAAAAGCTCGACGCGTTTCATGGATCTTTCCAATCTTCAGGAGCAGATGCGAAATAGCTATCTATAAAGATGTATAAGGAGATTTTAGGGACTGACCCCAGGACATGCATGAAAAATTATAATTAGATCTTAAAGTAGTAATGGTAACTAAAGGCCATAATGTAATAATTACAATGAACCTATGTGGATTGGTGGAGGGCACCGAGGGTGTATACCCGCCAGGGATATAAGTCAACAATCCCGGGAACTGAAGCGGCACCCAATGGGACAACTGGTAGGAACCCCGAAGGGGGACTAGTGTTTGTGAAGAGCTTAAAGCATGATAACCACATGATCATGACCTATAAAAAATAAAATTAAAAATATTGAAGGTGACTATCGAATAGTACGTAGATAGAGTAAACTGGTTGTACTTGTGAATACTTATGTGTGGGTACAAAAATGAAATAGAAGATAAAGCAGTAGTGATATTGGAAGATTATGATTGGACATACATTCCCCGCAAACACTTTCTACCGGTGGCCAATTAGGTGGCATCTGGGTTCTTGGGAATTACAGGTAACAATATGGATCTTTTCTTGCCTCTATCATTGCTGCTACTATCCCCTTCTTGTTGATACACACATATACACTAGGATTTCATTCTTTTTTACTACACTTCCTTTGATTGGTCACTACGTCATTACTTACCTGTACAAATTTCACTCTCCCCCCCCCCCCCCTTTTTCTTCTCAAATCTTCCAATATCACTACTGCTTTATCTTCTATTTCATTTTTGTACCCACACATAAGTATTCACAAGTACAACCAGTTTACTCTATCTACGTACTATTCGATAGTCACCTTCAATATTTTTAATTTTATTTTTTATAGGTCATGATCATGTGGTTATCATGCTTTAAGCTCTTCACAAACACTAGTCCCCCTTCGGGGTTCCTACCAGTTGTCCCTTTGGGTGCCGCTTCAGTTCCCGGGATTGTTGACTTATATCCCTGGCGGGTATACACCCTCGGTGCCCTCCACCAATCCACATAGGTTCATTGTAAGTATTACATTATGGCCTTTAGTTACCATTACTACTTTAAGATCTAATTATAATTTTTCATGCATGTCCTGGG
This sequence comes from Aquarana catesbeiana, assembly GCF_042186555.1. Taxonomy (NCBI): domain Eukaryota; kingdom Metazoa; phylum Chordata; class Amphibia; order Anura; family Ranidae; genus Aquarana; species Aquarana catesbeiana. Next base: position 606,182,588 of record NC_133328.1, on the reverse strand, counting down.
GTCAGTCCCTAAAATCTCCTTATACATCTTTATAGATAGCTATTTCGCATCTGCTCCTGAAGATTGGAAAGATCCATGAAACGCGTCGAGCTCTTAGATGCTATTCACACCAATAACCTATGTATATTTCTACTGAATTATGCCGTTTGGATCCCACCCACGGTTACTATGTTACAGTGAAGACACACAACTATAAGTTTGAGTTTTTTATTTCACCATTGCGATTCACATCGTGCTGCTATTTTGCTATGTTACTATGTTATTATGATCAGATTTATGGAACTTTTACTCATATGCTTTATTATACTATTCTGTATATATGTTATTATACGTGGGCTATTTGGTCATTGATGTGGTCCAATCACCAGACACTATTGTTACTATGATGCAGTCACATGCAATAAAGTGTCTGGTGATTTCTTATTATGGTACCTCTATGACTATAACATGCTGCTATGCTATTATGCTGTGTTATGATATTTGTTCTATGTATATCACTATGAAATAAAGTCTCCATGATTTATTTTAATCTATTGTTTATAACTTGTTTTTATGCAATACGATGTGGTCGCATGCATGGTGTATTCATTTTCTCACCACTACTACTTTTTTGTGTTACCTTCTCGGCTGCATGCCTCATTTAAAGTCCCAAAATCGCCCCTCTTCATTTTTGTTATATACAAATTAGGGATGGAGGTACATTTTTTCAAATGTCCTCATCTAAAGTCCCACATAGTTAGGTTTCTCTTTTTCACAATATTTTAAAAAGCACCAAAATACATCCCTGGGAATTAGCCTAACATCAATAGTATGCAAGCTCTCGGAGGGGATGATAAGGGACTATATACAGGATTTTAGTAATGAAAATGGTATCATTAGCAGTAATCAGCATGGATTAATCAAGAATCGTCTTGCTAAACCAATCTATTAACATTCTAGGAGGAAGTGAGCTGCCATCTAGATAAAGGAAGGCCCGTAGACGTGGTGTATCTGAATTTTGCAAAAGCATTTGACATAGTTCCCCATAAATGTTTACTGTACAAAGTAAGGTCCGCTGGCATGGACCATAGGGTGAGTACATGGATTGAAAACTGGCTACAAGGGCGAGTTCAGAGGGTGGTGATAAATGGGGAGTACTCGGAATGGTCAGGGGTGGGTAGTGGGGTTCCCCAGGGTTCTGTGCTGGGACCAATCCTGTTTAATTTGTTCATAAACGACCTGGAGGATGGGGTAAACAGTTCAATCTCTGTATTTGCGGACAATACTAAGCTAAGCAGGGCAATAACTTCTCCGCAGGATGTGGAAACCTTGCAAGAAGATCTGAACAAATTAATGGGGTGGGCAACTACATGGCAAATGAGGTTTAATGTAGAAAAATGTAAAATGATGCATTTGGGTGGCAAAAATATGAATGCAATCTACTCACTGGGGGGAGAACCTCTGGGGAAATCTAGGATGGAAAATGACCTGGTGTTCCTAGTAGATGATAGGCTCAGCAATGGCATGCAATGCCAAGCTGCCGCTAACACAGCAAATAGAATATTGGTATGCATTAAGAAGGGGGTTAACTCCAGAGATAAAACGATAATTCTCCCACTCTACAAGACTCTGGTCCGGCCTCACCTGGAGTATGCTGTCCAGTTCTGGGCACCAGTCCTCAAGAAGGATGTACTGGAAATGGAGCGAGTACAAAGAAGGGCAACAAAGCTAATAAAGGGTCTGGAGGATATTAGTTATGAATAAAGGTTGCGAGCGCTGAACTTATTCTCTCTGGAGACGCTTGAGAGGGGATATGATTTCAATTTACAAATACCTTACTGGTGGCTCCACAATGGGGATATAACTTTTTCACGGAAGGAAGTTCAATAAGATATGTGGCCACTCATTAAAATTAGAAGAAAAGAGGTCGAAACTTAAACTGCGTAGAGGGTTCTTGACTGTAAGAGCGGCAAGGATGTGGAATTCCCTTCCACAGGCGGTGGTTTAAGCGGGGGGCATCAATAGTTTAAAAAAACTATTAGATAAGCACCTGAATGACCGCAACATACAGGGATATACAATGTAATACTGACATATAATCACACACACATAAGTTGGACTTGTGTCTTTTTTCAACTTCACCTACTATGTAACTATGTAAAAAATAAAAAATAAAAAGGTCTCATATGTATTTCATCCATGTATTTAGCGGTTTGCCCAGTTCAGCAGTTTGATCAGCTAGGGAAGTAGTATTTTATTGCAACTTACAGATCTCCTTCAAAGAGGGCCTGTCACCTGTGCACCATTTAAATAACCAGCTGATACTTGTGTTCTGTTTCATTACCATCATTTATAATAACTGGAATAAAAATTTTTTCCCACTTTGGCTTTAAGCCAAAGTACAAATTACCTGTCCTCTATAGCACCCTAAATCTAAACTACCACCCTTTGCTTTAAGCTGGCCATAGACTGATCGAAATTTGGCTGGTTCAGCAGGGACCATCCCAATTTCGAACAATGTGTGCCTGTTTTACAGAAGTTGATCAAACGGATGTTTATATTCTTGGACTTCCTTTTTGGACTCATTAAGCACCCTTCCACAGGGGGCTGGCACTGTTGGGAGGCGCCTGGTTAGCAAGCAGATGGCTGGTACGTGTCTGCTCATGCACAGCGGACACAGACACGGTCTGCTTTCCCATATGGGCGGTCGGATATAAATGTCCGCCTGTCCATTTACACCAGACTTTCATCCGATCCGCCAGCAGATAGGATCAGATGTCGGCTTCATAGAGGAGAGTTAAGGGTCCGATTGGGTTTGCCTGAAAAACTGACAGAAGGACCAGATCGGTCTGCCCATATGAAAGGGGCCTTCCACTAATAACACTTCTAAACTTTGATCTAAATCTTTAGAGCCTAACCTTTTACAATATCCTTCACCACTCAACTAGTTGTATTTTTTTTTTTTTTTTAAACATTTATGTTTCATTGCTCCTCCTTGTATAGATCTCTATAGAGAGTTCAAATGTTGGCTGATTCCCACTGAATCCACTGGAATTCAAATGCAAATAAAAAGTGTAGCGCAACACTACAGTGCCTCTTCGTGTGTCTGACTATGTGATAATAAATTTACTAGACAAATAAAAATGTGCTCTATAAAGATCCTTATACTGTTTTACAACAAAATGATTTAAAATAAAACAATATTACACTGACCCGCGGGCCCGCTCCCACCGTGGGATTGAGAGTGCGCCACTGGCCAGCAACTGCCCGAGCCGCCGTACGGGTACGGCGATTCGCGCACCACTGCCAACCTGCCGCAGAGTATCTGCGTAAGCTGGTCGGCAAGTGGTTAACAAGCTGAAGTTAGAAGCTGTATGGCTACCATGCACAGCTGCACCAGATTTAATAAATCAACCCCTTTTGTCCATGACACCATATCAATGAGTGTAAATCATGCAAAAATGTCTGTCAGCTAATTCACTTCAATAGTGCTTTATTCAAACAATGTGAATATGCCATCTTCCTTAGGCCTTTACATACACCAAATCACAATATCCACCATCATTCATAATGTACTCCCTGAACATATGGACCTATTATTGCAAACAATAGGTCAATTGAGCCTTCCCCGTTAATGGGTCTATTACCAGGGATCCTCCAATCTCTCCCTCCTGGATATCTCACCACTCATTCCTGTATGAATCTGCACCATTCACAGTCTCCACTGGCTCCTCCACTCACAAGAGAAAAACCAGCACAGTGTTTACCATATAACACAAATCCCTTTATTAAAAGTAATAAAAATGTACACTTACAAAATAAGCGCACTCAAAACAGAAGTGCACCCAGTGGTGTATTTAGGTTTTGTGCTGCCCTAGGCCTGACCAAACTCATGCACCCCCTAATTTAATTATGACCCACCCATTCCTGGCAAGGCCACACCCTTTCCTGTTTAAGACTCACCCTGTCATCTGTGGAACACACCCCTTCCTCTTTAGGCTCCACCTTTTCCTCTCAGAGCTCCACCTCTTCCTCTCGGTACATTAAAAGTGGATACCAAGTGCCTACTTGTATATATTGTATACCATTTCAAATTATTTTCAGTGCCCATCAGTACAGCCTTATCAGTGCCCATCAGTACATTCCCATCAGTGCAAGCTTATCAGTACCCATCAGTACAGTCCCATCAGTGCAGCCTTATCAGTGTCCATCAGTACAATCCCATCAGTGCAAGCTTATCAGTGCCCATCAGTGCAGCCTTATCGGTGTCCATCAGTGTAGCCCTATCAGTGCCCATCAGTAAGTCCCATCAGTGCAGCCTTATCAGTGCCCATCAGTGCAGCCTTTTCAATGCCCATCAGTATAGTCCCATCAGTGCCGATTAGTAGAGTCCCGTCAGTGCAGTCCCATCAGTGCAACCTATCGAACAGAAATCAAAGTGGTCAGAAGTGCCCAAGAGGTATAACAATTGTACCTGGCTGTCGTGGTGATTCCCCTCATCCTCCTCTCTCCTATCGTAAACACAGAGCCCAGTCGAGAGCCAGGAGGAAGTTGCGATAAATGCCGGGGAGAGGTTAAGTGGAGCCTCCGCCAGTTGCTTTAAGTGTGGCCGTCTGGCCAGTCACCAGCCGCTTATGGGGAGCCAGTCTACACCCCCGGCCAAGTCACCACCAATAACAGCACCGCTACAGGCTACAGCAAGCCGCTGGCCACCAGATGGGGACTGTAGTTGTGGACAGTTTGTGTGTGGGAGCGGGACTCGGTGGAGGGCTTTTCTAGTGCGTGGATGGTCCCCCCACAAAGTGCCGTCCTAGGCTAAGACACAGCACTGAGTGTACCGCTTTAAAAGCCTTCCATGTCAGTGGCCCTGCAGGCACCACCTGGCTCAGCAAATGTCAAGTAAAAACCAACTGGGCAGCGTTGAAAATTTGTGGGCAAATGGTGACTGCATCCCATCAGATGTAGTCTGTTTGGCAGCACAACTGTATTTAGGAAGCTGCAGGCAGGCAGTTGAGATTTCCCCATCAATGCTGTTAGTGTGGATGGGGGGAATGGACGTGTTTCTCTTGTTCTGTCTGCTAGTTATGATGGTCTTAACTCTGTGTATAAATATTCGAGATTCAGAACCATTTTTAGAATTTTATGTAGCCTGAAGAATAAATCTAAGGCAACTTGAAGGTCTGCAAGCTTTAATACCTTAAAGTGTTACTAAACCCAGGACTCTGCATTCACTATATCGGATCTCCCACAGTAAAAGAACATGGAAATGCAATTATTTTAGTAAATATAAACTGCTAAATAGCTTTTCTCATCAGCAGTATATAGCAGTCTTGTGACTTCTATCAGTGTCCGGCCAAGCACTGGTTAAAGCTTGAAGGAATTTTCATTTTCCTCTGACAGTCCTATGAGGCTGCATGACCCCTGACCCTCTGTTTGGACAGTGCTGATTGGCCCTGTCCTGATCACATGCACTCTCCCATTAGAAAAAAAAAAAACTCTGTCAATACACACCAAAGGCTCATCACAAAAGACAGGATCAAACAGCCTTTTTACACAATGCAGAGGATTAACCCCTTAGGTTCTGCAGTGAGTAGAACAAGCATGCTTTACTGCATATACAGAATTTTACTGTTGTGAGTTTAGTAATACTTTAACCAGATCCTGCCCCGCCTATAGCAGATTGATACTTGAGCGGGGTCCCTGCCATCCTGACTGGGCATCATATGACCTCCTTCAGGATGCGCAGCATGGTGATCAGTGATGAGCCTTGTCTCCAGCACACAGCCCATCCCCGATCAGGGTAAACAGCCTGTGTTACATTCTGTGTTAGAAATATGAAGGATCTTCAAAAATGCAATAGGTTATCAGGAAACTATATGTGTAATGTCTCAAGAACACCTGATGGTGCTCCTTGGATGTTGGGCCTTTCTATGTGGCTAGGCTGTGAAAAAGTCTCACACATGTGGTATCGTCCTACTCACGAGGAGTAGCAGAATGTATTTTGGAGTGTAAGTCTATTCTATGTGTTTAATAACGATCTTAAAAATTGACAACTTTGTGTAATAAAAAAAAAAAAAAAAAGCGTTTTAATTTTCTTTCCACATTTTCCAAAAACTTGTGTAAAAAAATGACATGTTCAAAAGACTCATAATGACTATACGTTGGGGTATTTTCTTTCCAAAATCGGGTAATTTTGTGGGTGTTTCCATTGTGCTGGTGCTCCAGGGCCCTTCCAAAGTGTGATAGGTAGTCAGGAAATTAGATGTGTAATTTATGCTCCTAGAACGCCTGAAGGTTCTACTTGGATGTTGGGCCTCTGTATGTGGCCAGGCTGTGTAAAAGTCTCACACATGTGGCATCGCTGTTACTCAGGACGAGTAGCAAAATGTGTTTTGGGGTGTAATTGCAAGTATGTATATGCCGTGAGAGAAATAACTTGTTAATAACAATTTTGTGTAAAAAAAAAAAATAAAACATAATAATTTCCTACTTTTCCCAAGAATTGTGGGAAAAAATACAACTTCAAAAAACTCACCATGCCTCTTACTAAATATTGTGGACTGTCTACTTTCCTAAAAGGGGTCATCTGGGGGATTTTTGCACTGTCCTGACATTTGATGTCCTCAAGAATGAGATAGACGGTCAGTACATCAGGATTGATAAATTTTCAATGATACATACCGTGTTTCCCCGAAAATAAGACCGGGTCTTAAATTAATTTCTGCTACAAAAAACACACTAGGACTTATTTTAGGGGGATGTCTCATCTATATCTCCTGTCTTGTCCCCTCCTCTCCCCGTCATCATTATGACATCTTTAATCCCAAAAATATGTAATCCGTTTTGTAAAAAAATTATATAATGTCCAGGGAGTCTTCCTTTGTAACTTTATTGTTGAAAATTCCTTACTTACAGCGCCGCTGGGCGCTCAAGTGATCCGCCAAGGCTCTTCTTCCCCGCTCTGAGCACTGCAGAGGGAAGGGCCCAGATGCCTGCTGACATCAGCCCCTCTCCGAGCACTGCCTGGGGAAGGGCTGAGGTGCCTGCTGATGTCAGCCCCGCTCCGAGCACTGCCGAGGGAAGAGCCGAGATGCCTGCTGTCAGCCCCTCTCCAAGCACTGCAGAGGGTAGGGTGGTTGACGTCAGCCGGGAGGAGAGGAGAAGATCTCCAGCAGGTCACGTGGGCACCCAGCGGCACTGTAAGGTATTTTTGACAATAAAGTTACAAAAGGAGACGCAGTGGACATTATAATATATTTTTATAAAACAGATTATATATTTTTACATGGATTTTTACTAGGGCTTATTTTTAGGGTAGGGCTTATAGTGCAACCCTCCCCGAAAATCAGGCTAGGTCTTATTTTCGGGGAAACACAGTAGCATAGCTTGTAGACTCTATAACTTTCACACAGACTAAATAATATCCACTAATTTGGGTTATTTTTATCAAGGATATGTAGCAGTATAAATTTTGGCCTAAATTAATGAAGAAAAATTACTTGTTTTTATTATAAAATTTTGCAAATAAGTAGGTTGTTCAAAATTTTTACGCTTTTTTTCGCAAAAAATAAAAAACCCAGTGCTGATTAAATACCACCAAAAGAAAACTCTATTTGTGTGAAAAAAATATAAAAATTTTGTTTGGGTACAGTGTTGCATGACTGAGTAATTGTCATTCAAAGTGTGAGAGCACTGAAAGCTGAAAATTGGTCTGGGCAGGAAGGGGGTAAAAGTGCCCGGTATTGAAGTAGGTAAGTTGCATTGGTCTAGCTTGGACCAATGCATCTATTCATATACTATACCCGGCCAATGCCCTTGGAAGCTGGAAATCACTGAAGTAGACACCGCTACTCCAGTAATCTCCACTTGCTTCTGTGTCCTGTGCCGAGTGGCCAGCTTGCTGGCATTGTGAACACAGGAGAGTCAGCCACTCCACACTGGCACCATTCAGCGCATGCCTTGCAGTTTCTGAATGAAAGCAAAGCATTTTGGGATTGGATGCAGTGGAAAGGCAAGGAGGTGACATCATGATCTCTCCATCTTGTCCAATCAGAGAATGCTTTGAACAAAGCCCATAAAGAAAAAAAATGTCCCTGCAGTTGATTAATGCAAATCAACTCAGATTAAGGACCCTGTGTGAATGAGACCTTACAGTTGGTTTTCCTTGCAAATCAGCCATAGCCTAAGTAAAAGAAACTTAGCATGCTTCAGAGAAAGACCACTGCTGTTTGCGCAAAAGCAACAGAAATTCTCTCTGCAATGGCCTCTACTGAGCCACAGCTAAAGTTTTCCAATCAGCACGAATCCTGAGCTTTGCCGCTTACAAACATAACCCCAGATGCCCTCATACAGTAGTAATTCCAACTACTTATTTGAAAGTGCCAAGCTATCTACTAAAGAATGTCACATCATTAGCACATACACCCGTGAATTGGAAAAATACTTTCCCAGAGCAAGAATAATTCCTACAACATTCCTTTAAATTGCTATAAAAACCTTCTCTGGTCTTGTCATTTAAGTTCGTGACTTGAAAAGCACCACTTGGCTGTGTTGCTTCTGTACCATACATTCACAGTGTAAATGTGGAGAGAGATAAAATCTCTGTTTAAGCTAGTTATACTTTTTTTAAATAATACTATATATTTAAATAGGACCTTGTTTATCCTTGTACTTGCCTCCTGTAACCCCCATACATACAGAGAGAAAACGGGGAACACTAAACCAGTTCGCTTTGCTAGATTCCCAGCAATGTGCAACAAATAAAGCCTGATGATTGGTGGAGAGAACATATTGCTAACATTGGTGAGCTTTTTCTATACTATACACTTAGGAGTCTATGTATAAAAGATTTGCCATGCGGATGTCTTAAGCATTCACCCAGGCACAGCGAATGATCATCGTATTGTTTGTAATATTATCTCCTATGATTGTCAGCACTATATAATGGCCATAAAGCCGTATTTTTTAATTGAGATACAGTGAGAGAAAAAAGTATTTGATCTCATGCTGAATTTGTACATTTGTCTACTGACAAACAAATGATTAATAATTTTAATGGTAGGTTTATTTTAACAGTTAGAGACAGAATAACAAAAATCCAGAAAAACACATTTCAAAAAAGTTATAATTTGATTTGCATTTTAATGAGTGAAATAGGTATTTGACCCCTTTGTAAAACATGAATTAGTACTAGGCCACTCCAGGACCTTTATGTGCTTCTTCTTGAGCCACTCCTTTGTTACCTTGGCCGTGTGTTTTGGGTCATTGTCATGCTGGAATACCTATCCACAACCCATTTTCAATGCCCTGGCTGAGGGAAGGAGGTTCTAACCCAAGATTTGATGGTACATGGCCCCATCCATTGTCCCCTTGATGCGGTGATGTTGTCCTGTCTCCTTAGCAGAAAAACACCCCCAAAGTATAATGTTTCCATCTCTATGTAAGATGGTGGGGATGGTGTTCTTGGGGTTATAGGCAGCATTCCAACTCCTCCAAACACGGTGAGTTGAGTCGATGCCAAAGTGCTCGATTTTGGTCTCATCTGACCACAACAATTTCAGTTCTGCTCTGAATCATTCAGATATTCGTTAGCAAACTTTAGACAGGCCTGTACATGTGCTTTCTTGAGCAGGGGGACCTTGCGGGCCCTGCAGGACTTCAGTCCTTCACAGCGTAGTGTGTTACCAATTGTTTTCTTGGTGACTATGGTCCCAGCTGCCTTGAGATCATTGACAAGATTCTCCCATGTAGTTCTAAACGCGCCAGGACGAGCCTGCTGATGCTAATGCTGATCTGCATAACAAGGAAAATGTATTCAAATTTGAGGAACACTCACATTTGAGCAGATAAAAAAGCGCTTGTAAGAAGACTGAAAGTTAACCAAATAGCATCAGCAGGCTTGCCCCGGCGCGTTTAGTCTAAGGAGACATCATCTGGGGCCAGATGTCTCCTTAGACAAAATGCGTTGTGACGAGCCTGCTGATGCCATTGCATTAACTTTGTCTTCTTATAAGCGCTTTTTTATCTGCTCAAATATGAGTGTTCCTCAAATTTGAATACATTTTCCTTGTTATGCAGATTCACACTATGTGGAACTTTTATTTCATTTATGGTTGCATCCTGTGAGCATATGAAAAGGATTTGATCTACCTGCCTCTGAGTTTCCCTCCTTGCTGTGAGTTCCCTGAGTGACAGTGTGAACATCATCTTCCTGTGTCAACATCCCCAGATGTGGATGTCCCTTTGTACTGGTGTCACCACAAGCCTTGACGACTCATTGGGCTTATGTCTTGTTGAGTCCATTAGCTCTGGTAAGCCTCTCATGTTGGTGTTGGCTTCTCCCATTATCTTCTCTTTACATATGTTTTCCTATTTATGTCTGGAAGTTGATATTCATCTACCTGGATCAACATCACATCTCGAGATGGTTTATCCGTGGATTATTTTCACTTATTCACTATTACAGTGTAGTTTTAAACCAGTTCGCTCATATGTGTGTTTCATATATGTCTTTTAGATGTTTACATACACTTACACTTTAAACATTTTCTCTCATTAAGCGAATATATTGCACCAACAGGATATGGGTATCATAAGGTGGCTGAATGTACCTTTAGGTCCCTTGATTCACCCATGACAATTGTGAACTACAGTAGTTCCTATGCAAATACTGAAGTTTTCTGTAGGTTGGCATTTGCATAGGTATGCCCCTACCCCTTTACCTATAGCACACTGCTCAGGGCCTGTGATAGGTCACTTGAGAACAGACAGAGGTCATGCCTTCTTCCACAGATGCCTACGATTTTTGGTCATCTTCTGCAATGCTAGAAGGAAGAAGACACAGCATGGTCCAGTGGCAGACCCAACCGGCATAGAGGCTTTTGGAGGGGACCATGGGCTAAACAAATACTCTATTGTCCATAGACAGGGCACAGGTGCATTTAAAAAAAATAAAAATAATAATATATTGTTAAGTGCAGTAACCGCCTACTAACATCATAATAAACTTTATATCCATCTGTCCATCCATAATACTAAAGCTGTCTGTATTGCCTATAATATGGTTTCTTATCTTGATTTTCAAACCCCACCAAGAGGCATATTTCGCAGGTCATCATACTCTATATACAGTATATGCACAAGTGGAGTTATCACGGTCACTTATTTTAACTACCTGGTTGGATAGCTACTAGAAATGAACTGATGATGGGGCCGAGCAAATTCTGTCTTGCAATCACAATGTATATAATAGTAAAAATTGAGAGCTGTATTGTGAGCTGGAGCATGCATAAGCCAAAAAGGCTAAAAGCCGTAAACTGTAAGATGGTTTCCTCGCCTGCTACTGTCTGATTGGTCTGTCACTCACTAGCTTGCAATAGATTCCAGCTGCTTACATCCAAAGCTTCAATTAAATAGGGAGGTTGAAATAGGGAAACTGTCATTAGTAAAACATCCTGTGACATCAACAGCGGTTGAAGGAGAGAAAGGTGAATGTCCTTGAATGGCCTAGTCAGAGTCCAGACTTAAACCCCACTGAAAATCTGTGGAATTACTTGAAGACTGCAGTCCACAAACAGTCACCATCCAATTTAACTGAACTTGAGCAATTCTGCAAAGAAGAGCGGGCAAATATTGCAAAGTCTAGATGTGCAAAGTTAGTAGAGACAAATCCCAACAGAATAAATGCTGTAATTAAAGCAAAAGGTGGTCCAACACAATACTGACACAAGGGGGTGATCCTTTTTCCAACTCAAGTGATTGTTTTTATTTTTTTTTCTGACATGTTGGTGTTATATATTTCACTTTCATGTTATAAATTGCACTGAGTAAATACAGCTGGAAAGCCTGAAATGAAGACATACACAGTTTTTGTTTTATCCAGCTATATTTACTTTATTATTTATTCTAAAGAGGGTGATTCTTTTCTTTACCCACTGTATGCTGCATCTGTCTGTGTTAGGAAGCTCTCTCTCCAGCAGTGTTCCCAAATCATGATCACTGGTGCAATAGAAAGCAATTAGTGCCTCTATTGTGAGCCTTTAGATGAATTTCTCCACAATGCCTAAAGTTACAGATATAAAAATAGCTTTTACTGCCTGGTCAGCATATGTAACTTCATTGTTGTGCATGGTCTGATCACAGGCTTCCTTTAAAGTAGAATTCTAGGTAGAACATTACTATCATATGCTGTGATATACCAGAATCACAAACAGGAAGAGAAAACAATACCCGAAATTATATTTATTATTTATTTATTGAAAACAAAGACATATCAACATAAAAAATAATATATTTGCATTCTTGGCCTCTGTGATATACCAATTGAACTCTGCCATGGCAATTACACAGAAATAAATCCAAGATGGTGGTGACGATGGCAGTGATGTCCAAGCTATTTTGGCAAGTAGTCGGGACTCCTGCAAATAAAGAATATAAGATAATTTTCAGTAAATAAAAGAGGTAAATATACAGTATAACTGAACAACAGACAGGCAGTAATGCAATAAAGAATAACTCTGCCTTACACTATTGCTTAAGGGCTCAGTTACATTTGCTTTGACTTTAACACACATTAAAAGGATAAGTTCACCTTTAATAACATGTTACACACATATTTGGGGTGTAAAATATAACATGTTATGAAGGCACCAGCCTCCCGCATCTTCCCCAACGCCTAGCTATAAATATAAAAAAAAAAAAAAAAAAAAAAGGGGCCGGCCGCGCGGAACTCCGCCCACCTGGCCGTGTCACTCATTCACAGTGCTCTGTGAATGGAAACCTACAAGGTACAGCAGCCTTTGTGGCCGTCAGCTTGTAGTTTTCAATGAACCATCAGGTACGAACAAGCCTATACACTGACAGATCTGCAGGAGACCTGCATGGCATCAGCAATCTTCTGATCGCTGCTGCAATGTTTTACAGGCTCCTGCAACAAAAATTTTTTACCTGCAAAAAAAATGTGCATTTATTATTTTTTCTTAAAAGGTGAACTTATCCTTTAAAGCGCCTACTGCTTCAACATGCTTTTTTGAGGTATTTTTGATGCTTCGGTGATGGATTGATGATGCTTTTTTTTTAATGAAGCTTGGCAAATGCCCTGTGTGTTGATTTTCTAATTGTTTTAAAGGGGCCAAGTAGAACCCCAGTCCATTAGTACTCCCATTCAGCAGATCCCCAGCTCATTAGTAGCCCTGTTAAGCAAGTCCCTCACTTTATTAGTATCCTCCTCATTCAGCAGATCCCCTACTCAGTAGTAACCCCCAGCTCTGCTGATCCCGCGCTCAGTAGTAACCCCCAGCTCTGCTGATACCCTACTCTGTAGTAACCCCCAGCTCTGCTGATCCCGCGCTCAGTAGTACCCCCATCTCTGCTGATCCCGCGCTCAGTAGTAACCCCCAGCTCTGCTGATCCCACGCTAAGTAGTAACCCCCAGCTCTGCTGATACCCTACTCTGTAGTAACCCCCAGCTCTGCTGATCCCGCGCTCAGTAGTAACCCCCAGCTCTGCTGATCCCACGCTCAGTAGTAACCCCCAGCTCTGCTGATCCCACGCTAAGTAGTAACCCCCCAGCTCTGCTGATCCTGCGCTCAGTAGTAACCCCCAGCTCTGCTGATCCCGCGCTCAGTAGTAACCCCCAGCTCTGCTGATACCCTACTCAGTAGTAACCCCCAGCTCTGCTGATACCCTACTCAGTAGTAACCCTCATTCAGCAGATCCCCTACTCAGTAGTAACCCCCAGCTCTGCTGATCCTGTGCTCAGTAGTAACCCCCAGCTCTGCTGATCCCGCGCTCAGTAGTAACCCCCAGCTCTGCTGATCCTGCGCTCAGTAGTAACCCCCAGCTCTGCTGATCCTGCGCTCAGTAGTAACCCCCAGCTCTGCTGATCCCGCGCTCAGTAGTAACCCCCAGCTCTGCTGATACCCTACTCAGTAGTAACTCCCAGCTCTGCTAATACCCTACTCAGTAGTAACCCCCAGCTCTGCTGATACCTTACTCAGTAGTAAACCCCAGACCTGCTGATCCCGCGCTCAGTAGTAACCCCCAGCTCCACTGACCCCATGCTCAGTAGTAACCCCCAGCTCTGCTGATCCCACGCTCAGTAGTAACCCCCCAGCTCTGCTGATCCTGCGCTCAGTAGTAACCCCCAGCTCTGATGATCCCGCGCTCAGTAGTCACCCCCAGCTCTGCTGATCCCACGCTCAGTAGTACCCCCCAGCCCTGCTGATCCTCATCTCTCTCTGGTCGCGGCTCACCTCCCGCTTTATTGCTCCCACGCTACTCAACATGTATGACTAGTTCCTCTGTGTTCCCATGTTGCACACCATGTGTTCAGTCTGCTAGTTGCTACACTCCAGTCCAGACCCTGCTCACTTTCCTGCTGCTCTGTGATGCACACCAGATGTGATGTCTGCAGCAGACACTTCCAGAATATATACACATGTACCAGAAGTGACTGGTGATGACGTCTTTCTGGTTCACTTGTTGGTTTTCCAGTGCATCCTGGAATATCTCACGCCTGCAATACCTCAAAACAAAGCGAAGGCTGAATAAAAGCCTCTCAAAAGCTGCAGGTGCTATAAGCGAGTGTTGTCATAGACTTCTATGGAGGATTTGTAGATGCTTTGAAGCACTAAAAGCAACATGGGGTATAATTTTTGAAGCAAAGCAAACACAACGTGTGAACAGGACTATAAGGTGACCAATTTTATTTATTGACATGGGCTTTGATTGGCATTCAGAGTGCTTTAAAAAGCATGTCCAATGCCAAAATTTGAAGCAAGTTTAAACGAGCCCCAGAGTGTGGTCACCTCCCAGCATAAAAGAAGAGAAACTTCCCATAATGCAACAGTAGCCATCTTTATCCTTCTTCATGTACATTATTCAGCGGTATGGTGGGCACAGAGATAATTTCTGAGTGAACACCATTATGTATGTCAGCAGTTTGTGAAGCAATTTATAAAATGAAGGAAGACAGTACAGTTACAATACAATTTAATGCAAAAGCATTAGAAGGGCCCTGCTCGGAAGTGTATATCATTTGTGTATTTAGCAGTTTGCCTGGAGTTCAGTTTTCAATTCAGAAGGGTAAGCTATCCCAGTCACGGTATGCCAACTTCTACATACACACTTCTGCACACACTTTCTGACATATTTGGAAAATCCTGTTAAAGTCAACTGATCAAGAACACCAGTTCTGTTACATTTCAGGAGGTATTTAAACTGGAGTGACAGCTCTCTGTCAACAGCAGCCAAAGTGTAACAATAACCACATGGAAAGGCTCTCCATTGCCTTATTGACATATCGTATGAGATGGATAGAGTCTGCTACTTCTCTGCAGGAAGCAGAACCAAGTACTTTACACTAATAATGCAAGACATTCTCCATAATTCTGCATAATGACTACCTGATGTCTGGGATATTATGTCTTCCCAGGGTCCTGCTATGACCGCTTGTATACGACTTATATGTGCAAGTCAGGTGGCCAACGTGACCATCATTACTACCATAAAGGAATTATACCTACAGGTAAAATCCCATATCAGTCAGTGCCAGAAATGTATATAATTCAATCTAATAAAAAAAAAAAAAAAAAAATGTAAAAGGTATCATATTCTTCGCCTATTCCTCTTTCTTTAAGGCTCTGTTCACACCTGTGCATTTTATGTCGGTCTTAGGTTCAGTGCTTCAACAAAACGATGACCGTCTGCACACAGACACCAGCTCCCTAGGTGATAGATGTGAATGAAGTAGATACAATATGGCTTCAGCTCCTGTCCTCCACCTGTAGAGAGCTCCTCATATGTGTTTCACCCTTTTCGGGGCTTAATTGTAGAGGCATGTATGATTAAGCCCCGAAAAAGAGCGAAACACTTCTGAAGAGTTCTCTACAGGTGGAGAGCAGGAGCTGAAGCCATATTTTACTGACTTCATTCACGTTTATGCAACAGGGAGTCATTGTCTGTGTACAGAAGGTCACCATTTTGTTGACGTCTACTAGAGCCTGACAAATTGATACTGTGTCTTACACCAGTCTATTCACATCCTGATCCAAATGATATACAGATTTGGGGGGGGGGGGGGCATTCAAGCAGCACTACAAAAAGACTTGAAAAATGCAGGGCTGTTGGGCAGCGGTGGCATTTATGATTTGTAGCCAAACAGCCCTATTACTGGGGGGTCACCGACCCACAAAAGGTAAAACAGCAACAAGAGGAAGGAAAAATGGTGTTCTAGGGGGGCCCACCAGTTTTAGAAAAAAATTAACCAAATACTAATATAGATCTTAAAAAGTTGACATATAAAGTTTTATTACAAACATTAAAGACAAAGGTACATAGAATTAAGCATTATATATCTGAAAACAAGGAATTACTGTCAAATGTATACAGTCAGTGACGTGTTCCGCAGTTATTGAAGCTTTTTCAAGACATTACACTTGAATACATGACAGATATCCAAAATAGAGTCTTTTATATATTAAAAAAAAAAACACAACCACCAAATATGTGCAGAGAGGTAATCACATCTTCCCAGGCTGCAGGGAGGTTTAGAGAGGGACCAACAATGGGAGGGAAGTGGGCCAAACCACAGGCCTATATGATATGAAAGAGCCACTGGTATGTATAGGATGATAGCAGAGGACAATAGGGATTAAATAATCTTGGTTCCACTTCTGTGGTCTTAAAGTGGTTGTAAAGGCACAAGGTTTTTTACCTTCATGCATTCTATGCATGAAGGTAAAAAACCTTTGTGCAGCAGCCCCTGCAGTCATCATCTAAAACTAACCTGAGCCCCCTGTCGATCCAGTGATGTCCATGAGAGCCTTGCCCCTCTGGAGACTTGCACTCCTGATTGGCCAATCAGGAGATGGTGAGGGCAGGGCTGAGCCACTGCTCCATGTGTGAATAGACACACAGAGCCGCGGGTCGTGAGCGTGCCTGCTTGGGTGCCCCCATAGCAAGCTGTTTGCTGTGAGGGCACCCGGCTGAAGGAGGGGCCAGGAGTTCTGGCGAGGGACCCAAAAAGAGGAGGATCTGGGCTGCGCTGTGCAAAACCACTACACAGAGCAGGTAAGTATGAAAAGTTTATTTTTAGAAAAAAAACCCCCAAGACTTTAATATCACTTTAAGCCCCATACACATGGGCCGAATATCAGGAGGCATCGGCCAGTTCAAGAAAAAACGGTCAACATTTGGCCTGTGGGTATGCCACCCTTTCCAACAGATGCCGGCCAATTGGCTGGCTTCAGGCGACAGACTCCCGATCAGCGCTCTCCGCCAATGTCGGAGTGTTCTGGCGGGGGCATAGTTAGTACAGCAACTACGACCAGTGTGTACCTTATTGTAATCCAAGATTACAGATGTTAACTGGCTGCATTTTATGTCGTTTCCCAGCCTCTCCATCGGCCATACACCCATCCCACAATCTATAGCTTCTAGTTTTAAAAATGGATAGGAGGTTCTTCCACTCAGCTCCAACAATAAAGCCTATTAGACAACAATATATCTGCAAGCTATAGGGACTTGTATGAGTCAAAGTCTCCGACTGGTCATTTTGGGTTGGTTACTAAGGATTTACACTATCCAACTCCTGGGACCTCTCCCTTGGTTACTTTGATTACCTGCATTATTAAAAGGAAAGAAAGTACAATAGTATCAAGATGCTGGTTGGATAGTGGTTGTAGCCAGCCAAAATGCGGGGTACTCATTCACCAGTAATTATGGTGGAGCCTCTCCCTTCATCTCCTGAACACACGGATACTGTCAAACAAAACAAATAGGAAAGAACCCACAGGGGTTCTAAAGAGGGAGAAGGGGAATGGGGCAAACCGCAATCTTTCCTTAAAATGTAAACTTTATTGGGTATCAAAAATTTGAAAAAAACTGAATCACATGTAATAGGCTATACATAAATTCATAAAAAATAGGACAATGTTGTCGCTAAAACCACACATCCGGGTTCACAGTCAGAGACACATGCACGGACATCAACATCATTTGTTTCAATTAAGCACATGCATGCTGAGGATCAGGTTAGACCAGTGTTTCTCAACTCCAGTCCTCAAAGCGCCCCAACAGGTCAAGTTTTCAGACTTCCCATTTTTTTGCACTGGTGATTTGATCAGTTTCACTGCCTTAGTAATTACCACAGCCGTTTCATCTGAGGGAAATCCTGAAAACATGATCTGTTGGGGCGCCTTGAGGACTGGAGTTGAGAAACACTGGGTTAGAGTGAGTGCTAGGAAACATTAGTGGTCTTGGCCGACATTCAGCTATACAGCACACAGTTGACAGCTACACTCACTAATTTCACTGATTAACCACCAGTGGTAACAATTATAAATTCAATATTGTAGATGTTCGATAGCTCCACCAAAGGTCAAATGACTAAGATGGCATTGAGTCCAGATGCCCCGAGTACTGATGGCCATGCATTGCCAGAGTTGCCGTCTATATACTTGCAGGTGCAACCCCCTGGGGGTACTGAAAGTCTATTGTCAGGTGGGAGAAAGCAATGTCTGCTAATAGCACCAGCGCGGCGTGACCGGATGTTGAGGTGAGGGAGAGAGACGCAGCCGGACCCAGTCCCAGCTCTATCCCCGCTCTCATGCTGTGAGCTTCGCGGTAAAGCGGAGTGGGAGACACTGCCGGCTTGTCCTCATGGTGCCTGCTAGCCTCCTCTGAGTGACGGATGCGGTGTAAGGGGGAGGATCGGTGTCAGCTGTAAGAGAAACCCTGTATGTGCAGCTCTCCTGGGAGGACTGACAGTGACGCGCCGCCTGTGTGAGAGAGAGGGGAGCGCGCCTACCCGGGATCGAGCGGGAGCTGCGGGGGTAGCCGTGTGAGCGGAGACGATCCGACCCATGCTGCAATAGCCTTGAACTGGAGGGGTGAGTGACTCGCGGCAGCGAGTGTTGAAGCATATAGTGGGAGGACCGATGTAAACCTGTGAAACATTTTAAATAGTAACTGGAACCCCTGAAACTGGTACGGGACACTTAGAATTACACAGCCATTGGAGGAGAGAGGCTGCAGTAGTCCTTGCTGGGGGATATATACTTATAGGTATACACCGCATCTAACGGGCTCATTATGACCAGGAAAAAGGGGCTGGAGGAGACATCAGCACAGGAGGGTGCAGGGGCCCTAGCACAGCGTAATCCCAAAGAAAAAGGAAGTCAAGCAGCCGCCAAATTGGAGCGATTTGCTCACACTCCAAACCAACATTCAAGTATGACACCTAAAAAGAACAACCACATAGGGGGGACCCAGCATCAAACCAGCCAGCCTGGAAGGAGAAGCCTTGCCCCCACGGGGGGTGCAGTGGTAAACGCCCCATTAGACCCGGGGGGGAACGGTATGGTGGAGGGGGGTCCTAGCTTAGCCACGGAAATGGAAGATGGTGGAATAGCATCAATGGCCGAGAAGGAACCATCACTGAGAGATATCTTCCTAGCAGTAAATAGCTGTAAGGTATCTATCACTGTCCTTTCAGCACAAATGGAAAGCTTTAAAGGTGAATTACTGTCGGTAAAAAATGATATGCAGGTGGTCTGCACTCGGCAGCAGCCTTGGAAGACAGGATCAGCCAGGTGGAGGATGATGTCTCCCCTTTAAGACAGGAAGTCACACTTATGAAAAAACAACTCAATGAATGTATGCAAAAAATGGACAGTATGGAAAACAGATTGCGTAGAGAGAATTTGAGGGTGTTGGGCCTTCCTGAAGGCTGTGAAGGCAATAATCCAGCTAAATTTATGGAAGATTGGTTAAAGGAGAGATTCGGGAGGGAGTCACTCTCAGAATTTTTTTCCATTGAACGTGCGCATAGAGTGGCTACCAGGACATGGGCTCCAGGGGGTCACCCAAGACCACTGATTTTTAAGCTATTATGCTTCAGGGACAAAGCCACCATTCTGCGGAAGGCAAGGGAGATGAAGAATATTCAATACAGGGGTGCAAGGGTCTCAATATATCCGGACTTTTCTCCTGAGCTTCAAAGGCAGAGAGCCAAATTTATGGAATGCAAGCGCAAGCTGCAGCAGCTGAAAATTAATTATGCTCTATTGTATCCAGCACGCTTACGCATTGTGGCACTGGGGGAAACTAAATTTTTCAATACTCCCACCGAAGTTACAACTTGGTTAGAAAAAAACAAAGGAAGAGTACAGCGAGAAGAGGAAATATAGAAAAGGCAAAGGATCTGGAAATCAAGAGAGGACTTTTTTTTTTTTTTTTGGACTTTTTTTCTCTTCCTTTTCCCCTTTTTTTTTTATTAAAGGGGGAATGGGGAGGGGGAGGGGGAGGGGGGGACACGCAAAATTTATTGGTTTATAAGCACAATGGAAATAATGGGGATAGTTCCCCTCTTACTGGGTCCGGGGGTGGTAGGTTTGTTTTTCTCACCTTGAATAAATGTGCCCGGTCACTATAGAAGCCTCAGGGGTAGGCCCAAAATTGGGCAATAGGGATAAAAATAATGGGGGGGTAGGGGGGAGGGGGAGGTGGGGAGGGGGGAGGGGGAGGTGGGGTGGGGGGAGGGAGGGGAGGAATATGTGTATGGGTGTGTGGTGGGGAGGGGGGAAGGTCGATTTTGAAGTAAGGGGAAGCTTATCTCACAAATATTATAGGAGTCACATAAAGTGGTGGTTTAACTTTGCTAAGAGACACAAGCAGTTAGGATTCACAGATGTATGGTAGAGGTGGTTTAAATAGCACTTGGAAATTAAAAAAGAAGCTCACTATATGTTCCTGGAACGTTCGGGGAGTTAAAGATAATTTGAAAAGGCAAATGATTCTCTCTACGGTAGATAAGGGGAAGGTTCAGATACTATGCCTGCAGGAGACGCACCTGGATAAAGAATCTATTAAGATAATGGACCATAAAAAATTTCAGATGCAGTTTCATTCCACTCACACCCCGTACTCAAGGGGTGTGATTGTCTTGATTAAATCGGGGATAGCTTTCTCCTGCAGCCATAGTAAGGTGGACGTAGTAGGCCGGTATATTTTTCTCTATTGCACAATTGAGAACAGGAAATGTGTATTAGCTAACATCTATATCCCTCCCCCCTTTGGGAGGGAGGTTTTGGATGACCTAACTGAATTTATGGCGAGCCTCCCAGGGGTCCCGGTAATAGTAGTCGGAGACTTCAACATGACCATGAATAATGGAGTAGACAGGTTTCCTCCAAAAAAGCTGGGTAGGGGAAAACCTAAGAGTCCACTTCTACAGTATTGTGAGGAAGTGAGATTGGTGGACATCTGGAGAGAGAGAGACACCCCGGGGTGAGACAATATTCCTGTCACTCTAGGACACATGCCACCCTGTCTAGGATAGACCTAGTGTTGGGTAACGAGGAATCGCTGGGTATAGTGGGAGAAATAGAAATAGTTTACGAGCCAAGGGGGATTTCGGACCACTCACCGGTGGGAGAGGCATTAATAAAGGTGACTGGAAAGTAAACCCCTTTTGGCTCGAGATCATTGAGGACGCGGGTGCTGTGATGGAGAGTTTGGTGGAATTCGCAGAGTTGAATATAGGCACAGCTCCATTAGGGACAGTTTGGGATGCCCTGAACGCTTTCCTCCGGGGGATCTTAATTCAAAAAATATCCCACACTAAGAAAAAATCACAGATAGAAGAACTAAAAGTTAAAGAGAGGGTTAAAAAAGCGGAAGAACGGTACGTTGAGGATCCATCCCCATCCAGATACGAGGCGTGGGTAGAGAGACAAAATGAGTATAGTAGAATGGTTTTGGAAAAGACGGAGAGGAAAAGGTTATTTCAAAAACGGAGGTTTGCCTGCGAGGGGGAGTGTGTTGGGAGGACCTTGGCCCTGATTATAAAGGCCAACGGCCCTCCGAATTCCATACCAGCGATTGAAGGAAGAGAGGGAACAATAAAAAATACTAACCCAGAAATTTTGGAAGAGTTTAGGGAGTACTTTAAAAATCGATATGGCTCGGCACAGGAAGACGTGGCGGGGGAAATGAGGGCTTTCTTCGGCCAGCTTAAGTTAACTCCGCTCACGAGAGAGGATAGGGAAATGTTGGAGGCCCCTCTGACACTTGGGGAATTACAAAGGGCTGTGGCAGATATGGCGAACCAGAAGGCCCCTGGTCCTGATGGCTTACCCATAGAGATCTTCAAAAAGTATGGGGAGTTTTTACTCCCCATGCTTTTGGAAGTACTAAATGGCACTGGGAAGGATGGTAACTTGCCGGTGTCTATGACAGAAGCCACTATAATAATGTTGCTGAAAGAGGGGCAAAACCCGTTAGAGGTGGCATCATATAGACCGATATCACTGTTATGTTCGGACGTGAAGATTTTGGCAAAGGCCCTGGCAACAAGGCTAAAGAAAATAATCTCGAGAGTAATCCATACAGATCAAACCGGGTTCATCCCGGATAGAGCTACAAGTATGAACATAAGATGAGTTTATTTAAATATGCAGATCCCCACGGTGAATAGCGGTAAGAGAGCGCTCCTCTCGTTAGACGCCACTAAGGCATTTGATTGCCTGGAGTGGCATTATATCTGGAAGGTACTGGCGGAACTCCAATTTGGCCCCAGCTTTGTTCATTGGCTGAGCCTTTTATATGATAAGCCAAGGGCAAAGATTAGAGTCAACGGAGAATGCTCAGAATGGTTCCAATTAAGAAGGGGCACCAGGCAGGGGTGTCCATTGTCACCCCTCCTGTTTGCCCTGGCAATGGAGCCGTTGGCTGCGGCCATAAGGGCGTCTCAGGGGGTTCAGGGGTTTAAAAGAAGGAGGGGAGAGGAGAAAATAGCAATGTACGCAGACGATATTCTGTTGTTCCTGGGGGATACACAGGACTCATTAAGGACGGCCATGGGGTTGATCGAGGACTTTGGCCATTTTTCCGGGTTAAAAATTAATTGGGAAAAGTCAGCAATATTACCTATAGACCCTTTGATGGAGCCTCTTCCGTATCAAACTCCACAAATAAAGGTAGTAAATCAGCTGAAATACCTGGGGATTAATATCTCAAGGGATCCGGAACAATATATCGCAGAAAATCTAGTCCCATTAATGAAAAAACTTAAACAGAAATGCCGGGTGTGGGGACGGTTGCCTCTGTCGGTCGCCGGGCACTGTAACCTGATAAAAATGGTTTGGATGCCCCAAATCCTATATATTATACACAATTCACCTGTCTGGATCGCTAAACGTTGGTTCAACAAAATGGACAGTTTATTTAGAGAGCTGATCTGGAAAGGCGGGGCAGCAAGGATCGGTTTGCAGACGCTCCGGCGACCGGTAGAGAAGGGGGGACTGGGAGTGCCGGATCCGGGATGCTATTTTTTGGCATCACAGGTCCAGCATATGGGAGGGTGCAATAGGCCCGGGAAAGGGGTAACAGGAAATAACGTACTACTAGGTGACACCAACCATGACACTATAGTAGAAGCGTTGGAGGCGGACTCCTTTATTACTAGATGTCCCACTACCCAGCTGATGGTCAAGAGCTGGACCAAGGTCAAAAAAATAATGGGCTACGTAGATTTCTCGGAGTTCTCCCCATTGTGGGATAATAGCAAGCTTAATGAGGTAAAAATAATGGGAAAGATCGAGGAGTGGGATCGGCAGGGCATCCATTTTCTCTCACAGCTTTATAAGGCTGGGAGTTTAAAAACATTCCAGGAGCTAGTGATTGAATTTGCAATCCCCAACCGTTCATTCTACAGATACCTGCAGGTAAGGCACGCCCTAGATGCACAATTCAACGGCAAGGAGCCACTATGGAGCGATATGATCTCTTTGAGAAAACTGGCCGACTCAGATTCCACGAAAGGTCTGATCTCTGACATGTACAGGAGTTTGAGAAGCTCGTTTCAGGGGATTAGAGTGGAGGATAAAAATAGGAAGAAATGGGAGGACGAGGTTGGGATAATATCGGACAGTCAATGGGAGTATGTATTGTCATCTGGACCCGGGGTATCCCTCTCTCCATCACAGGTAGTGTCCCATTTATATCTGATATATAGGGTGTATTTTACACCATTAAAGATGTTTAGGATGGGGAGGAGGGAAGACTCGGGGTGCCAGAGGTGTGGAGGAGAGAGGGGAGACCTATTACACATGTTCTGGAGTTGCCCCAAACTGTACGGATATTGGAAAAGTATTGTGGACAGGATAAATTCTATTTTTAAGACATCACTGAGCCTGGGTGCTAAGACCTGCCTACTAGGCCTAATGGAGGAGCAACAGCCCGCGAGAGATACACAGACTGCAATAGTTAGGTGCCTGTTTCAAGGGAAAAAACTTATAGCTAAGAACTGGCAGAGAAAAGAACCCCCGACGGTCGAAGAATGGGTGAAAGAGGTAAAGGAGGAAGTTAGTAGAGAGAAACTCATATATAAGAAAAGAAGTAATTATAAAAAATTTGAGAAAATATGGAAGGATTGGGTGATGTGGGAGAAGCACCGAATGAACGATGAGGGAGAATAAGGTTTGGAAGGGTTGGGGGGATGGGGGGGGGGGGGGGGGGAATGGTGATGGGGGAGGGAGAGGGAAGGGGGGAAAAGAAAGGGGGAAAATTTTTGTATGCCCCTTCGGTAGAGGAGGGTATTTTATTGATGTTTATGCTCCTTGCCTTTTTTGTGGACTGTTGTACGAATATGGTAAAAGTTGAGATCTATGTAAACGCCGGCTATGTCAGTCCCCAGAATGTGACTTGATTTGTCCTTTTTTTAATGTGAAATGTTACTTTTTTCAATAAAGAGGATTAAAAAAAAAAAAAAAAAATAGCACCAGCGCAGTGTATATGAAACAAGCATCAAATCACTGTTTAATCAAGCTATTGGGAACAAGTGTATTATGTCTTCCATGTGCTAAGTAAAAGGCTAGTCAAGGCTTGGAAGGGCAAAAGTATGCCGCTGGACTGACTCGGGGCGTACTCCTCTACCACTCCATGACATCTACCATCACTGTATAGCAATGGTTGGGCTAGTCACACTGGGACAATCAACCCCGTTTGGGGGTACTCAGAGCTACTTGCACAGGTTAATATCTCCAGATAGTGCCAGGCCATCCCAGTCTGTCCACTGGGTATACGCTGTACCAAGCCAGCTTTACAGTCCAGCTGATCTTGATGTGGAGATGTGTACTGTCAGTCCATCCATCCTGCATACCTTCGTTGTGTGCTCACTGTGATAAGCCGTGCTCTCAGGCGGGCGGATTACCAAAGGGGAAGTGGTGGAAGTATGGGAGCCTCGGATACACTGGTGAGAGCCTCGGTGCCTCGCTGGTTTGATATCTGTTTTCTTGCTTCCTCCTGATAAGTGGAGTGGCATTTAGCAGCCGATGGAGGGGAATTGCATGGTGGACCGTGAACAGGGGTATGCGAAAAACAGGCACACAGACACGGTTCGCCTACTAGGTGGCGTGGGCTTCTTCAGGGTTTGATTACCTACAACCTGGGAACATTTTGGATTTGCAACATGGATTTTCACTAGCAGCAAAAATGGGACTGGGGTTCTAACCCTTGAAAAACAAAAATCATTTTTGTTTTTCATGCCATTAAAACTACAGATAGCAAAATAGATTTTATATGAATAGTACAACCGGTAAAAAAAATATTTACTTTAATAACTTTCACACATTTTTTTTTTTTTTTATATATATAAAAGAACACTTGAATGTTCTGGGATTTTTTTTAGCGCACAGAAAATTTCTAAACATTTCTCTCCATTTCACTCACTATAAGAACAATTAGAGCTACAGTTACCGAGGGAAATGTGTTTTCTGCCAAGGTAAACCCACAAGCTACTTAATACACTTCAGATTAAATCATGTTAATTATTTTTTGAAATTTAGAAAACCTCTCTGGAGGAATGAGATATGAAAAAGCCAAATTTTTTGCCGACAGTGAAGGGTTGGTGTTAGCGACAAAAGGATGATTGAATGGTAAAATGGTCTGCTTCCGTCTTTTGTACCAGAACAGCGCCTGATGTTTATTACATGTGAAGAGTTATTTAAACTGCTTCTGGAAATGTATGATTGCCACTGTGATATAAATTATACGTAGGCTAGGAAAACATTCCCCCAAGCAGTGTTTACCCAAATGTGGTGCAGGGGTCTTGAAGCTTTTTAGACAAAGAGCCAGTTCATGGTCCTTCAAATGGTTTAGCGGCCAGACTATGGCCAGTGGTCCTTAGGAATAAAAATTGCCCCAATACGACACACGGTCGGAACTTCCGACAACAAGCTCCGATCGCACATATTCCGTTGGAAAGGCCGACCGTGTGTACAGGGCATTAGGGTTCAATATTGAGTTGGTTCACCCTTTGCAGCTATACCAGCTTCAACTCTTCTGGGAAGGCTGTCTACAAGGTTTAGGAGTGTGTCTATGGAAATGTTTGACCATTCTTCCAGAAGCGCATTTGTGAGGTCAGGCACTGATGTTGGACAAGATGGCCTGGCTCCCAGTCTCCACTCTAATTCATCCCAAATGTGTTCTATCGGGTTGAGGTCAGGCCAATCAAGTTCCTCCACCCCAAACTCACTCATCCATGTCTTTATGGACCTTGCTTTGTCAACTGGTTCAAATCATTTGGTGGAGGGGAGATTATGGTGTGGGGTTGTTTTTCAGGGGTTTTTTCAGGGGGTTGGGCTTGCCCGTTAGTTCCAGTGAAGGGAGCTTTTAAGGCGTCAGCATACCAAGACATTTTAGACAATTTCATGCTCCCAACTTTGTGGGAACAGTTTGGGGACGGCCTCTTCCTGTTCCAACATGACTGCACACCAGTGCACAAAGCAAGGTCCATAAAGACATAGATGAGCGAGTTTGGGGTGGAGGAACTTGACAGGCCTGCACAGAGTCCTGACCTCAACCTGACAGAACAACTTTGGGATGAATTAGAGCAGAGACTGCGAGCCAGGCCTTCTCGTCCATCAGTGCCTGTCCTCGCAAATGCATTTCTGGACGAATGGTCAAACATTCCCATAGAGACACTCCTAAACCTTGTGGACAGTCTTCCCAGTTAGAGCTGCAAAGGGTGGGCCAACTCAATATTGAACCCTACAGACTAAGACTGGGATGTCATTAAAGTTCATATGCGTGTAAAGGCTGGCGTCCCAATCATTTTGACAATATAGTGTATGTTAGGGTTTACAACCACTTTAAGGCTTCACAGTAAGAGCTGTGAAAATGAGGAATATACTCCCTAAGGAACTAGTTCTAGACAGTATGTTTAAAAAAGGTGGAAGCATTCCCAAATGCACAGACTATACTGGCTATTAACATTTATATTTAATAATACCAAAGATTGTTGATTCAGGGAATATCCCATTGGTTTAGCGGATCAGGAAGGATGTTTTTCCTTTGAGCAAATTGAACCATGCTTTCAATGATTTTGTGCCTTCCTCTGGATTAACTGTGAGTATATTTAAGTTTGTACTTGTTTGTAAATTATTTCTATTGGTTGAGATCGATGAATTTGTTTTCAATCTAAGCAACCAGTAGGCAGAAGGTCTTGCCACCAATGGCACCAACAACCTATGACAGCTATCAGAGAAGGCCTGCGTGGCACAGAATTTTGTGGCATGAGAAGTTCTATAAAACCCTTTCAAAAACAAGGATTTTACAAAGTGTTCTTTAAACAGCTATAGCTTTTTTCTGCGACAGAACTAAGTGGCTTGTGCGGTTACTAAAGCTATCATGCACATTAGATGGCATCTGGACTTTCAAAGTCTGCTAAACAATTGTTACAGTGAACAAGTGCACCACACTTGGATCATCAAAAAACAAATTATCTAGTCTATAAGGGGAAGGGCAAACAAACATGACCAGACATCAACTGGGCAAGAAATATAAATTCCCAATCATTAGTTATCCCAAGAATGCTCATCTAGGGAATAGGCTGGATTTGACAAGGATCATCTCATGTTTAAGGGTCTCTTAGGTTTCTGCCCTGAAGAGTCCTCTACGAATCCTTTAATAAAGGACATGACATTCCATCACCACATTCATTCTCCTGCTAAAAAGCCTACAGCGGGAAAAAGAAGAAGGCATACAAAGGCACCAAAAACAAACAAAATACTAATCAAAATAATCACCTTCATCAATGGTGAAGACATTGTGACCACCTAACCACTTGTACTTAAAGTAAACACACCTGATTTAAAAACAAACACGCAGTGCTGCCCAGTAGAGCCAGCTTCCTCATAGGTACTTCCATACCTGAAGAGTCCTGCTTTGCAGGGTGAGGCAGGCTGCTGACAGATCCATATTCTATACAAAGACCAGCCACAATGGATACGTGCCTATTGCTAAAAATCCCAAGGTTCTCAAGGTCAGTCTTGGTTGGTGGGCTCCCTGATCGCAATGCACACACACCTTTTTTACATCAGACTGACAAACTAATCCACGAAATGGAATTTTAGATTTAGAGGGTTCAAAATGAGTCTTCAGCTCCACAAATGTTAGACGTTTAAAAAAAAGACAAACAATTTCTCCCCCACTTGAATGAATAATATTCTACGAGTGGCTCCATCGCGGACTATTTAGCACCAATGTTTTCTCAAGTACACAATAGACCGATTTAACCCAGTAAACCTTTTTCCATCTAGAGGTCTATGGGTGTTCACTGCTATGCAACTGACCCTTATGCCGCGTACACACGAGCGGACTTTCCGGCAAAATTTTCCGGCGTACCGGAGTCCATCGGACAATTCGATCGTGTGTGGGCTCCAGCTGACTTTTTTTTTCTCAACAGTTTGCTGGACTTAGATTTGAAACATGTTTCAAATCTATCCGACGGACTCGAGTCCGGTCGAAAAGTCCGCTCGTCTGTATGCTAGTTCGACGGACAAAAAGCCACGCTAGGGCAGCTATTGGCTACTGGCTATGAACTTCCTTGTTTTAGTCCGGTCGTACGTCATCACGTATGAATTCGTCGGACTTTGGTTGATTGTGTGTAGGCAAGTCCGTTCATTCAGAAATTCCGTCGTAAAGTCCGTCGAAAAGTCCGCCGGGCAAAGTCTGCCGTAAAATCCGCTCGTGTGTACGCAGCATTATACTTCTAAACTTGGCGTGATGCGCCAAAAAGCATCTACAATCTAAAAATAACTTCTTTTCACACCAACTAGTTTTAGACTAAAAGCAGTGACAAATGCTAGATGATCATTACCCAATTGGCCTGAGAAATAATCTGGTCTATTACAGCAGAGCAGACGGAACCACCTAATCATTCACGAACCATTTAGTATTCCAAAAGGAGAGAAAAAGTCTAAAATTTCCCCAGCTGACTAATATGCTGCCCAAAAGAACTACATGGGGTCTAACCCCTATCTATGGCGGGATTTTAAAGGCAGTACTCTAAATATAATTTAAAAAGTTTTTATTATTACAAAATTACATTCATTATAAAACAAAATTTTTAAAAGTATACATCAACCATACGTTGACCTTACCCTAGATAACTGGGTTTGGTATTCAAGACAGATCATGCACAATTCTGTTCCTCTATTGAATAACTCCTCCACACACTCAACGCGTTTCTTGGATAAAATCCACTTCATCAGGAGTTCATTGGTGGAGTGTTTATATATTAACTAGGCGTGAAAAGAACATATATGATTATCAAACATTACATTGTCACTTTCAAACAAGAAAGATATCATCAGGGCCTTGGCCCCTATGTCTATCCCTATAAGGGTGATTGGTTTCATTCCCCTTCTTTTTGTTCATGTGCTCAGGTACATTACATTGTCACTTTCAAACAAGAAAGATATCGTAATATCACTAGGCATCCAGCATCCAAACCATGCAAAGGATCAAACAGGATTACCTGAGCACATGAACAAAAAGAAGGGGAATGAAACCAATCACCCTTATAGGGATAGACATAGGGGCCAAGGCCCTGATGATATCTTTCTTGTTTGAAAGTGACAATGTAATGTTTGATACTCATATGTTCTTTTCACTTCTAGTATATGTATATGTATATAAAAACACTCCACCAATGAACTCCAGATGAAGTGGATTTTATCCAAGAAATGTATTGAGTGTGTGAACCCAAAAATGAACAGAATTGTGCATGAGCGGTCTTAAAATACCATACTCACTTATCTGGGAAAAGGTCAAGGTATGGTTGATGTATACTTTTAAAGATGTTTGTTTTATAATGAATGGAATTTTGTAATAATAAAAAAAAACGTTTTTAATTATAATTGTAGTACTGCCTTTAAAATCCCGCCAAAGATCGGGGTTAGGCCCCATGTAGTTCTGTAAATCTGGCAGATTTAAGGCCCTATATACCGTATATCATTTTTCTAATATGCTATCCAGACACAAAGATGACAATCTTAAAGTGATACTAAAGTCTTGTTTTATTTTCATTAATAATAACAAACATGTTATACTTACCTGCTCTGTGTAGTGGTTTTGCACAGAGCAGCCCCAATCCTCCTCTTCGGTGCTCCTGGCCCCTCCCTCCTGTTGAGTGCCCCCAAAGCAAGCAGCTTGCTATGGGGGCACCGAGCTGAGCCGCAGCTTCCTGTGTCCATTCAGTAACGGAGCAGCGGCCCTGCCCCCCCTCTCTCCTAATTGGCTCACTGACTGATTGACAGGAGCGGCAGCCAATAGCGTTTCACTACTGTCCAAGCCAATGAGGAAGCAGAGTCCCAGACAGCGGAGTCTCTCGTGCAACATCGCTGGATCGAGATGGGGCTCAGGTAAGTATTAGAGGGGCTGATGGGGGCTGCTGCACACAGAAGGCTTTAAATTTTAATGCATAGAATGCATTAGGATAAAAAAAACTTTTGCCTATACAACCACTTTAACCACTTCCCACCCGGCCACTGCACATAAACGGCCGGGTGGGCCATCTCTCCTTCTGACTTGACGTTCAGGAATGTCCTTCAGAAGGAGCGGGATCGCTCACGCGCGTGCCCGCGTAGCAGCGCGATCCCGATGCGCTCGTGTCATCCAGACACGGCGCATCTCTGATCGGCAGGAGGGCTCTGCGATTGGTCCTCCTGATCACATGACGGCCGTGTCGAATCACAGTCGTCATGTGATGTAAACACAGAGCCGGTTGCTAGGCAATCGGCTCTCCTCTCCTCACGCGGAAGTTGTCAGTGAGGAGAGGAGAGCGGATCGCTGCAGCCGGCTGGTGATCAGTGAGTATGAGCTGTTTTTTACAGCTTTTTACTTACTGATCACCAGTCTAGTGACCCCACACATGTAAAAACACACAGTAAACACAAAGTAAACACACAATGTCCCCAAAACACATGTCCCCACATAGTAAAAACACCTGTCCCCCACATATGTCCCAGTAAAATCACATGTCCCAATGATTATCTGCACACATATGTCACCTGCGCACAGCTGTACATGATCATTTGCGCACGTGTCCGTGATCACACGAACCAATTATTATACACTTAACGGGATTTTTTTTTTACCAAAAACATGTAGCAGAATACATTTTGGCTTAAATTTATGGCAAAATTTGATTTTATTGAATTTCTTTTAAAATAGAAAGAAGAAAATATTGTTTTTTTTGTGGCTGTATTTGTGTGAACAAAATGATAAAAATTTAATTTGGGTACAGCATTGAATGACCGCGCAGTTGTCATTGAAAGTGTGAGAGCGCTGAAAGCTGAAAATTGGTCTGGGAAGGAAGGGGGCGAAAGTGCCCAGTATTGAGGTGGTTAAGGACATTTTCCACCATAATAAAATAACGGACATTGTGAAAATTGAAAGTGCTGGTGGTAGATTATCCTGATTCATATGGTTATTTTTTTTGATACTGAAAGCTGACTGAAATGACCTAAATGTTGCTATTGTGTGGCCAGCAGTATTGCTCCCTTTATTTAAGGGTGGTGTTATGGTATGCACAAAAGTATGCTTAGCTGAAGCAAAAAAAAAAAAAAAAAAAAAAAAAAAAAAAATCGGAAACAAAACCACAATCAACTACCATTTTACAGGTATAGCCAGCTTGAACTATATGCATAATTTCATTAAAAAATGGCATTACTGAACTAGACAGACAATGCACTATTAACGGTTACCCTTTCCTGTCCCCAATTTGTATAGTAACGTTAACCAACGAGATACCTTGTGCTGGGGATACAGTTATAAACTGCCCTGTTTTCTTAATGGAACCACTGGTGGCTCTCTATCCAGGCTTATGGTGACCTCTCCGGATCCAGAGTGGTTCCAGAACATGTGATCACTATGCCAGCTATGACAGTGATTACACGTAAGATGAAGTCTTCAGCCTACACATGTCACTGAAGCATAAAGGGATCAGTGTTCAGGTTTTATACTGTAATCGCCAGATAAAATTAGTTTTAAAAATACAATTTAAATTTAGAAAATGAAATGCAAATGAGTCTTACAGGCATGAATGTAAAAGCATGGACATCGTCGCAGAGGAAAGCTTTCTCCTCTATTTTAATAATCATTATAGCGGTTTTAATTAATGCCAGCAAATCTACTTTTCCACCAAGGGTTTGAACCACTTTATGTATAGCATTTATACATGATGTCCCTCATTTCTTTGTTACTTCAAAGCATAGGATGTGGTGTGCTATGATCAACGAATCCATTAGTTTGACCGACTCAATCAACCATTGTTAAAATTCCAAAACGGGTCCTATTTAATTTATTCATCCAAGATTCACAGGTAAGAGGGGGCACAATTATTATTATTATATACATGATTTATATAGTCCAACAGTTTACGCAGCACTTTACAATGTAGAGGGGGGACAGCACAATAATGCCCCGTACACACGGTCAGACATTGATCGGACATTCCGACAACAAAATCCTAGGATTTTTTCCGACGGATGTTGGCTCAAACTTGTCTTGCATACACACGGTCACACAAAGTTGTCGGAAAATCCGATCGTTCTGAACGCGGTGACATAAAACACGTATGTCGGGACTCTAAACGGGGCCGTAGCCAATAGCTTTCATCTATTTATTTATTCTGAGCATGCGTGGCACTTTGTGCGTCGGATTTGTGTACACACGATCGGAAATTCCGACAACGGATTTTGTTGTCGGAAAATTTTATAGCCTGCTCTCAAACTTTGTGTGTCGGAAACTCCAATGGAAAATGTGTGATGGAGCCTACACACGGTCGGAATTTCCGACAACAAGGTCCTATCACACATTTTCCGTTGGAAAATCCGACCGTGTGTACGGGGCATTACAGTACAGCTCAATACAGAAGGGACATGAGGGCCCGGCTCGTAGAGCTTACATTCTAAAGGGAATGGGTGGTGGTACAAAAGGTAATAGATGGGGGAAATGATTTGATGGGGTGGCTCGGGGACAGTTGATAGGTGGGTGTGGGATAGGCTTCCCTGAATAAGTGAGTTTTCAGGGATCTCCTAAAGGTGGACAGGTTAGGGGCAGATCAGATATACCGGGGCAGGGAGTTCCAGAGGATAGGAGAGGCTCTGGATAAGTCCTGAAGGCAAGCATTAGAGGAGATAACAAGGGAGCGAGAGCAGGAGGTCCTGGGAGGAGCGGAGGGGACGATTTGGGCAATATCTTCAGATGAGGTTGGTGATGTAGCTGGGGGCGATGTTGTGGATGGCCTTGTATGTTGTGGTTAGCATTTTGAATTTGAATTGATTCTTATAGCTACTAATGGGCAGGCTGGATATTTAATTCTTTCCCATCAGATAGCTCAAGTTCTTGACACTTCAAGAGTTGCAATTGTGTATGCTATTTTTTTTTTATATTTATGATATTTTTTCAGCCAAAAGTGGAGTTACCCTTATAAGGACAAGAACCACCTAAAATTAATTATTAAGTTTTGAAAAGCTAATGAATATCAGTATCTAAACATGCTCCAGACCTGACCAGTCCTTTCATTCTATAATGCCTTAAGGAATGGAGTTCCTCTCCTTCACCAGACAATCTCCCTGATGGGGAGCACAGTGCAGCCAAGCTGTTGGCAGCTACTGAATTTAAGCCAAGGCTTATTTAGGTATTATGTTCCAGCCTCTAAGTGAAAGAACGGAGAGCACTCTACTTCAATAATAAAAAGCACATGGTTTATAGATTTAGGAATTTTCACAGAGGAGATGGAGATGGCTTCACTTATTACATCTAGTATTTGCAACACCTGGCCCGCATATAAATGTGGTAATGCAATTAGGCGGAAGACAAAAGGATGACTTTGCACTGCAACCAACTTAAAGGGAATGCCTAGTATTTTTCCAGTTACATTTTGAGCCATTATGCAATATTTACCTAAAAGAGACTCTGTCACTGGGGGTAAAGTAGTAATAACTGTTGTAGATATAAAGTGCAGGCACCTAGAGGTGCACATAACTTCAGCAACCTCCCAAACCCTCCTGTCATGGACCAATGACAGACAAAACTCCAACACTTCCAGATAGTGTTAAGGATTGTAGCTAAGCCCTGCTCAGGTACATTATAACTGGCCACATTTTTGATGGGCAAACTCATTGGCTACTGGGCAGTGCTTACATTTGGCTATGATAAGAGGGTTTAGGAGGCTACTGCAGTAATGTGTATTTCTAGGAATCTGCACTTCATACCTATAGCATTTTGCTTCCAAGTGACAGAGTCTCCCAAAAGACAAAGTGTACCTAAAGTGGAGATAAACTTTGGAAGGTGTGTCTATAAAAGGCAGGCAGTTCGCAAATGATGACTCCCCAGTATTACCTTCTGTCAGGACGCACTGATCAAGGTATCGAAGCATCTCCAAGGCATACAGGGGCACAAAGGCGCAGTCGGGCCAGTAACCATCCAGCTGTGAAGAGACGTGTGCCAGTGTGCGAATCGCGGCCATCGCGCGTGGTAGGCGTGCTTTGGCACCTAGTGGCCTATAAAGATGCTGCAGCTGCACTAGTTCTTTTGGTGTTTTATCTGCAGCTGTACCCTGTGTTCTGATCCTGTGCCTGTATCCCGATCCAGTATTGACCCGGCTTCCTGACCACACTACTATCGCCAGTCCTGACCTTGGCTTCCTTGACCCTGCTACTTCCTGCCTGTTTTCCTGACTCCCTGTTGCCAAACCCGGCTTGAACTCTGACCATTCTCTGCCTGATGTTTATGCAGATTGATCTTCTGTGTATGACCTGGCAGCATACCCGCATCCGCAGCACACCTGCACCCGCAACACACCTGCATCCGCAGCACACCTGCACCCGCTGACCTGCACCCGCAACACACCTGCATCCGCAGCACACCTGCACCCGCTGACCTGCACCCGCAGCACACCTGCACCCGCTGACCTGCGCCCGCAACACACCTGAATCCACTGCCCTGAATCCACAGCACACCTGCATCGGCTGTTCCTACTTCTCGTCCGCTACTACCACTTCCAGCAATGAGAACCTTGCAGGCTTTCTTACCTCACCGTGCTCTTGCGGCCACTGTCACAACTCCAGTGGTCCCTGAGCTGGGGCTGTACGAGAGGTCTCCCTCTGCATGTCAGGCTCATCTCCAAGGTACGTGCCTCCTTCTGAGCTAACTGCAGCTGATCTTTCCCCATTGCCGAGTCACCATGCCTTGTTCTATGCCGTGTCTATGAGTGGAAGCGGCCATCTTGGTAGAGCCGGGCTGTCCTTCCTCATGTCCAGCAAGGAGAAGAGTGAGAAGAACCATAACAACATCAATAAATCTCACCTCAAATCTTCTGAGGCAGTAGGAACATGTGTGCCTAAGCACCATCACACATTAAAGAGTGCACGGCTGTTTTTCAAGAGGAATTCCAGACTAAAAAGGTAGATTTTCAGGCGTAGTGCTAAGGGACAGGTAACATTTCTAAATGCTCCTTATAACACTGCAAATCTTCACTTTTTGAGTTCAGTTTCAGTTTAATAGTGCAAAACTCCTTACTGAAAATGCACTGTGCTTTCCCTTTAAGAGTGTTGTGGTACCAAAGTATAATTTTATATTTCAGCCGCATTTAGACCCCTTTTGCACTGGGGCGCTTTTCAGTCGTTTTAGCACTAAGAATAGCACCTGAAAAGCACTTCTTAAGCCACCCCAAAGTCTGAGTGCTTTCCCACTGGGGCGGTGCGCTTGCAGGACCGGAAAAAGGCGATTCGGCAACGCCACAACAAAGGCATCATTAACCCTTTCCTTGGCCGCTGGGGGGGGGGGTAAAAGAGCTCCACTAGTGGCCAAATAGCGCCGATAAAACTAGCAACGCTTTACTGCTAATGCCCGCACCTTCCCAGTGTGAATTATTCCTACAGTATGTCTGGCCCGTGTTGCAATTACTAATTTTAACAAAGCCATTTCCAACTCTGCTGTGAAAATTCTCTAGCACAAACTGTACAGTATATAGCACATTTGTTATGCTTCATATCACACTTCCATAGGCTGGTCCTTTCTCTGAAATGACATTCCCATTCACACAGCATATCTTTTTTTTTTTTTAAAGTTGAATTTCAGGCATGGTATATGTTATACTGGACCAGCTAGCAGTAACTATGTATATACCATAGCTTGCTAATGCCCCTGGAAGCTGGAAATCTCTAAAGTAGACACCACTACTCCAGTCATCTACACTTGCTTCTAGATCCTGTGTTGACGCACAGCTCACCTGATGCATTCTGAACACAGGAGGTCATTTGCTCAGTGCCACTCCAAGAATGCTTTGCATTTTCAGAATGAATGCAAAGCGGTTTCTGATTGGATGATGTAGAGAGGTGGGGCGGTATCATGCTCTCCACCTCATCCAATGAGAGAACGCTGTGCATTCTTTCAGAAAATGAAAAGCATTCTCTGAGTGGCAACTGCACTGAGCAGACAACCTCCTGTGTTCAGAATGCAGCAGGCCAGCCGCTCAGCATGGGACCCGGAAGTAAGTGGAGATCACTGACGTAGCGGTGTATAATACAGTGATTTCCATCTTTAGGGACATGAGCCAGGTATACTTTATGCATGGTTACATTGGTCCAAGCTGGACAAATGTAACTATGTAAAGGTATACCATACCTGGAGTTAATCTTTAAAGCGTTTGTTAACCCAAAAAGCATGTTATATGACACAGTGCTTGTGCAACACCTAAAATACCTGGCTGATCCTGCCAGTTTCTGCCCTCGCCTATGTAAACTGACCACGGTGTATCGTGGCTGCTGAGCCCTGACACCGTGGTCAGTTTACGTGCTTCCATCATCTGCAGCCGGCTGTCTCCTCTTTGCTCCTGTGTCCTCCTCCCCCTCCCCGCTCTGCTCTTGACAGTGCCACCCCTTCTCCCTCCTGCTGAGTACATAACACTAACCTGTATACACAATCAGCACTGCCTCCTATTGCAGTGTCCCTCTCTGTGTATGATTTATAAATATAAATGCCGCAAATACCTCATTTCACAGCCGAGATTGTGATCATGTGACCGACCAGCTCTCCCCCCCCCCCTCCCACTGACGTCAGCAGGGGAATCTCGGCCCCACCCGCTGCATCTGACAGAGGAGGAAAGGAGAAAACCCGGCCAGTCATGTGATCGCAATCTCGGCTGTGAAATGAGGTATTTGCAGCATTTAGATTTATAAAACCTTATACAGAGGAGGAAACGGCAATAGGAGGCAGTGCTGATGGTGTATACAGGTTAGAGTGGCTTAACAACCACTTTAAATATTTCTTATCTTTTAGATGTTTCTTAACCACTTCAGCCCGGAAGAATTTACCCCCTTCCTGACCAGAGCGTTTTTTTGCGATTCGGCACTGTGTCGCTTTGGTGGTATTTGATCACCTCTGCGGTTTTTATTTTTTGCACTATAAACAAAAAAATAGCGACAATTTTGAAAAAAAAAAAAACGCATTATTTTTTACTTTTTGCTATAATAAATATCCCCAAAAAATACCTGTGACCCGACTCACGGAGCTCCCGGCCGGCGCCCACGCAATGGCACGGCGACAAATTTAAAGGGACATACGGGTACGCCCATTTGCCCAGCCGTGCCATTCTGCCGACGTACATCGGCGTGCGCCGGTCGGGAACCGGTTAAGAGAAGGGGTCATCCCCTTTTTTTTCTAATCTAGTTTACAACTGATGAACTTTACCTCCACAGCACTGACAGGGTTATTTATGGAAAACACTGCAACACACCCGCTCATAAAAAAAAAGAGACTGGAGAAGGATTTTAGTTTCCAGAAAAGAGCATCTATGAAAGATTTGTTACATCTGTTCTATAAGTGCAAAAAACACTGGTTGATTTTGCCAAAAATTAAGTGAGCTGGTAACTTCCTGTGCTATCTGCCTGTGCACAAGGAACTGTTATGAAGATGAGGAATGGGGAGGAGACAAATAGTGGCCTCAGCTCATTGTAATCCATCTGAAATGAAGCAGGCAGGGCTGACACCACCTGCTTTGGAACTGTGTTGTCAAGTCAAAGAGTAAGTTCAGAGTCTAGATTCCCTTATCTGTACTTGCAGGATGTTTAATAATGATAAAATACCAGAAAATGTTTAGGAGGTTCCTGTATTTGTAAGCCAAGTCAAATGCGCAACAACAACAAAAAAATGTGGGTGCTCAGGGGTGTCAGGAATCAGAAACTGAGATGGCCAAACCTGTGTAGCTACACTAGAAAACTGAGACCAGACTACATATACAAAGTGAATTTATTAATAGTAAAAACATCCAAACACCAGCAAATGTGAAGATACTAGTGAACCACCACCATATAAGCAACCTAACACAGTAACAAAAAGCCTAACAAAACTATCTATATACAATATATACAAAATGGGGAACACAGAAAAGCAAAGTAAAAGTGGAGGTGCAGGGACGGATGAAAAGGGGGAACCAAAACTGGGATCAGGAACAAGGGGGAATGAGTAGAAGGCAGCAGGATATAGATACAAGGCAAAAGCGTGTTTATGAGACGGAACAGGATAACGGGAAGCAGTGAAAGTAATTCTTATGATTAGATATGAGCAAAACAGTTTGTCATTTGCTGTGAAAATCTCAGTCTCTAAGCAAAGCCATACTCACCAACTCTGCTATTTATAGTGAGTATGGCTTTGCTTAGATACTGAGTTTTTCCCAGCAAATTGTTTTGCTCATAGCTAATCATAAGAATTTTTTGGGCTTATCCTATCCTATCATCTTCCCGACTACTTATGATTAGCTTTCTCAGCCATGTCCCCCTGTTAGGACCTGGATCACCTGCTGATGGCACTGTGCTATCCAGAGCAGAAGATTGTAGTTCCAGTGTCCACCAGCGGGTGAATCCCAGCAGCCAGCAGATCCCAGTAATCAGTCTCCACCTGATGCTGGCCGTTGAGAAGGTATTTAGTTCCTCCTCTACTAGTGCCTCTCGCTTTAGTGTTCTCGATTCACTGCTTCCAGTTATCCTGTTCCTGCTCATAGCAGGGGGTCTGATGCATTTCCATTCACCGGTTCAGGTCCGATTTTAGCCCAAATTGTTGGCTGAATTAGGACCTGAAATGGATCAAAAGACGCACAGGACACCTGTGCAATTTGCACCGGAGCCACTCCAGTGATGTGTAAATCGGCTCCATAGAGAGCAGGTCACAATCTCCTGCTATCATCCAATTCGCAATAGCGTGAACCCAGCCTAAAACATAACCCCTGACTGCAATAAATTATGGAATAAACCATAGCTCAAGTGAACTGATGCCCAAAGATTACAGGACATGGTAGACTGCACAAAAGTATCAGATTCATGTTGATAAGTAGGCAATTTAACTCAGATTTACTCACAATCACATGATTAGTTTGTCAAAGATTCCTAGCCACTGGACTGATACACCGATCTGCCTTGAAATGAAACAAAAAAGGTATTCCCCATGACTGATGGAGCCAACTGACGAACAATGTGTTATAGAACTCATAAACAGCACGTCTATGTGGGAACTCTTCCAAAACACACAATCACCGGGATGAAGTAGAGAGAACTGAAGTGTGATTTTCAAGAGTGCAAATGTTATTTGGAAATTTCCTCAATGCGACAGTAAAGAATTTAGTTCATTGTTATTCGAATTCTGTTAAGACTACTAGGAGAAACAAAACAAAATGTCAGGATTAAGGCGTTATTAACCTTTCCTTGGCTGGAACTCAAACGTCCAAGAGTCCCCTTTATGTGGTGTAGAAAATCATTAATAACAAATTTACATCCGTTTAAAGTGTCAGTCCAACAAAAACTTGGTATTTCAGTCTGGTAGATGCTGGAGAAATAAACCACCCAACATCTTAGAGTTCTGGAGCAATCTTATGGTAAAATCTTTGCTTTTGAATCCTTGGATCTGCACTCACGCTGTGGTCATAAGAAGGGGGTCCTTTTCTCCCTGATGGATATTTCATCAATATTTATATTGTGGAGAATATAATGGGAGGCCCATGACAATGAAAAAGGTGAGCAGGAAAACCTCCAGGTCAGGAATTAAGACAGTGAGATCTCACTGTATTTTGAGACGTAGAAAGTTTAGTGCACTGAGCATTTCATGCGTGGTGAGATATCTTTCAATGTATGTTGGGGGATTGTTCAAGTGATTATGGTATGCAGTCCCTCAACCTAAAAAGCTCAGCTTTGCAGGTGTACTGGAAGGGCCTATGTCAGTGTATACAAAAAAAAAACGAAAGCAAGTAAGAATCTGCAATGAACTGTAAAGTATACTGATAACGTGGAGATAATGTTTTATTGCCCAACAAAACTACAAACTTCCACTTCTAATCGCCTAGGCGGTTGGATTGGAAGTGGGAACCTGTCAAAATAAGGTACTCAATCACCTCCCCCTTCCCCAAAAGTGCCATTTCACAAACAGGGTGGGGGAGGAGGCCTTAAAGAGGAACTTCCCCTTTTGGGTGGAGCTCCACTTTAATCCAAATACTATGGAATGTTTATATGTTGATTGTCCAAGAATAGGATAGGTGGTGTCAAAGTTTTGGAACTACCTTGTTGGAAATCAACATTTGTACATTCCATGATGATAGAGTTAAGATGTGTTAAAGTAGTTGTAAATGCGCACGTTTTTTTACCGCCATGCATTCTATGCATGAAGGTAAACAAATCTTCTGTGTGCAGCATTCTCCCCCCACCCCCTTCAATTCGTATCTGAGCCCCCTGACGATCCAGCGAAATCCGGCAGGAATGTTGCCACATAATAAACAAAAGACTTGATGTAAAACAGCTTAGTGAGCCACCTCTGAGACATGCAATGGGGCTGGTTTACTAAACCTGGAGAGTGCAAAATCTGGTACAGCCCTGCATGGTAGCCAGTCAGCTAATACCTTTAGCTTGTTCAATTAAAGGGGTTGTAAAGTCAGAAGGTTTTTTATCTTAATGCATAAAAAGCCATCCGTGTGCAGCAGCCCCCCTCAGCCCCCCTAATACTTACCGGAGCCCCATCTCTGTCCAGCAATGTCCACGAGTGTCTTGGCCATCCGGGACTATCCCTCCTGATTGGCTGAGAGAGAAAGAGCCGGGTACACACTGCTCAAAGCCACCTGTTTACGATCTGATGAGCTGCTGGAAGAATCCGGGTGCCTGCCTAGTCCGCAGCCAGAGAAATCCAATTGAAACAGAGAAAAATGGTGGCATGTCCAGAAATAAAATCAGGAAAGTTTATTGAAAATCCATAAAATAGAGGAACATGACGTACATCA
Organism: Aquarana catesbeiana; assembly: GCF_042186555.1. NCBI lineage: Eukaryota > Metazoa > Chordata > Amphibia > Anura > Ranidae > Aquarana > Aquarana catesbeiana. The sequence goes on along the minus strand of NC_133328.1, from coordinate 606,141,001 downwards.
ATCCAATAAGGTGCTCAGTGGACGCATTTCACCCAAACAAGCTTACTCATCACGAGGAAGCAAGTTTGTGTGAAACGCATTATTGGATTTATGCATGTCATGTTCTTTGATTTTATGTATTTTCAATAAACTTTTTTGATTTTATTTCTGGACATGCCACCATTTTTCTCTGATTGGCTGAAAGAGAGCAGCGGCGCCACTGGATCCCACTGCTGTAAATCAAAGTCAGGTAGCCAATCAGTAGAGGGGGCGAGGCTGAACTGCAGCTCTGTGTATGAATGGGGACACGGAGCTGCAGCTCGGCTTGGGTGCCCCCATAGCAAACTGCTTTGCGGTGGGGGCACTCAACAGGAGGGAGGGGCCAGGAGCACCGAAGAGGCACCCGAGAAGGGAAGGATCCAGGCTGCTCTGTGCAAATCTACTGCAACAGAGCAGGTAAATATCACACATTTTTCAAACAACACACAAGACTTTACAATCACTTTAGGCTTTGACAAAAAAACAAAAAACAGGAAGACGATTTGTTTCTACGTGGAGCTGCACCAGATTTTGCAGTCTCAAGTCTTCCTAAATCAACCCCATTATGAATCATCTTCAAGACAAAAGTAAACATCAATCTTACAGGATAAGCCGGAAGATACTAATCAGTGCTGCTGAGAAGGAATATGATTTGTCACAGTGACAGAGACCTGCCGCTATTTACCATGAAAAAAAGAAAAATGAAAAAAGTATTTTTTACTGCTTTTTCCATCAAAGGTTCCATTAGAGAGTTCTGTCAAAACACGGACCTTTGTTTCTTGGAATGTAAATTAATAATTAGCGGAAAGCACGCATTTCAGATTCTAGTTGCAGTGTTGTTAGTCATTAAGGCTGACCATATACTGTACTAGAAGAATTTGCTTTAAAAAAACTTTCATTTCAGGAACGCTCATTTGGTTTTACAATCATTAGTTGGGGTCAAATTGACGTCATAACAGTGATGGTGGTGAACTCGAGTGGCCTGACCTCCACCTTACTGAACACCTGTGGGATGGATTGGTACACAGAATGTGAGTCAGGTCTTGTCATCCAACTTCAGTAGCTGACCTCAGAAATGCTCTTTGCGCTGAATAGGCACACATTTCCGAAGACACACTCCAAGATCTCTTGGACAGTCTTCCCAGAAGAGTGAAGGCAATTCCATAATAAATGCCCATAATTTTGAAATGGGATATCCAATAACCCATATAGCGTATATAAAAATTGACTCCACACTGTTATAATTTCCTGTTAAAAGGGGATTGACAGCGGAGGGCAAAAAATACATGTCTAGGGCCTATTAACACTATAGCACCTTGGTGATGCGAGTGCTAGCATGTTTTACCACAATACACGACAACATGCAATATATACATTAGTGCGATGGGATGGAAACCCAATGCACCTTCTGACAGTGTGTTGCAGTGCAATGCATGGTAGCAACGCATCAATGAGGATTGCATTGTGTTTTTAAAAGAAAAAGTAATTGCGGCACATAGTGAGGCTTTTTGTAGACTGTAATTTGTACTCGGGTAATAAACAGTTACGGTTTTCTACAAAAAGTTGTTTTATAGTGTAAACTAATTATTACAGGATTTGTGAATGGGGGAGAGTCTGATGAATCACAGGATTCTCTGCCCCATTCACTTGGAGCTTTTAACCCTTTCAGCATCAGAGGTTCAGCAGCCAGGAAGGGACAAGACATCCTCTTACAGAAAACAAGATTCATCTCCCTGCACAACGTGGGACATCCGTCATTACAGGTAAGTTTGATCACTAAAGTCATAAAGAAGATTTTAAAGCGGTATTAAACTCAAAACCAAAAATGTAATATATTGCAGCTTACCAATCATTAGATGTGGCTGCATTATTTATTTATTTATTTTTAGGCCTTATCACCTGTTTTCACCTGATGATCTTGCCATCAGGACGCTTCTCCAATCCCAGAGTACGCCATTTTTGGGGAAACGCGCCAGTAAGAGACATTTGACGTCATCGCGAACAGCTCGTGTATACTGCTCTCTTGCCTTTGCCTCAATGTAAGTGTATCTCTGTGGTTTTACAATAAACTATTTAAGCTGATTTACGCTATGAGGCTTCTCCCTGTTTCACATATGTTATCTTGATGAGTGGATTACATTTGAATCACGGCATGGGGACATACGGTTTGTGACGTTACCGCCTTGGAGATTACGTGCAGGTGGATTCTGATCTCTGTAATAGAGATCCATTTGTTTGGGTAAGAGACCAGCTGCTTATATTCAGGAGCACCTTTTCCCATACTGGAGCACTTTTGGAATGTTTTCGTTGTAAAGCACCCAGCACTTTATTCTGTTGGATTTTATATACTGATTGCATTGACAGAAAAACACAGAATTGTTGACATTTTTGCAGATTTATTAAAAAAGAAAAACTGAAATATCACATGGTCCTAAGTATTCAGACCCTTTGCTGTGACACTCATATATTTAACTCAGGTGCTGTCCATTTCTTCTGATCGTCCTTGAGATGGTTCTACACCTTCATTTGAGTCCAGCTGTGTTTGATTATACTGATTGGACTTGATTAGGAAAGCCACACACCTGTCTATATAAGACCTTACAGCTCACAGTGCATGTCAGAGCAAATGAGAATGATGAGGTCAAAGGAACTGCCTGAAGAGCTCAGAGACAGAATTGTGGCAAGGCACAGATCTGGCCAAGGTTACAAAAAAATTTCTGCTGCACTTAGGGTTCCTAAGAGCACAGTGCCCTCCATAATCCTTAAATGGAAGAGGTTTGGGACCACCAGCATCCTTCCTAGAGCTGGTCGTCTGGCCAAACTGAGCTATCGGGGGAGAAGAGCCTTGGTGAGTGAGGTAAAGAAGAACCCAAATATCACTGTGGCTGAGCTCCAGAGATGCAGTCATGAGATGGGAGAAAGTTGTAGAAATTCAACCATCACTGCAGCCCTCCACCAGTCGGGGCTTTATGGCAGAGTGGCCCAACGGAAGCCTCTCCTCAGTGCAAGACACATGAAAGCCCGCATGGAGTTTGCTAAAAAAACACCTGAAGGACTCCAAGATGGTGAGAAATAAGATTCTCTGGTCTGATGAGACCAAGATGGAACTTTTTGGCCTTAATTCTAAGCGGTATGTGTGGAGAAAACCAGGCACTGCTCATCACCTGTCCAATACAGTCCCAACAGTGAAGCATGGTGGTGGCAGCATCATGCTGTGGGGGTATTTTTCAGCTGCAGGGACAGGACGACTGGTTGCAATTGAGGTAAAGATGAATGCGGCCAAGTACAGGGATATTCTGGACGAAAACCTTCTCCATTGTGCTCAGGACCTCAGGCTGGGCCGAAGGTTTACCTTCCAACAAGACAATGACCCTAAGCACATAGCTGAAATAACGAAGGAGTGGCTTCACAACAACTCTGTGACTGTTCTTGAATGGCCCAGCCAGAGCCTTGACTTAAACCCAATTGAGCATCTCTGGAGAGACCTAAAAATGGCTGTCCACCAACGTTTACCATCCAACCTGACAGAACTGGAGAGGATCTGCAAGGAGGAATGGCAGAGGATACACACACACAGTGGGGAAAATAAATATTTGATCCTTGCAGATCCTTTGATCCTTGCAGAGTTTGTAAGTTTTCCCATTTACAAAGAAATGAAGGGTCTAAAGTTTTTATTATAGGTGTATTTGAAATGATAGACACAGAATATCAACCAAAAAATCCAGAAAAAAACACGATACAATAGTTTTAAACATTTTTTTTACAACTGTTTTAAACAGTTTTAAAGCAAAACATGACTTCGTACTTGGTGGAGAAACCCTTGTTGGCAAGCAAAGAGGTAAGACGTTTCTTGTAGTTGATTACCAGGTTTGCACACATCTCGGGAGGGATTTTGGTGCACTCTTCTTTATAGATCTTCTCAAAATCTGTAAGGTTTCTTGGCTGTTGCATGGCAACTTGAAGTTTCAGCTCCCTCCATAAATTTTCTATAGGATTAAGGTCTGCAGACTGGCTAGGCCACTCCATGACCTTAATGTGCTTCTTATTAAGCCACTCCTTTATTGCCATGGCGGTATGTTTTGGGTCATGGTTGTGCTGAAGAACCATCCAGGACCCATCTTCAGTGTTCTGGCTGAGGGAAGAAGGTTCTCATCCGAGATTTTACAATACATGGCCCCATCTATTGGCCTCTCAAAGCGGCAAAGTCGGCCTGTACCCTTAGCAGAGAAACAGCCCCAAAGCATTGTTTCCACCTTTGTGCTTGACTGTAGTGATGGTGCTCTTAGGGTCATAGTCAGCATTTTTCTTCCTCCAAACACGGCGAATCGAGTTAGTGTCAAAGAGCTCAATTTTGTCTCATCTGACCACAGCACTTTCTCCCAATCCTTCTCTGAATCATTTAGATGTTAATTGGAAAACTTCAGATGCGCCTGTACATTTGCCTTCTTGAGGAGGGGGACCTTGCGGGCCATGCAGAATTTCAATCCATGGCGACATCCCGCGTAGTTCTGGGCTAATCCCTCACTTTTCTCATGATCATCCTTACCCCCATGAGGTGAAATCTTGCATGGAGCTCTGGACCGAAGATGATTATTTTGTATTTCTTCCATTTACGAATAATTATGCCAACAGCTTTCTCCTCACTAAGCTGTAGCCCATTCCAGCCTGGTGCAGGTCTACAATCTTGTCCCTGACATTCTTTGACAACTCTTTGGTCTTGCCCATGATGGTGAGGTTTGAATGGAAGAGAGAAATTCTATGGACAGGTGTCTTTTATACACCAGTTGTCGTTACGAGCACCTTCTTAAATTGACAGGACTAATCTGTGTACCACATGAGTACATACTGTAGCCAGTCTGTGGGAGCCAGAATTATTGCTGGTTGGTAGGGGAGCAAATACTTATTTTACCCACTGAACTGCAACTCAATTTATAACATTGGTATCATGTGTTTTTTGTGGCTTTTTGGATCTGTCGCTATCATTTAAAATACACCTATGATAACAATTAATTTCTTCGTAAGTGGGAAAAGTTACAAAATCTGCAGGGGATCAAATAATTATTTTGCCCACTGTACATGCAACTGTATTGACTTATATTGATTCCAGGTTGAACATCACGGGTGTTCAATTTAAAGGGACAGTGCATGCTTTTCACATTTATTTATTGCTTTTAAAATGTTATCATTTTATTGCTTCTCATATGTCATCATATTGATGGGATCAATTCAGAGCTGATTGCCACATTTAAATGAACAACACATTCAATTAAGAAACAGAAGAATGCACAGAAGTTATGTCACAGGTAACGGTAAAAAGGGTGAAGTAGCTGCTTTGAAAGGCTACAGGTGTTGGCTCGCCCTGTGGTTTTGGGGCTTCCAGACAAAGGCTGGTACTAGAAGACAGCTGTAGAAGCTCAAAGCTTGTGTATTTGAGACTAAGGATCATTAACTAGAAGCCTTACAGGAAATATTTAGCGTTTACTCAGACTACTGACCCATCATCAACTTTTGGCTTTCAAGTCAGAGAGTAGTGGGTTGCCCTATAATCAAGAGTTGTAAAAACATTTGAGAGTGGAAATAAGATAATTAGAGGTGTTTCTCTAAAGATTTACAAATTACAGCTGAAGACCGTAACTGGGAACCCCTCTACATTCCCCCACATCTTTTCTTCTTGCCACATATTTTACGTACATCGTAATTACCCATCATTCAATCTAGCCTCATTATCCAGGTAAGAGGCCTGGCTGACCTAAGAACACGTAACAGATTAGACACAGAAGCCAATTTGGGTATTTGAAGAAAAACACTAAAAAGAAAAGTTGAAAGCAGATGACTGGAACGTGAAATCGCTTTATTAGAGGGGCTAAATGTCCTCCAGGAATATCATGTTCAGGGTCGAAACAAGGGTGGAATGCATCAGTACTTCAGATCTACCTCAGTATTCTCTGTAATCACTTTTATATGTGCACAGATAATATTTATCTGCTGCTTTAAAGATGAATTCCAGGTATGGTATGGCAGCGTTACATTGGTCCAATGTAACTATTGTGACAATGAGATTCCCTGTCACTATATAAATGGGTTTAAAAGGGACACAGGCCTCTCAAAGAGTCAGGTTAGGAATTGCCAGCAGATGTTTTGTGAGCAGAGAAAATGGTGTCTTATATTTTCTTTGGTAATTCTGGATCGGGGCTGGAAGCTTGAGGATTCCAAAGAGTGTTGGGTGGGAAGGGGCCTTTGGGCCTATGTCAGGGCTTTGTTAGTTGCCTACAGCCTGTGTGATTGCACAAGTGGTCAGATTGTTATAATCCATATTTGAGCATAGCTCAGTGCTGGCATTTGGAGACAGGAGACCTGGTTGTTTCTGTTAGAGACTGCATCCCTGATGAGAAGAACGTCTTGCCCAAAGGACTGGGAAGGTCGGGGTGGCTACGTGGGCCAGAGAGACCAGGAGAGAGTCTGTGAGGCTGGGAAAGCCGACGCTAGCGAGTCCAGGCAGGCTGGAGGAAGTCCAGAAGTCTTGGAGAGAGTGAGCAAATCGGGGCGGGGGCGGGAGAAACATATTTGGAGGCCAAGAGTGGGCCCGTGCAGATTGGATGGAAAAAATCGGCTTGGGGGACAAGTCTGGAACTCGATCTTGTAACCAGACAGAATCACTTCATGGACCCACTTGTGGTTTATCAGAGAGGTTCACGGAAACCAGTGAAGACATCCCCTCACCCGGACTGCGGGTAAGGGCGCCTCTTCATGCCGAAGGAGCCTTATCTGGGAGTCTGGAGAAGCCCGCTCTCAGTTTGCCCGACCAGGGCCGTTTGGGACCTCCCGAGGGGGGCTCGAAAGACTTCAAGCCTTTGTTAGTGGACCCTGAGGGACGAAAAAACTTTCTGTGTGCCGAGAAGGAAGGGCCACGCTTGAGACTTGGCTCCTTCCCCTTCTTTGACTGTGGAAGAAAAAGTACTCTTCCCCCCTGTGACACTCTTAATGATATCATCCAGAGTGGCCCCAAACAAACGATCGCCTTGAAAAGGCAGATCAGCCAGAGCCTTTTTAGAGGCCTGGTCCGCAGTCCAACACTTCAGCCATAATACCCGTCGAAGCACTACCGCTGAAACCAATAGCTTAGAAAGCAAGGGAGCTGCGTCCAAAGAGGCATCGCAGACAAACTGCAGCCCCTGGACCAGTTGGTCCGCTAATTCCGTGAAAGCAGGAGGAAACTGGTCATCTTCCAGGTCAGGACGCAACAGTTTCGCCTATTCTGTTCAGCATTTGCGACACCAGAGCAATAGCCAAAACCGGCAGGAGCTCCCATCTTCATCCGTCTTGCTTCCGGGTTTGCAGACTCCGGCTCTGTGACTGGCCGGAGCTGCGATGACAGGGCTCCGAAGGAACGGCACAGGTGGGCGTTCCTTCAGAAAGCATGCGCCAGTGATGTTACTGGCTATATGCAATGTAAAGATCTCCTAAACGGTGCCAGTTTAGGAGATATTTACACTACCTACAGGTTGAGAGCAATGAATGGGCAGCGCTTCCAAATTGCCACGACACAGGCTTTTTTTAACCCCTTCTTCGGCCGCCCACTTTGTGGTAGAACAGGCACATAGGATGACGGCTGTACGACCCCCTGCGGGAAGCCCCCACGCACATTCATACTGAAGCCCCTTAACTTCAGGGACAGGGACCTGGTTCTGAGAGAAGCCAGGAAAATTGATGTCCTACCCTTGCCAGGCATGAAGTCAAATTGGTCTTCGTGCACCAAGGACAATATCACCGAGTTCAGGCGGTTGGCCAATATCTTGGTGAAAATCTTGGGGTTGAGATTGAGCACTGAAACAGAGCGATAGGACGCACACATTTCGGGGTTCTTCCCCAGCTTGGGCCCCACCATGATGGCCGCCTCCATCATGGACTGTGGGATGCAGTCCTTTTCTAGCACAGTAATGCCCCGTACACACGATCGGATTTTCCGACAACAAATGTTGGATGTGAGCTTGTTGGCTGAAAGTCCGACCGTGTGTATGCTCCATCGAACATTTGTTGTCGGACTTTCCGCAAACAAATGTTGGCTAGCAGGTTCTCAAATTTTCCGCCAATATAACTTTGTTGTCGGAATTTCCGATCGTGTCTACATAAGTCCGACGCACAAAAGTTCACGCATGCTCGGAATCAAGCAGAAGGAGCCGCACTGGCTGCTGAACTTGTACGTCACGACGTTCCCACGTTCGTAATTGTTGGCCAACATTTGTGTGACCGTGTGTATGCAAGACAAGTTTGAGCCAACAACCTTGGAACAAAAATACACGGTTTTGTTGGCGGAAAGTCCAATCGTGTGTACGAGACATAAGAAGTGTAGAAGTGGGAAATTATACCATCAGCGTGTTCTTTATAGAATTCTGCCAGAAGGGTTAAAAGTGCCGTGCTAGCAGCTAAAAAGTGCCGCTTAAACAGCGTGAAATCGCCGCTAAAACGAGCAGCACTTTAGTGCTAACGCACGGGTGATCCCAGTGTGAAAGGGCTCTTAAACCAGGGTTACAAAAAGTTGCAATTTTCATTCTTGCAGTTTTGAAAAACTATAGTTATTACAGTAGCATTTCATGGCAAATAATGTGATTTGTTAATGCAAACATTTAAAACTCAAAAATTCAAAATGGACTTCTTCTAGGCCTAGACTATGTAAAACAAAGATAGAATTTCTTCACTAATAAACTATTATGTACCTTTCTGGTAGATCTGAATACATGTCAAGCTTGGCTGCCCGTCACCAACAGGCAGACAATGGTTTCCACTTATAAAAGGACCGGCCAGCGTGCCTTCAGCTGCCCAGTCCAGAGTAGGCGTGACCGAGCGCCCAACTAAACACGAGGCCTCCCGGTCAGTTCCATCACACATCAAAGCATTCTTTCACCATAGCTTAGCCCCTTCTGAGTAAACTGAAGGTTCTGGAAATGAATCAAGCAATCCATTTCTATTGATCGATTCAAGTCTTGTGAGCAATATTCTCTTTTAATACTAGGACAGCCGACTTTGAATAAAATAGCTGGTAGGAACACATGGGGAACAATCTAAAGAGATCTTTACACCAGGAGCACATTTAAGAGCGGAAAGTGTCGGCAAGGAGGCACAAAAGGAGTTTAATACGCGATAAGAGGGAGAAAAAGGGCATTAAAAAGCATTAAATGCAGCGGATTAACTTCACAATGTGATCCTTGCTCAGCTTACAGAGAGGCTGCGTTTCAAATGTCAGAGATTTTTCATACTAGGAGGGTTTAATACCTTGGAGTTCATTAGCAGCATGCAGGCATAAAGCACAGCACAAAACATAAAAGAGAGCGGCTTAGAGCAGAAAATTCGGACTCACTCATCTGGAGCTGTATGCATATTCTGAATGCCAGAGCTACTAAAAAAGTCTGATTACAAAATGTTAGCGAGAGAAGGGACGCCGTCATTCTACTCCTTTACATGCTTTGACAACACAAACTAAAAAAGCAACTCCATCCAAAGATAACTTCTGTGTTGTAGGTGTAGTGGAGGCAACATTGGTTTCCCTAATTTGGTTTTTGTTAGGTTTCTGGAACCATAGAGGGGATGCACAGCCATGACAACTGAGTGTGGAATTTTAGAGAAGCTACTGCTGGCACCGGATACTCTGCTGCATAATCTTAAAGTGTTACTAAAACCAGTAATATGAAAATAGTTCCTCTGACCCCCCCCCCCCCCCCCCACAGCTAATAAATCATCTTCTTACATTAAAAAATTGCCACTATATACCTTTTTTGCTGATCTGTATACCATGGTCACATGATAAACTGCACAGTTTCTCCAGTGCTGACTGTCCAGGAAGGAGGAGATTTCCACTACAGCCTGTACACATGTGTGGTGTCAATATCATGTGACCTGAACAGTTCAACTGAAACAGGAAATGTTCTCTCCAGCAATAGAGACTAAACTGAGCATGTGCAGGATGGCTACCCTCACTGTATTATATGGCCTTGCCAAGATAGACAGTGCGGGAGGGAAGGATCTGTCCATATAGTGACAAACAACCTTTTTAAATAATACAGAGGATTAACCCCTTAAAGCGGAGTTCCACCCAAAAACTGAACTTCCGCTTTTCTGGTTTCTCCCTCCGCTGTCACATTTGGCACTTTTCAGGGGGGAGGGGGGAGCAGATACCTGTCTAATACAGGTATTTTGCTCCCACTTCCGGGCATAGATACCCGAGCCACCCGCAGGTATCTACGCCACTCCCCCCCCCCCGCTATCTTCTGAGATACACACGGATCCCAGAACACAGCAGGGACCAGTGAGATCGTGTAGTGCGAGTCATGCATGCGCAGTAGGGAACCAGGAAGTGAATTTGCAAGGCTTCACTTATTTCCTGATTTCTTTAAAGAGGATGGCGGCAGCAGCACCAGACAGCCGAAGGGATAGCTTGGCTTCGGGTGTCGACATCGCGGGCGCCCTGGACAGGTAAGTGTCCTTATTTTAAAAGTCAGCAGCTGCAGCCGCTTTAAGTTCAACAGTAAGTATAACAAGCATGCTATTCTGCATTTACAGACAAATTTTACTGTTGTGGATTTAGTAACACTTTAAGGAAGAATTTCAGGTATGGATACTTTTATATCGTTACAATGGTTCAGCTTGGACCAATGTAACTATGCAAATACCATATCTGTGGGATCCCTCTTGAATCAGGAAATCACTGAAGTAGACACTACTACTCCAGTGATCTCCACTAGCTTCCGGGTCCCACTCCACTGGGCACAGGTGCCATTCAGAGAACGCTTTGCATTTTCTCAAACAATACAGAGCATTCTCCGATTGGACGAGGTGGAGAGCATGAGGTCACCACCCAGCCTCACCAACTCATCCAAACAGAGAATGCTTTGTATTCATTGAGAAAGTGAAAAGCATTCTCTGAATGATGCCCAAGCCAAGGGGCCTACTTCCTGTATTCAGAATTCAGTAGGGCAGCCGTTCAGCACGGGACCCAGAAGATAGTGGAGATCACTGGTGTAGCGGTGTCTACTACAGTGCGTTCCAGCTTTTAGAGGGATCCCACAGGTATGGTATATACATAGTTATACTATTTAAAGGAAAAGTAAAGCTAAAGCTCTTTGGCCCTACTTCTTCTGTAGGTCACAGGAGTGCACTTTGTTCTGCACTCCTGTAACCCAAATTCAGATGACAGCGGGCTAAATTCCGCTGTGGGCTGACATCACCAGCCAACCATTCCTGCCCCCTGCAGAGCCCGGCGCTCCACTGAGCTTACTGGAGGGGAAGAGCAGAGAGCCGGTGACTAAATATCACATGGTACAGACAGGGTCAATCACAACCCATCTGTAACGTGATTAGCTGTGACCAATAACAGCTAATCACAATAGTAAACACTGAATGGGTTGTTTTCATTCAGCAAAAATGATTGCTTATAACTGTAAAATGCACAGTTATTAGCAATCATAGTGCGTAAAAAAAATCCTGATCACCTCCCCAGAGTAGTACAGTGTTACTATGGTAATTGCCCGTCACTGTATTTAAAAAAAAAATAAAAAAAAAAAAAGTAAAAGAAAATTAATATATATGAGATGGGGCATCAGTACATTAGGATTGATCGATTTTATATATATATATATATATATATATATACACACACACACATATACATACACACACACACACCATAGTTTGTGGACTCTAACTTTCCTACATACTAAATGATATACACTGATTTGGGTTATTTTCACCAAAGAAATATAGCAGAATATGTTTTAGTTTATATTTATGAAAAAAGATTATCTTTTTGCAAAATCTTATAACAGAAGGAAGAACGTGTAAAAATTTCATAAGGGTACAGTTGCATGACTGCGCACTTGTCAAGTGTACACAGGACATTTCTGAATTCCTGACATAATCAATTGGTATTTTTGGCACTTAATGAACAGATATTAGAAAGGAAAGTGATTAAAAGTGTATATGTAAGAGGCCAAAAGGGAGCGAATAAGAGTGGTACATTTTCAGGGCAATGTACACGTTAAAGGATTAGTTCACCTTCAGTATAAAATAAATAAATAAATGCACATCTTTTTGCAGGTAAAAAGAGGTGCATTCGTTTTGCACAGTGGAGCCTGTAAAGCAGATCGCGAATGCCAAGTCTAGCCCCTGCAGACTCTCCGTACACTCTCTGCCTGATTCGAGCAGCCAGTTACTGAACTGCAGGAAGAATCAATGAACTACGAGAGTGCTCACCATCGCCATCGCAGTTCATTGAGAACTACCATCTGTTGGCCGAGGTGGACGATTGTACTTGTAGTACATTTATTCTCGGAACTCTGTAAATGAATGATGTGGCCATGTGGGTGGAGCCCTGCACAGCTTTGTGTTTTTTAAATTGTGACATCGGGTATGAGGAGAAGGTCCCTGCATGCTGTCACAGGGACGTGTCACATGTTCCACCCTAAATACGGGTGGAACATGTAACATATTTCAAAAGTGAAATTCGCTTTTATGGATCAACATGTTTTACAAAATATATACCGTATTTATTGGCATATAACATGCACTTGTCCCCCCTGAAAACAGGGGGAAAATCATGGGTGCGTGTTATACGCTGACATGTGCTGGGAAGGAGGGGACGAGCGCCGCCAGATTACACAGAGCTGAACCACCTGTGTACTCAGCTCAACTCGGCTCGCAGTCACTCTCAGTCCCGCCTACTGGACGGCTGCTAGCATGTCACATGTCCTGGATTGCAAGCCGAATGCCGAGCTGAGCCGAGTACACTGGAGATCTGGCTCCGTCTACATCCGCATTGGCTACATTGACAGGCACTGGTGAAGCTGAAGATGGACACTGAGCAGGCTGCAATGATGGACAATGACAAGGCTGCAGATGGGCACTGCTGAGGCTGCAAATGGGCACTGATCAGACTACAATGATGGACAATGACAGGGCTGCAGATGGGCACTGCTGAGGCTGCAAATGGGCACTGATCAGACTACAATGATGGACAATGGCAAGGCTGCAGGTGGGCACTGTTGAGGCTGCAAATGGGCACTGATCAGACTACAATGATGGACAATAGCAGGGCTGCAGATGGGCACTGCTGAGGCTGCAAATGGGCATTGATCAAACTACAATGATGGGTAATGGCAAGGCTGTAGATGGGCAATGGCGGGGCTGCAAATGGGCACTGATCAGACTACAATGATGGACAATGACAGGGCTGCAGATGGGCACTGCTGAGGCTGCAAATGGGCACTGATCAGACTACAATGATGGACAATGGCAAGGCTGCAGGTGGGCACTGATCAGACTACAATGATGGACAATAGCAGGGCTGCAGATGGGCACTGCTGAGGCTGCAAATGGGCATTGATCAAACTACAATGATGGGCAATGGCAAGGCTGTAGATGGGCAATGGCGGGCTGCAAATGGGCACTGATCAGGCTTCATTAATGGGCAATGGTGAGGCTGCAGATGGGCACTGATCAGGCTGTGTTAATGGGCACTGACCCTTATTTTGTTTCAAAGTCTGTTATTTAAAATTTAAGTTTTTTTTCCTGAAACATCCCTCCAAAAATGAGGGTGCCTGTTATACACATGTGCGTGTTATACGCCGATAAATACGACATTTCTTTGCCAGGTGAGAACTCAGCGTTTTACAGGAAGTTTTTATATGTATCACTTGCAGCCAGTAGGTGGCAAACCACGTGGAATTTCAGCTCTTGAGCGCCACCCTTTGGGCACCTTCTGCTAATGTCGTGTTTGCTGAGCATTGATTCCAAGCATGCGTGTTTGTACTTTGGACTTTTGTGTGACAGACTCGTGTACACACGATACGAAAATTTGACAACAGACTGTTGTCCGCCGAAAAATTACTAGCCTGCCATCCAACATTTGTTGGCGGAAAGTTGGACAACAATTGTCTGAAGGAGCGTACTAACGGTCGGATTTTAGGCAAACAGTCTGTCATCATACAATTCCCTGCCGAAAATTCCATCGTGTGTACGTTTGTTGTGAAAAAAATCCTCAGGAGGAGGAACTCTGCTCCACTCCCAGCAGAGATCGAATGTGTTCATGAATCAGTTACATACAAGCCCAACAACAAGTGGTCTGACAGTGCTGGGCTTTCCTACAAGAAAGCTAAGCATCTATTGCATGCTATAATATATTTGTTTTATTTCACCGCCCTACCTAACATTTGGTAAATGAAGCAGGTTTTGCATTTTAAACAAAAAGGATAATCCTGAAAACAAAATATACATACGGAATCCAGAGCTTTGGATAGGCTTCAATCTCCTCCTCTGTGTACTCATCCAGCCTTCGGGGAATGGCTCTGGGTTGCTTAATTTCACCAACGAGATTCCTCAAGATGTCTTCAGGAATGTCCTACAATAACGGCACAAAAACACCAAGACGTGACATGCCTTCTCTGTACATGGAAATAATTCAACAAAAGAGGAATTCAGGCACTCCTGTTTCTTAGAGCAAAACTGAATTTTTATTTAGTGCAAAAAATGTAAAACACCCCTTAGAGATAATGGGAACAAATAACACACTTGACGTAGCAGACGCTGCTTTCAAAAAGTAGTTCAGATACTGTCACCAAAATCTGTTCTGGAAGGTGGGCCAGACCAAATGAAAAATGGTAAAAATTGATTTACAATATTCATAAAAAACAAAAAAACAAAAAACACACAACCAATGCATTTCAGGGAACACAAAAAAATCCCCCTCATCAGAGCTTCAGTTAAAATAAGGAATTTGAATGGACTCAAAATATGGCTTTTCTGTGTGACTCTACACTATATTACCAAAAGTATTGGGACGCCTGCCTTTACACGCACATGAACTTTAAAGGCTTCCCAGTCTTAGTCCGTAGGGTTCAATATTGAGTTGGCTCACACTTTGCAGCTATAACAGCTTCAATTCTTCTGGGAAGGCTGTCCACAAGTTTTAGGAGTGTGTCTATGGGAATGTTTGACCATTATTCCAGAAGCGCATTTATGAGGTCAGGGACTGATGTTGGACGAGAAGGTCTGGCTTACAGTCTCCGCTCTAATTAACCCCAAAGATGTTCTATCGGGTTGAGGTCAGGTCTCTGAAGGCCAGTCAAGTTCCTCCACCCAACACTCGGTCAACCATGTCTTTATGGACCTTGCTTTGTGCACAGGTGGGCAGTCATATTATTTCCTGTTATTTGTGCGTAACAGGAAAGGGCCATCCCCAAACTGTTCCCACAAAGTTGGGGGCATGAAATTGTCCAAAATGTCTTGGTATGCTGACGCCTTAAGAGTTCCCTTCACTGGAACTAAGGGGCCAAGCCCAACCCCTGAAAAACAACCCCGCACCAAAATCCCCCTTCCACCAAATGATTTGGACCAGTGTACAAAGCAAGGTCCATAAAGACATGGATGAGCGAGTTTGGGGTGGAAGAACTTGACTGGCCTGCACGGAGTCCTGACCTCAACGGGATAGAACACCTTTGGGATGAATTAGAGTGGAGACTACGAACCAGGCCTTCTTGTCCAAAATCAGTGCCTGACCTCACAAATGCTCTTCTGGAAGAATGATCAAACATTCCCATAAACCTCCTAAACCTTGTGGACAGCCTTCCCAGATGAGTTGAAGCTGTTATAGCTGCAAAGGTTGGGCCAACTTAATATTGAACCCTACAGACTAAGACTGGGATGCCATTAAATTTCATGTGCATGTAAAGGCAGGTATCCCAATACTTTTGGTAATATAGTGTAAGTAGGGAAGCTAATTGCTGGATTAGGAGAGTCACTAGCCTTAAAACGAAGCCCTGTCGGCGCTTCCATCTTCACCGGGTATTTCTTCCGGGATCGCGCTCTCCGGCCGTTTGAATGGATGGACTGCGATGATGTCACTCCCATGTATGTACATGGGACCCACAGTTGTGGCACAGCACTCTCAATGGACCGCTTGCTCGAATGTGCCAACCATCCATAGCACAGTGCGCATGCACCGGTGCACGTTTAGCAGATATTCATTGTTATAGGCTTACCTGCAGGTACAAATCATAAAGCGGAGCTTACTACCGCTGTAACCCTGGCAGTGTGGGAAGGCCTTACTACAAGGGTCATTTTTTTCTTGTGCCTGGACTTGGGCTTCAGAACAAAGATAAGAATCTTTATTTTTACAATAATTGTAATTTTTAAGTCTCATTGGATTGTTAGCTTTGTAAATTGCGCCAACATTCAGTTAATTTATATTGAGCGGAATGTTAACACTTCAAGACGCTCTAACAGGAAAAGAGCTTTGAACTGCAATTAAGTGGAATTAGGAAAATTAAACACAGACTCAGTTTTTATGACCTGGAAATGGAATAATTTCTGAGCAGCATACAGTCAGCATTACACAAGTTTTCTAGGGGGAGTCAATTTTCCTGTTTCCTCAGCCACCTAATTAGAGAGTCGCAGCCAGTTATTTAAAATGGGAACTTCCTACTAAAGTCAGGATGGGGACAGGCGTCCATATTTGTAACAGTACAGATTCTGGATGGACCCTCTGCACATTGCTACCCCCTTCCCAGCAAACTATGCAATGAAAAACATGGATATTTAGTTCAAATATACTGCAATACATGTTTAAGCTGACCAACTGCGTCAAAGTAATCCCTCTTCTGGCCTGTCCTACACTGTCTTTCCACTGAAAATGCCAAGGTGGACACCATGCCAACATGGGGCATAAAGACCCAAGGTGGGGGGGAGCGACTAGGTTCAGATCTGGTCACTGACCTGCGTTACAACAGAGGAGAGATATACCTGTGCTCAAGACCTAATAGCTTGTACATGTATTTGAACTATCAAGTGCTAAAGGGCTGTGACCACATATTAACACTACAAATTCTGGATGGACCCTCTGCACACTGCTATACCTTTCCCAGCAAACTATGCAATGCAAAATTATATTTAGATCACATATATACATGTACAAGCTATTGAGATTTGGGCACAGGTACAGTTGTGCTCATAAGTTTACATACCCTGGCAGAATTTATGATTTCTGGCCATTTTTCAGAGAATATGAATAACACAAAAACATTTCTTTCACTCATGTTTAGTGTTTGGCTGAAGCCATTTATTATCAATCAACTGTGTTTACTCTTTTTAAATCATAAGGACAACAGAAACTACCCAAATGACCCTGATCAAAAGTTTACATACCCCAGTTCTTAATACGGTGTATTGCCCCCTTTAACATCAATGCCAGCTTGAAGTCTTTTGTGGTATTTGTGGATGAGGCTCTTTATCTTCTCAGATGGTAAAGCTGCCCATTCCTCTTGGCAAAAAGCCTCCAGTTCCTGTAAATTCTTGGGCTGTCTTACATGAACTGCACATTTGAGATCTCCCCAGAGTGGCTCAATGATATTGAGGTCAGGAGACTGAGATGACCACTCCAGGACCTTCACTTTATTCTGCTGTAGCCAATAACAGGTTGACTTGGCCTTGTGTTTTGGATCATTGTCATGTTGGAATGTCCAAGTGTGTACCATGCGCAGCTTTTTAGCTGATGAATGCAAATGTTCCTCCGGTATTTTTTGATAATATACTGCATTCATCTTGCCATCAATTTTGACCAAATTTCCTGTGCCTTTGTAGCTCACACATCCCCAAAACATCAGCGATCCACCTCCGTGTTTCACAGTAGGAATGGTGTACCTTTTATCATAGGCCTTTTTGACTCCTCTCCAAATGTAGTGTTTATGGTTGTGGCCAAAAAGCTCAATTTTGGTCTCATCACTCCAAATGACTTTGTGCCAGAAGGATTGAGGCTTGTCTCTGTGCTGTTTTTGTAAGCGGGATACTTCGTGGAATTTGCGTAGTAACGGCTTTCTTCTGGCGACTCGACCATGCGGCCCATCTTTCTTCAAGTGCCTCCTTATTGTGCATCTTCAAACAGCCACACCACATGTTTTCAGAGAGTCCTGTATTTCACCTGAAGTTATTTGTGGGTTTTTCTTTGTATCCCGAACAATTTTCCTGGCAGTTGTGGCTGAAATTTTAGTTGGTCTACCTGACCGCGGTTTGGTTTTAACAGAACCCCTCATTTTCCCTTCTTGATTAGAGCTTGAACACTGCTGATTGGCATTCTCAATTCCTTGGATATGTTTTTATATCCCTTTCCTGTTTTATACAGTTCAACTCAGAATCCAGAAACGTCAGTGCAGCACTGGATGAAAGATGCAAGGGTCTGTCAGGAGTCCAGAAACTCATTGACCTTTTATACACACACACACACTAATTACAAGCAAACAGATCACAGGTGAGGATGGTTACCTGTAATAGCCATTCAAACCCCTTTGTGTCAACTTGTGTGCAGGTTATTAGGCCAAAATCACCAGGGTATGTAAACTTTTGATCAGGGTCATTTGGGTAGTTTCTGTTGTGATATAATTTAAAAAGAGTAAACACAGTTGATTGATAAAAAATGGCTTCAGCCAAACACTAAACATGAGTGAAAGAAATGTTTTTGTGTTATCATTCATATTCTGAAAAATAGCCAATAACTCAAATTCTACCAGGGTATGTAAGCTTACATGCACAACTGTATATATTTTCCCTGTTGGAACACAGTTCAGTGACCAGATCAGAACCTAGTCGCTCTCCCCCACCTTGGGTCTTTATACCCCATGTTGGCATGGTGTCCAATATATGCAAACTAAATATCCCTGTTTTTTATTACATACTGTGCCTTGAAAAAAGTATCCAGACCCCCTTGAAATTTTCCACATTTTGTCAAGTTACAACCAAAAATGTAATTGTAATTTATTGGGATAGGCCAACACAAAGTGGCACATAATTGTGAGGTGGAAGAAAAATGATAAATGGTTTTCAACAATTTTTACAAATAAATAACTGAAGTGTGTGCCATGCATTTGTATTCAGCCCCTTTACTTAGATACCCCTAACTAAAATCTAGTGGAATCAATTGCCTTCAGAAGTGACCTAATTAGTAAATAACGTCCACCTGTGTGTAATTTAATCTCAGTATAAATACAGCCGTTCTGTGAAGACTTCAGAGGTTTGTTAGAAAACTTTAGTAAACAAACAGCATCATGAAGACCAAGGAACACACCAGACAGGTCAGGGATAAAGTTGTGGAGACATTTAAAGCAGGGTTAGGTTATAATAAAATATCCCAAGCTTTGAACATCTCACAGAGCACTGTTCAATCCATCATCCGAAAATGGAAAAAGAGTATGGCACAACTGCAAACCTACCAAGACATGGCCGTCCACCTAAACTGACAGGCCGGGCAAGGAGAGCATTCATCAGCGAAGCAGCCAAGAGGCCCATGGTACCTCTGGAGGAACTGCTGAGATCCACAGCTCAGGTGGGAGAATCTGTCCACAGGACAACTATTTGTTGCGCACTCCACAAATCTGGCCTTTATGGAGGAGTGGAAAGAAAAAGCACTTGTTGAAAGAAAGCCATGAGAAGTACCATTTGCAGTTTGCGAGAAGCCATGTGGGGGACACAGCAAACATGTGGAAGAAGGTGCTCTGGTCAGATGAGACCAAAATTGAACTTTTTTGGCCTTAAAGCAAAATGATATGTGAGGCAGAAAACTAACATAGCACATCACTCTGTACACACCATCCCCACCGTGAAACATGGTGGTGGCAGCATCATGTTGTGGGGATGCTTTTCTTTAGCAGGGACAGGGAAGCTTGTAAGGGTTGATGGGAAGATGGATGGGGCCAAATACAGGGCAATCTTAGAAGAAAACCTGTTATGCCCCGTACACATGAGCGGTAATTCCGCCAGCAAAAGTCCGATGAGCGCTTTTGGTCGGAAATTGGGACCGTGTGTATGCTCCATCGGACTTTTGCTGACAGAATTCCAGCAAGAAAAAGATTGAGAGCAAGTTCTCTATTTTTCCGCCAGAAAAAGTTTCTATCCGAAAATGCGTTCGTCTGTATGCAATTCGGACGCGCAAAAAATCACGCATGCTCGGAAGCATGGAACTTAATTTTCTCGGCTCGTCGTAGTGTTGTACGTCACCGCGTTCTTCGTTCTTGACGGTCGAAAGTTCAGAGAAATTGTGTGTGACCGTGTGTATGCTAGCCAAGCTTGAGCAGAATTCTATCGGAAAAACCATCCAAGATTTTTCTGATGGAAATTCCGATCGTGTGTACGGAGACTGGGGCAGAAGATCACCATACAGCAGGACAATGACCCTAAACATACAGCCAGAGCTACAATGAAATGGTTTAGATCAAAGCATATTCATGTGTTAGAATGGCCCAGTCAAAGTCCACACCTAAATCCAACATAAAATCTGTGGCAAGACTTGAAAATTGCTGTTCACAGACGCTCTCCATCCATTATGACAAAGCTTGAGCTATTTTGCAAAGAAGAATGGGCAAAAATGTCCCCCTCAGATGTGCAAAGCTGGTAGAGACATCCCCAAAAAGACTTGCAGCTGTAATTGCAGTGAAAGGTGGTTCTACAAAGTATTGACTCAGGGGGGCTGAATGCACGCCACACTTATTTGTAAAAAAAAATTCAAAACCATTTATCATTTTCCTTCCACTTCACAATTATGTGTCACTTTGTGTATCATATAAAATACATTTACATTTTTGGTTGTAACGTGACAAAATGTGGAAAATTTCAAGGGGTGTGAATACTTTTTCAAGGCACTGTAGTTTGCTGGGAAGGGTGTAGCAGTGTGAAGAGCGTCCATCCAGAATTTGTAGTGTTAATATGTGGTCACACTCATTTAGCACCTGATAGTTCAAATACATATACAACCTATTGGGATTTTTGGGATTTGAGCACAGGTATATCTTCTCTCTTTTCCATATTTGTAACAGAGGGTCAAACCATGAACTAAAACGAAGACCAATATTCCTGGCATGGGATCCTCCAAGATAAGCAAATATCTAAATACATTCATCATATTCTCCCTTTGAATTTTGGTGTGCTTTGTGTCCTTCCAGATTTGTGCAGTAATCCAGTGTGAAACTTTCCCTCTCTATAGAAACTTCCTGTAATAAAGACCGGTCACTGCTGCTCTCGCTCTGCTTTCTGTACAAATTATGGATAGCACAAGTGATGATGTCACCACTACTTTTATATAGTAATATCTGGGTTTGAAAAGGTGTTTTTTGGCATACAGCAAATTTACACTACAGGGGGTCCCCTAGTTACAAACATCCGACTTACAAACGACTCCTACTTACAAACGGAGGGAGACAACAGGAAGTGAGAGGAAATCTACCCCTAGGAAGGGAAATTCACTCCTGTAAGAGCTATTATGGGGAAAAGGTACCTCCACTGATGCCTTATCACCAAGGCTTGTTTCCACAACAACCCAAAATTTTCAAAATCCAATTGTCATTGGGACAGAAAGTAAGGTGAAATCTTCTGAAGAGGAGCACAGACAGCAAAACAAATGTTACATGGGTGTTAACCCTTCCCTATGCTATCCAAAAAGCTTAAAAATAGTTTTTTTTGGCTGGAGCTACACTTAAAAAATGTACCTGTTCCGACTTACAAACAGATTCAACTTAAGAACAAACCTACAGTCCCTAATTTGTTTGTAACCCAGGGACCCCCTGTATATAGTCTCTGGCTATTGCGGAATATATTTTTAATTTAATGTTTTTGTGCCCAGAGTTCATCTTTGCTAAAGCAACAGGTTTGCTTTAAGTTTTTGTTTCACATTATGACATTTTTGCATCATGTAATAAGTGGATTTAGGACCTGTTACGTCCGTCACACTGGAGCCTTTAGATTTAATTTAACATGCAAAAAAATATATTTGATGCAAGGTTTAATTTATCCAGTTACAGAGGTCTCATGCTATACACCCATGTGTTATTAAAGGACTTATTTTCTAATTTCATGTTCAGATTTGCACCCTCTAAAAGTATTTTAGTACAAGCCAATGCTACAATGTGCTTTTGGAGGTACCGTTGGTCTACCTTATATTCAGGTCTGATTTTTAACTGTGCACCGAAGAAGAGAAATTTGAGATGCCTTCAAATCTCCTGAACTATAAGGAGCCTTTTGACTCCTCTCAATTTCCCATTTAACCCCCCCCCCCCTACAGTTATCTTGCTGAATTTAGCCACAAATGCCAGGAGATGTCCAGAAGAGGAAAAACTAAGTAAATGTGACTACAAAATGTAAATTTTGAGGCTTAGTGCTGCCCTATCTAATCCTGCTGCCCTAGGCACCGTCTCATGAATGCATATCATGGTAAATATAGCCTGGCCCTAGAGACACTCACCAGAGATAATGACCCTCAAATCAATGAGTTGGTATTTGCTCAATCATTTCACAGACCCGTCTCTGAAGACATCATTGTGACGAAACGCGTAGAGTGGGACTTGCTCAGCATCATCGCAGCCAGTGTTTGCGGCTGGAGCCAGTACAGTTTAAAGAGATGTTGTGATTATCCTCAGTGTCGGATATGACACTTAATACATGTGAGTGCGCTACTTTGTTTTATTGGAGTTTTAATAGATTATTATACATTTACTCTGGCTAGTTATTGCACTGGACACTTTGGAGCACAGAACATTTTGTGGAAACAAGAGCTACAAAAATAATCTGAAAAAAGTATTGCACTTCGGCACTCTTACATTGCACGTGATTGATTTATATGGTTCAGATTTTATTGCATATTATTTATATTTTTTGTTACCATGCAGATTTAATTATGTATGAAATTTATGAATTACTGCACTAAATTTTAGATATTTATTTGGTAATTTAACAGAGCATTTTTGA
This sequence comes from Aquarana catesbeiana, assembly GCF_042186555.1. Taxonomy (NCBI): domain Eukaryota; kingdom Metazoa; phylum Chordata; class Amphibia; order Anura; family Ranidae; genus Aquarana; species Aquarana catesbeiana. Next base: position 606,118,216 of record NC_133328.1, on the reverse strand, counting down.
GTCACTTTACTTTTTGGCTAGCACTGTAATACATCTCAGTCATATTCTTACCAAGTGACTTTTGTAACATCATGGTGGTTATTGGCACAGCTTTCATAGTAATTTCTCCATGCAGAAGGCTAAAACCAGCTTGGCAATAAATCAGAGGCAGTCAGGTACCTCTACTGTACAGTGTGGCACAACATAGATACAGACTTGGCAAATATAGCAATAACGGTTTACATAGAGTGATAAAGAAAACACAGAACTAATGTTCTGTCCATATACAGCACTTACCTCTTCAGGGAATAAGTGCAGTCTCAGCATCAAGGTCCTCCTGTGAAGGTTTTTCGGCAACATCCCATAAACTGCCAGTTTAATAATCTGCAGAACAGAAAAACAGGAGTTAAAAGGGAAACTATAATTATTTTTGGTAAGTTTTTCTTAATTTACAAATTATATGTTTTGAAATTGCATTAATTTTATCTTTGTAAATTTTTTTTTTTTTTTTTTTTTATGACAAAGGTTTCCAAGAGCAGTATAGGTTAGCCAAGAAGACAGCAGTAGATATTTCCTTTTTTACACAGCTAACTTGCACTAAAACCTGAACAATTTTCAGTTCCGCCAATGTACATTGAATGGTTTGCACAAAAGTTATAGTGTCTACAAACTATGGGAAAGATTTATGCCATTTTTATTATTTATTAATTTTTTTACTAGTAATGGCGGTGCTGCGACATTGTGACGGACAGATCGGACACTTTTTACACATTTTTGGGACCACTGACATTTATACAGCGATCAGTGCTATAAATATGCACTGATTACTGTGTAAATGTCACTGGTAGGGAAGGGGTTAGCACTAGGGGGCGATCAAGGGGTTAAATGTGTGTTCTCTAGAAGTGTTCTAACTGTATGGAGACAGGACTGACTGGGGGAGGAGATATATCGTTCCTACTCAGTAGGAACAAACAACATGTCTCCTCTCCCCTGACAGAACAGCTCAGGTGGGAGAATCTGTCCACAGGACAACTATTAGTCGTGCTCTCCACAAATCTGGTCTTTATGGAAGAGTGGCAAGAAGAAAGCCATTGTTGAAAGAAAGCCATAAGAAGTCCTTTTTGCAGTTTGTGAGAAGCCATGTGGGGGACACAGCAAACATGTGGAAGAAGGTGCTCTGGTCAGATGAGACCAAAATTGAACTTTTTGTGACAGAAAACACTGCACATCACCCTGAACACACCATCCCCACTGTGAAACATGGTGGCGCCAGCCTCATGTTGTATGGATGCTTTTTATCAGCAGGGACAGGGAAGCTGGTCAGAGTTGATGGGAAGATGGATGGAGACAAATACAGGGCAATTTTAGAAGAAAACCTGTTAGAGTCTATAAATGCACACCACACTTTTCACATATTTATTTGTAAAAAATAAGAAAACCATTTATCATTTTCCTTCCACTTCACAATTATGTGCCACTTTGTGTTGGTCTATCACATAAAATCCCCAAAAAATAAATTTACGTTTTTGGTTGTAACATGACAATATGTGGAAAATGTCAAGTAGGACCATAGGAAGGCTTATCGTAAAAGTGCTTGCTTTGTATACCGATGTGTGTGTGTATAGAGGTGGGGTGAAGGGGGGGGGGGGTTGGAGCAGACAAAGAGGGCTTAGAATGGGAGTCATACATACAGTACTGATAGACCAGTGGGGGCGTGCAAGGAAAAATGTCAAGTGTGAAGCTGTCTGGAATATTGCAGGAGTTGAAAAGTGTGGTCACTTTCTTTACAGAGTAGTCGGTTGGAATCCCAACCATGGTACTACCTGCCTGGAGTTTGCATGTCCTCCCTGTGCCTGCGTGGGTTTTCTCCGGGTACTCCGGTTTCCTCCCACACTCCAAAAACACGCTGGTAGGTTAATTGGCTCCTGTCTAAATTGGCCCTAGTGTATGTATGTATGAATGTGAGTTAGGGACATAGGTGTGTGCACAGTGTGTACCAGGGCACATCCTAATCACCCTGTGCAGTGCTGATCTCCCTGCTTCCTGGTGCCCCTTCTCCCCCCTGCAGTGCTGCCAGCTTCCCTCCTCTCCCGCCAGCTGCGGGGATGTTTCAGGATGGAGAGCAGGGGAAGGGGGTGGTAAATATTTCAATTACCGGCCCCTTCCTTTTCTGAACGAACACAGTGAGTGATCTGTACTGGTCGCTCCTGTGTTCATTCTTAACTGAAGCACAGTAAACCATGTTTACTATGGGGCTTATTTACGAAAGGCAAATCCACTTTGCAGTACAAGTGCACTTGGAAGTGCAGTCGTTGTAAATCCGAGGGGCATACAAGGAACATAAAAAACAGCATTTTAGCTTGCACATGACTGGATAATAAAATCAGCAGAGCTTCCCCTCATTTCAGATCTACCCCTTAGTTTTACAGCGACTGCACTTCCAAGTGCACTTGTAGTGCAAAGTGGATTTTGCCTTTCGTAAATAACCCCCTATGTCTCAGTTTGTGAATGAACAGGATGCCGCTCAGCACAGAGCACTTCCCATTAGTTCACTTTCCAGTGCAGCTGAGGCTGCAGAGCAAGCTACTGAGGAAGCTCTGTCCTCAATCCCTCAATGTCAAGGGTCTAAACAGACCCCTTGAGGCATCAGGGGTTTGTTTAGACCTATGACATTTCACCAAAGCCCTCCCCAACAGGGCTCCTAAAAATTGTAAAAAATAAAAACAATAAATTAGAAAACTAAAATTGTAAAAAATAATCAAAACTACTGACATCGTCCACTGCTCTGGGGTGCACACCCTAATGCAATAGGATGCACACACCACTGATTAGATTGTAAGCTCCTTGAGGGCTGTAGATGTGAATGTACAATATATGTATGTAAAGCGTAAATTGACTGTGCTATATAAAGCACTTGGAATAATTTATACTCTGCAGCTAAACTGCACAGCTCTATGCTGGGAGCTGCCCATTACCTGCCCATTACCTATCTAAACAAACTGTGACTCTAAAAATCACAATCATCTGCCGTTTAAAAGTAACGTGCAAACCAAGTCCAACATTTTCAAGATTGAAAAAAGTCCCTCGTTCACTACACAACATAATCCCCTATTATTCCACAACTCCATGATTTGTGGGTTGGATCTAGGCAAGTGTATTGATGGTAATTATACTTTGTTTTTGAACTCTAGATCTGCAGATGTTTAGCTGCCAACAGCTTGTCCTGGCACACTTCCAGCCGCCGATTCTTTTTCTGCAATCTCCCCGGGCTTCGAGGAAATCCCCACTGACGTCTACGGCTTGACAGCTAGGACAGAGTTGAATGAAGAAGTCCAAAGTGCATCAGCAAGCTCTCAAAACTTTCTATACTTACCCCACAGAACTACGACCCATTATCTCCTTCAGCTCAGGAATATTTACCCCCTTTCATGACCAGGCCATACGGTACTGCGTTATTTTAACTGACAATTTCGCGGTCGTGTGACAGTGTACACAAATCCAATTTTTGGCCTTTTTATCCCACAAATAGAGCTTTCTTTTGGTGGCATTTGATCACCTCTGCGGTTTTTGTTTTTTGAGCTATATACAAAAAAAAGACAATTTTGAAGAAAAAAAAACAATATTTTTTTACTTTCTGCTATAAAACATTCCCAATAAAAAAAATTAAATTTCTTCATCAATTTAGGCCAATATGTATTCTGCTACATGTTTTTTGTAAAAAAAAAAAAATCCCAATAAGTGTATACAAGATTGTTATAGTTAAAGTTATAGCGGCAACAAACTATGGCATATTTTTATTTATTTATTTTTACTAGTAATGGCGTCGATCAGCGACTTTTAGCAGGACTGCGAGATTGCGGCGGACAAATCGGACACCTAACTGACACTTTTTGAGAACCAGTGATAAATGCTAAAAAATATACACTGTCACTGTACTAATGACACTGGCAGGGAAGGGGTTAACATCAGGGGCAATCAAAGGGTTAACTCTGTTCCCTAGGAGGAATTACTTATGCCCCGTACACACAATTAGAAAATCGGACAGATCGTTCGTTTTTTTTTTTTGCACGCTAGTCGTATATCAAAACCTGAAATATAAACATATGTGATCTTCATATAACTTGTGACAACACCACAAACGCACGCTCCTCCACCACATAGATTGCGTGCTTACCAGAGGCAAGCTAATATGAGCTTGCGGCTATTAACCCCACCAGGGCTTTGTTCCAAAGGAATGGCGATGACCACTCTCAAAATGCTTGATGTAACAGGAACACACAGCAAACGGCCACGGGAACTCCGTCATTCAGTGGTCTCGATTGAGGACCAGAAAGGTAACCCAAAATGAAGAGGAACTCACCATAGTGTAAATCGTATTAAAAGCATTTACCAAAAATTAAGGTTGCACTTACACGTAGTAAGAAGTAAACTTGCAAAGATAAAAAAGCCGCAGTACACAGCGCAATGACGTCGACACGTCACTACTCCCGACCTGCGTTTCGTCACACTCTGACGTCGACCTGGGGCTTACCCGTGCCCCAGGATGACGTCAGAGTGTGACAAAACTAGCGTCAGGAGGAGTGACGTGCTAATGTCATCGCGCTGTGTACCTTAGTGGACGGGTGTTTGCTTGCCGGCCGGCTTTTTTATCTTTGCAAGTTTACTTCTTACTACGTGTAAGTGCAAACTTTATTTTTGATAAATGCTTTTAATACGATTTACACTATAGTGAGTTCCTCTTCATTTTGGGTTACCTTCTGGTCCTCAATCGAGACCACTGAATGACCGAGTTGCTGTGGCCGTTTGCTGTGTGTTCCTGTTAGATCAAGCATTTGAGAGCGGTCATCGCCATTCCTTTGGAACAAGGCCCTGGCGGGGTTAATAGCCGCAAGCTCATATTAGCTTGCCTCTGGTAAGCATGCAGTCTATGTGGTGGAGGAGCACAAGTTTGTGGTATTGTCACAAGTTATATGAAGATCACATATGTTTATATTTATGGACTAATCTATAACCTCTTTTGGTGTTGGGAGCAATTTCAACATATATGCGCACCATTTGCACTTTTTGTGCGGTTTATTAGCTCCATTTCTATCACTATTTTTTTTTGTGGTCTGGCACTAACTGTAGGTTTGTTCTTAAGTTGAATTTGTATGCAAGTTGGAACGGGTACATTTTTTAAATGGTGATTTTGGGCCACTGCAACTTGTTTACTAATGTGATTTTGTTATTGTCCTCTGTCCTCCCCTCCTATTTAGTGCTAGTTAGTTTAGTCCCAGCTAGACTTTCTCCATTTCTTGAATAGGGCCACCCATACCTAGAAATAGAGACAGGGCCCAGGAAAGTTACTAAAAAGGGGCACACAGAATCTGGTACAGCTACTCATAGTAACCAACCAGCTTCCAGGTTTCTTTGTCAAAGCTTAAAGGAAAAGTACAGCCAAAGCTTTTTTGGCTGTACTTCTATGGATCACGGGAATGCAGTTCGTTCTGCACTCCTGTAACCCGTTTTCAGCAGACAGTGGGGCTTCCCCCGCTGTTGGCTGATGTTACAGAGCTGGTCCAGGCTTGGGAAAGATTGCAATCTGCCCACATGCCTGGATCAGCAAGCCTGAGCCAGCCTCTCGTGCCTCCTCCACAGCTCAGTGCTCCAATGAGCACCGGGGGGGGTTGACGACACAGAGCGGTGACAGTCACAAGTTCTCTGCTCACGGAGCTCTGAGAACTGAGTGATATGCAGTGTTTGATCACTTGATTTTCAGTGTAAGAGTCGGTGGGGGACAGATGGAGCATTGAACCGATGCTGCATCTACCTAGGCAAGTATGATTCAAGAAAAAAAAAAAAAAAAACACAAATCCCATACTGCTCTTTTAAAGTAAAACTTTTTTTTTCTCGCCATCTGTGTTCCATTGTGGAGATTTCCCTTCACTTCCTGTTTCATAGCCAAACAGGAAGTGAGAGGAAATCCCTTCAAATTAAAAGGGAACTTCCTGGGAAACCCCAAGTCACCAAAACTAGTGTCCCCATTTGAAAATTTCCCGTCTATTACTTTTCTGGGGACAACCCAAAATTTGGGATTTTCTTTTACTTTCATTTTCAATGGTAATTGGGACAAATAAAGAGGGTGAATCTCCCTAACAGGGGCACAGACAGCAATAAAAACTGACAGAGGTTCTAATCCACTGCCACTATATGCAAAACTAAAAAAAAGTTTTGCCTTTAGTTATACTTTAATTGAACAAGCTGAGTTAAGAACCTGATTGACTTCCATGCACAGCTGCACGGGATTTTGCACTCTCCAGTTTCAGTAAATCAACCCCATTGTCTTCTTACACTTCAATAGACTGGAACAAACATCATCCTTTGTACTGCAATTAGCTGAAGTACAATTACAGTGGATTTAACTTCTGTGTCTTCTTGAAGAGTTAAACTACTTGTGGATGGTGTTAAGTCAGCAGGTCACCATTCTGTCCAGACAGACTGGGCCTAAGGAGGGATGTCAATGCATAAAACATAACGCATGCCAGGTAATTCCTTCATTTAGTTACTGAACTTGGTTAAAAAAAAATTAAAAAATGGAGAGTTTAATATCACTTTCAGGTTAGTATGGTAAAGGGGAATTATTAAGACACTGCAATCACCTTATAATACCCAAATATCAAACTTAAATATGAATTCAAAGTGCAATAACGTGCAAAAATATACAAATGTAATACAACCGATGTATTCCATAATTACACAGCTTAATTATAAACTCAAAGTGCAATAGAGTGCAAAATAATCAACGTGTATCGTAACTGCAATAGATCAATAATTGCAATAGAATATTCAAAAACCTTGAATCTCCATAAACCATGCACCTAAAGTCCCACTTTTTTAACCTGCTACACCTTCAGTAAACCAATCCACCACCAGATGCACTAATCACTCACCAGACTCTGTGGCTGGTGATATTACAAACTCAGCATGAGCACACAGGAATGCAGGATTTAACCTTTAAAGTGGCATGGGGGATCTCTCCTCTGAACATTTCACTGGCAGTTCCCATCAATAATCATTCAATCATAGGAAAGAGGACCCAAATGAAAAGAAGAATTCTTAGTGTAAAACCATTAACCATTATTTTTTTAAAATGCACTAAAGTGCAACATACACTCAATTAACCTCCCCTACTAAACAAACTACCTGGATGACGTCCAATGACGAAACGTGTAGGATGGGGTTTGGATGTGACGTCCCTACGCACGCTGTGATTGTCCTCTCGTGACTTTGGTTTCTCACCTGGAGGTGGCATATTGTTTTATTGAAGCGGATATACTTGCGTCAGGGGGGGACACAGAAAAATTGTATTTTTTTTTTTTTTTTTTTAAATAAAGCATTTTAAGACGGATTCACACTATGAGAGCCTCTTCTCTCTTTCCTCACGAGCTAATAACTGACCTAGGATACTTTTCCTGAGTGATCTCTGGAAGCTGTGGATTGCCACTTCTAGACTGCTGCACGGTTGTTGCTGGTTTATAATCTTACCAGCATAGGGCTCCGGTGAGTTACCTAGTACCCCCCGTATCGGGGAGCACTTTTGGTGGACATTTAAGAATTTAAGAAGCACTTATTCACCGTGGTTATATAGGTTGCTTTATTGATTTTAGGCACTATTTTTGCATATACACTTATTGATTCATTTTTTCAGCTTTTTGAAAAATTATGTATTTATGATTCTTGTACTGCACTTTTTGTTTACACTGCCAGCATTTGGGTGCACATTGATATTTGTTAGTTCAGTAGGGGATTGAGCTGTATGATTGTTTAAAAAAAAAAAAAAAGAAGAATCTTGATTCAACCCCCCTCACGGTCTTAATTTGGCATTTCCACGATTCATGCAACAGGCGCAGAGCCGTTCTCACAGCTGACAGCTGTCAAAAAAAAAAAAAAAGGCAGCCAGCAAAGTTTATCACAACATTGCTCAGCACTGAGAGATAAGATAACATTGTATCATTTGGTTCTTTAAGATCAAAAGGGATGAACTTCAGTCTGTATATGAGGGGAGTTTAACCACCAAAAGCCTTTTTCTGACACTTGTTGTTTACAAGTTAAAATCAGTATTTTTTGCTAGAAAATTACTCAGAACCCCCCAAACATACATTTTTTTTTAGCAGAGACTCTAGAGAATAAAATGGCGGTCGTTGCAATATTTTATGTCTCACTGTATTTGCACAGCTGTCTTTAAAATAATTTTTCGGGGAAATACACTTCAAAGAATAAAAAACAAAAACAAAAAAAAAAATTCCACTTCTTTTCCTTCAAAAGCTCCTGGGTTGCTTTTGCAGTGTGTTTTGGATCAGTGTCCATCTGTGAAGCGCCATCCAATCAACTTTGCTGAATTTGGCGGAATCTGGGCTGACCATATATCTCTAAACACTGCAGAATTCCTCCGGCTGCTTCTGTCACATCATCAATAAACACCAATGACCCAGTGCCACTGGAAGCCATGCATGCCCATGCCATCACACTGCCTGCACCATGTTTGACAGATCATGTTGTGTGCATTGGATCATGAGCTGTTCCAAGCCTTGTCCACACTTTTTTCTTCTCATCATTCTGGTACAGATTAATCTTAGTTTCATTCGTCAAAAGAACGCTTTTCCAGACTTGGTCTGGCTTTCTTAGATGTTTTTTGACAAAGTCTAATCTGACTTTTCTATTCTTCAGGCTTATGAATGGTTTGCACCTTGTGGTGAACCCCTCTGTATTTGCTCTTGTGAAGTCTTCTCTTGATTGTGGACTTTCACAATGATACGCCCACCGCCTGGAGAGTGTCCTTCACTTGTCTGGATGTTGTGAATGGGTTTTTCTTTACCATAGAGTGGTAAACAGTGGTGCGATCATCCACCACTGTTGTCTTCCGTGGACGTCCACGCCTTTTTATGTTGCTGAGCTCAGCTCACCAGTGCGTTCTTCTTTCCTCAGAATGTACCAAACTGTTGATTTGGCCACTCCTAATGTTGCTGCTATCTCTCTGATGGATTTGGTTTTTGAAGCCTTACAATGGCCTGTTTCACTTGCATGGACAGTTCCTTTGAACGAATGATGTAGGTTCACAGCAATAGATTCCAAATGTAAATACCACACCTAGAATCAACTCCAGACCTTTTACCTCCTTAATTGAGAAAGCAATAATGAAGGAGTAGCCCACACCTGGCCATGAAAAAGCTTTTGATTCAATTATCCAATTACTTTTGATCCCTTGAAAAAGGGGGGGATGGCTATTCTTAAGAGCAGTAATTCCTAAACCCTTCCTCTGATTTGGATGTACATACCCTCAAAATAAACCTGAGAGTGTGCACTTTCAGCCGATATCCATTATATACCTATAACTTGAATGTGTTTTCGTGAGTACACCCCTAAGTGAAAATGTCCAAATTAGGCCAAATTAGCCATTTTCCCTCCTCCCCAGTGTCATGTGACTCGTTAGTGTTACAAGGTCTCAGGTGTGAATGGGGAGCAGTGTGTTAAATTTGGTGTTATCGCTCTCACTCCCTCATACTGGTCTGCAACACGGTGGCCAAGACCATACAGCGGTTTAACAGGACAGGTTCCACTCAGAACAGGCCTTGCCATGGTTGACCAAAGAAGTTGAGTGCAGGTGCTCAGCATCATATCCAGAGGTTGTCTTTGGGAAATAGACGCATGAGTGCTGCCAGCATTGCTGCAGAAGTTGAAGGGGTGGGGGGGTCAGCCTGTCAGTGCTCAGACCATACACCGCACACAGCATCAAATTAGTATGCATGGCTGCCGTCCCAAAAGGAAGCCTCTTCTAAAGATAATACACAAGAAAGCCCACAAACAGTTTGCTGAAGGCAGACTAAGGACATGGATTACTGGAACAATGTCCTGTGGTCTGATGAGACCAAGATAAACTTATTTGGTTCAGATGGTGTCAAACGTGTGTGGTGGAAACCAGGTGAGGAGTACAAAGACAAGTGTGTCTGGCCTACAGTCAAGCACAGGGCTGGACTGGGACAAAAACTTGGCCTTGGACTTCATCTAGACCAGCCCACTTTAATTTTGAGTGTCCCGAACAGCGTCCCCCTTACATCAGAGTGTCCC